>NW_006922054.1:2051814-2053248 GCF_000298275.1 Orycteropus afer afer | reverse complement strand
CACCAGCCACTCCTCGGAAGGAAGGTTGGGCAATCCTACTTCTGTAGTGATACCGCCTCGGAAACCCAAGGAGGGGTCGTTATGAGTCGGGGCCGACTCGACAGCACATAACAACAACAACAACAACAATCAGCCCAATAGAATCTAATATATAACTAAAAAATTTCTATATTGTATTCAATTGGACTAGCTGCAAATGAAAAAATTGAATTATTATTAAGAAACATAGTATTATCCATTACAAAGAAAAAGTAGTCATTCAGAGTAATGATTAGTGAAATAATTTCATGTAAAGGGCCATTTTAAGAAACACAAAATTCTCCTTTAACTGCTGATATTTCATATGCAATTAAAAGTCAGTATGCTAAAATATTTGAGGTTTATTTTCTTAATTAGGTTAGAAACTCCCCTTGAAATTTTGTTGGACTAAATCATTAATATTCTTCACAAGCCCTTTCTTTATGATGAAGAATTGGATTCAGGTTAGGTTGTCAAAAAATCAGAATTAGTTGACACTACTACTGGTGGTGCAAACGGTTAACATGCTCAGGGGCTAACCTAAAGTTGGAGGATTGAGTCCATCCAGGACATCTAAGGGTGCCACAGAGGAAAGGCCTACTGATCTACTTCCAAAAAGTCATCCATTGAAAACTGCATGGAGCCCAGTTCTACTCTGGCACACAGAGGTTCACTATGAGTCAGACTTGTCTTGACTGCAATCAGCAACTGGATACTGGATACTTTTGTATATGTCCATCACTGTGACAAAGTGAATTTCTAATTATTTTTTCTGTAGTTTAAGAATGAAAATAAGACACGTATATGAAATCAGCTGGGTTAATTGCTAATCACTTAACTTTGGGGTAGAAAAAGTCTCAGAGAGATTTAATCTTAATATTTTATAGCCTGTAATTTTCTCTACCTTCTTTCTGTCCCAGGCAGGCCTGGATGAGTAGGTACAATTCAGGCAGAGGAAAATAGCATTCCAGAATACATGGTTTATTATTGGAGCCTTTGAGCAAAATAGAGATTTTCACATCTGGCTGAGCACATATTTGAGGTATGTTCTGACAGATTGAGAGGAAGAAATTTCAGGGTATTGTATGCATGGTTATGGAGCCAGGTTTTTATCAAACTGAGACTTGGTGAAAATCTCTGAAAAGGAAATAATGAGAAACATATAATTTGGGTTTATTTCCTATAGGCTCTGAAAATGTTAGAATTAGAAGGGACTTTGAAAGATATGTCGTCTACCTCTACAGAGATGAGGAAACAGAAGTCCAGAGTAGCAGACAAGCTTGCTCAGGGTCACTTGGTTGATTGGTAGTAGAGCTAGTAGCCAACCTCAGATACCCTGACACCATCTCCAAATCTCTTTCCATTACTATACTTCCTTGGAGGGTAATTTAAACCATTGTTGTTGTTGTTGTTGTT
>NW_006922054.1:2041811-2051714 GCF_000298275.1 Orycteropus afer afer | reverse complement strand
GAGAGTGGCAGAATGGATAAGAAAACAGGACTCATCAATATGCTTTCTATAAGAAACACAGTTTAGACACAAAGATAAAAATAAATTAAAAATGAAAAAAGGAAAAGATATATCAAACTAATGGCAATCAAAAAAGACCAAGAGTGGCAATATTAATTTCTGATAAAATAGACTTCAAGGCAAAACCAGCATAATGGACAAGGAAGGAAATTATATAATGATACAAGGGTCACTCCAGCCTTATAACATAACCAAAATAAATATCTATGCACCCAATAAAAGAGCCCAAAAATACATAAAGCAACCATTAAAAGCACTATAAAGAGAAAAATACAATTATATAATAGTAGTAGGAGACTTTAACATACGACTTTTGATGAAGAACAGAACAACCAGAAAGAAACTCAGCAAAGATACAGAAGATCTCAAGAAACATAATTAACCAATTTATCTCATACACATATACAGAGCACTCTACCCAATCAAACTTCAATACACATTCTTTTCTAGAGCACATGGATCATTCTCCAGAATAAATCATATGTTAGGCGAGAAAGCATGCCTCAATAAATTTAAAAACATCAAAATACTACAAAGCATGTTCTAGGATCACAACACTATAAAATTAGAAGTCAATAATATAATAGGAAGATGAGGGAAAAAAATCAAATACATGGAAACTGAATAACACTCTGCTGAAAAACTGAGTAACAGAAGAAATAAAATGTGAAATAAAGAAATTGCTAGAAGCAAAAGAGAATGAAAACACACCTTACCAAAACTTTTGAGACACACTGAAAGCAGTACTCAGAGGTTAATTTGTAGCAATAAATGAACACATCAAAAAATAAAAAGGAACCAAAGTCAATACCTTAACCCAGGATCTCCAGTGATTAGAAAAATAGCAATGAGAAAACCCTACTGTCTTCAGAAGAAAGGAAATAAAGAACATTACAACAGAATGAAACAGAAAACTGAAAATCAATAGAATCAACATGACTAGAAGTTAGTTCTTCAAAAAGAGTGACAAAATTGACAAACTACTGGCAAATTTAACTACGGAAAATAAAGTAAATGAGAAAAGCAATGGGCAATGTCACCACAACCAGCTGAAATAAAAAAGATAGTGATACTATGAATACTGTGAAGTATTGTACTCCAATAAATGTGAAAACCCAGGAAAAATGGGCAAATCTATAAACATGTGATCTACAAGTAAGACACCCTGAAGTGAAAATTTGAATAGGCTCACAACAAAAGAAGAAATTGAACAGGTCATTAAAACAAAACAAAAGAAACAATCAAAGCAACAAAAAGAATTCTTGACCAGATAGCTTCACTGGAGAATGCTACCAAACATTCAGAAAAGAGGTGACACCAATCCTGCTAAACTATCCCAGAACATAGAAAATGATGGAATACTCTCAAATTCATTTTATGAAGCAAGCATAATCCTAATACCAAAGCCACTAAGAAAGACACCACTAAGAAAGAAAATTATAGACCAATATCCCTTATGAATATAGACACAACTAGCCTTCTGGTTAGCAGTCAAATGCCTCAAGCACTATGCCACCAGAGCTCCTATTAGAGAGATGCAAATCAAAACAACAAGATACCGTCTCACCCTAGCAATAATAGCGAAGCTCAACAAGACAGAAAACAACAAATGATGGTGAGGGTGTGGAGTGATTGGGACTCTCATACACTGCTGGTTGGCATGAAAATGGTGCAATCACTGTGGAAAATGGTATGGTTCTTCCTTAAAAAGTTGGAAATAGCAATACTATTTAATTCAGCAATCCCACTACTAAGTATACAACCTAAAGAACTGAGAGCTTGGACATGAATAGATTATGTACACCTATGTTCATCACAGCAATATTCACAATAGCAAAGAAATGGAAACAACCTAAGTGCTAATCAGTAATCAATAATCAGCTAATTATGATTATTAATCATAATCAGATAAATGGATAATCAAACTAAGGTCCATACACACAATGGAATACTATGTAACATAAAAGAATAATGGAGAATCTGTGGATGAACTTGAGTAAAATAAGTCAATCACAAAAAGACGAATACTGTATGAGTCCACTGCTGTAACATTATCAGTAATAACAAACATTGATCTATGGGTGGATACATAGGTAGACTGGCAAGATGATCATCAGTATGTGTAGGTGAATGGGACTATACACCTGACCATATAGGTTTGGAAGATGACTATAGTCACAGGGCACATCAAGGTCAACTGGCATAACACAGTGCACAAAGATATTGTTCTACATCCTACTTTGGTGAGTAGCAACTGGGGTCTTAAAAGATTTTGAGCAGCCATCTAAGATGCAACTACTAGTCTCTTCTCATCTGGAGCAAAGAAGAGTAAAGAACTTCAAAGACATATGAGAACAATTAGTCCAAATAGTGCAGCAAGTGAACCTCATCCTCCATGAGCCTGAGATCAGAAGACCTACATGGTGCTGGCTACCACTTCCAATCACTCTTAAAGGGATCACATTAGGAGATCTTGGATAGAATGGGAGAAAAATATGTAACACACTCAAACTCATTAAAAAAGACCAGGCTTACTGGTCTGATAGTGACTGGTGGAGCTCCTGAGACTATGGCCTTTAGTCACCCATCAAGCTTGGAACTGAACTCACTCTAGGACTCAACTTATAGCTAAACAACAGACAGAACTATGAGGTGAACAGTAACACCAGGGAGGTACACACTCCTTAGAACAATCAACCATAAGAGATCAAAAGGGAAGTATTTGCCCAGGGATAAACCTCAAAAGGCAGGAATAGATAGGAAAGAAGGAAAAAGGGAAATGGTACCCACGTGGAGGAAGTGGGAAAGTGTTATTACATTGGGGAGACTGCAATTGATGTCATGAAACAAAATGTGTATGAACTGTTGAATGGAAAACCAATTTACTTTGTAAACTTTCACCCAAATCACAATAAAAAATTTTTTTTAAAAAGGAAAGAAAGAAATCAAATGAGGTATTGCATTGGGTAAATCTGCTACAAAGACCCTTTGTAGTAAGGATAATACTTTGAGGTTTAAGGTGTGCCTGACCCGAGCCATGGTATTTTCAATCGCCTCATATATGTGCAAAAGCTGGACAATGAATAAGGAAGACCAATAGGAAGAATTGATGTCCTTAAATTATGATGTTGGTGAAGAATATTGAATATACCGTGGACTGCCAGGACAATGAACAAATCTGTCTTGGAGGAAGCACAACAAAAATGTTTCTTCATCTCACATACTTTGGACATGTTATTAGGAGGAATATCATGCTTGGTAAAGTAGAGGGGTAGTAAAAAACAGTAAGACCCTAAACAAGATGGGTTGACACGGTGCTTGCAAAAAAGGACTCAAATATGGCAATGATTGTAAAGATGGCATAGGATTAGGCAGTATATCGTTCTGTTATAGGGTTGCCACGAGTTGGAAGTGTCTTGTCAGCATCTAACAACAGCCACATGATTCAGAATAGATTTGATGGCACATAGCAACAACAATAATACAACATAAAGATAACGTCAATTTCTTTTTTGAAAAGCCAATTATTTTAACAAAAAATATATTTATTAAATATAAAATTTAAAAACTCAAATATATTGCATATATATAATCTTGATTAACCAGGAAGCCTGACAGATGTTACTGGCACTCACTATTTAGTTTTCCTCTCTCCTGGAGACATGGGAGAATGAACATGCCAGCTCCCCTATAGTCAGGAAGGGCCACTGCTTAGTTCTGACCAGTGGTCTGTGGGAGGAAGTGGTGTGTCCTCTTGGTGCAACTGTATGATGCCTGTGTTAGCGCAAGTTCCACAAAGATGTTAGTTGGGATTTAGAATTAGTTGCCTGGACCTAATGTTAACTTTCCAAGAGTACGAAGGAGTGTTGTGAGAGTGTGATACAGCATAAAGTAACCAATCCTAAATAATACCTTAAGGAAATGGGTGGATTTAAAAGAGATAAAAGCAATGGATAGCCTCTAAACAGTTAAAATAAAAATAATGTAAACATGGTACAAAACTAATTCAATATAAATTTATTTAATATAAATTTTTGCACTATTTAAAAATATACTATTCTATAGATGTCATCCAGCAAGTATAGTTAGTAATAGTTCACTTTTTTTCTGAGTGACACTAATTTTTTTGTTATGGTTAATTCACCCCATGTAATCTTTCCCCAGTAATTATATGATATTAAAATAGACTGAAGCCCATTATTTATATTTTATATATTTCAATCTATTTTTCTCTAGAGAATACATACAAACTCTTTCTTTCAGAATGCATTTAGGATAGCTTGTTGAGCCCCAATCACATTTTACCCTATTTATTTATATGCCACAATTGATGTTGATATTTGGGAAAGAAAGTATTTGAAGTTATTATGAATAAAATAAGCAATATTTGTATGTGTGTCAGAATTGAAAAAGATCTTTATTTGAATACATAATTCTAGTCAGTGTTCCTTTCCTTTTCTTGGTTTTGCGTTAGGTTAGAGATTAACTTAATAGCATACCTTATAGGAAAGTGTAGAATGATGCCAAAAAAAAAGGACAATTGGAACAGTTGTAGTCTATAAATCAGTCCATTCATTGGAAATACATTTTCTCTTTATTTGCTTTATAGAAAGACAGGTTGGACAAGAACCCAGTCCTGGAAAAGGTAACTATGGCCAGTATAACTACTTTATTAATGCACTGCTCTGGCTGACTCAATGGTACTTCCACGTAGAATCTGAATGTCTCTATGAAGTCTTGGTTTCTTTAAAGGCTTTTGTTGCTCTCCTGGCCTTTGGAAGGTTTCCAAATGATATATTTTTGACTCATGCTAATAGTCTACAACTGTCTATCGTGCAATATTCTAGCTGGATGAAAAACAATAAAGGGGGTTTGTGTTAAGAATGTCACTTAAAGTTTTATTTGGAAATAATATACTAACTCTTCTCTTAGCACTGTTAAGGCTGAGTTGGAAGTAATTTCTTTGTGAAATTCTCCCTACAAGTTAAGCTCTTCAGTCACTAATTTTATTACTTTTGACTAAACTCAAGTTTCTGTCAAAAGTTTCTTTTTTCTGTAAAATATATTTCTTTATCCAGTTTTTATATTGGCAGAATTGCGTTCCCTATATAAATGCTCTTTAAAATGCTTCTTTGTCATGCCAAATTAAAACCCCAGTTATAGTATCAGAAGATATTTGCTTTTCAAAATTTCACTCTCCCAACAAGACTATACACTACACGTTTTTGATATGCATGTACTAACTGCCTCCATTCACTAGTGGTTATCAGTGTATAGTCTGAATCTAAGCCAAACCCACTGCTTGTCAAGTTGATTCTGACTCATAATGACTCTGTAGGACAGAGTAGAATTGCCCCATAGGTTTTCCAAGGCTATAAATCTTTATGGAAGCAGATTCCACATCTTTCTCCTACACAGCAGCTGGTGGGTTGCAACCATGAACCGTTTGGTTAGCAGCTGAGCATTTTAACTACTGTGCTGCCAGAGGTCCTTTTGTGTATAATAGAATTAAATAACGAATTACTGTAATTATCCAGAACATTTACATTGAATGTTGGGATAAACCTGCACAATGGTTTCCTACAGTGCCAAAATCCAGTGGAAGAGCGATCAATTTTCTATATCATAGAGGCGGTCATTTCTGATATAAGGAATAAGGTGTTTAGATATGATTACAACTAAGTTTTCACATGGTCAAAGACTAGAATGCTTCCAGGGCTGGGCAGTAGTAACCCACTTTTAGGCCCTGAGGTGATCTTCATAAATGTCTTTATTTCCTAAGGATTCATCTAATTTTCTTTATGTCTAAGCACTTCCTATAATCCTATCTATTTCTTGAGAGTCTGCTCTGTCAAAACTTGATTGAAATTTTCTCTAGTGCCCTTCTTTTCTTTTTCTCATTAAACAGATTACATAAATTTGAAAACTTTCAGTGTAACACTTGGATAATTTCCTACATGGCTTCACACAAGATAGTTAACCTTTCTGAAGTTCAGTTCCTACATAATTAATTAAATGAAGATAATATCTACCTCATAAAGTTGTTGTGATAATTAAATTAGGTACCTTGCCTAGCAGCTTTAATAACTATGTGGTAAGTAGTTCACTGCAACTTCTTTCTCTCGTTTTAATCCTATATACAATTTGAAATATGAAAGTGTTTTTTTAAAAATTATTGTTAATATCATTTTACATTGGCATGATAATTGATGGTTTAAAAAACATTTTCATATATTTCATCTTATTGCAGCTCTCTACATTAATTTGAGGAGCTCTGGTAACATAGTGCCTAAGGCACTTGACCGTTAACTACAAGGCTGGTGGTTCAAAGCCACCAGCCACTCCTCTGAAGGAAGATGGGGCAATCTACTTGCATAGTGATACTGCCTTGGAAACCCAAGGAGGGGTTGCTATGAGTCAGGTCCAACTCGACGGCACATAACAACCACAACAACAACACGTTAATTTGAAGGAGCCCTGGTGGTGCAACAAGTAGGCACTTGGCTGCTAATTCAAACCCACTCAGTGGTTCCATGGGAGAAAGACCTGGTGATCTACTTTTGTAAAAATTAAAGCCAAGAAAACCCTATGGGGCCATTCTATTCTGTCATGTGAGTCTATTCTGTCATTCTATTCTGTGAGTCAGAATTGACTTGTCAGCACCCAACAATAACAACAGGAACATTTTTAGATAATTATTTATTATTCCTGTCTTCTAGATGGGGAAATTGAGGCTTAGGGTGATTAACAGATGTGTTTTAAATCATAATGCCTCTAAACAGCAAAGTAGAAATGTGAGGGTAGTGTTGTCAGTTGCTATCCAGTTGATGTATGTGGAATAGAACTCACTCCACAGGGCCTGTCTTCCAAGGTACCTCTGGGTGAGTTCCAACTGCCAATCTTTTGGCTAGTAGTCAAGTGCTTAAGTGTTTGTTCATCTAGGGATTCTTAAAGGGAGGTAGTGGCATCGCTTTCCAGGGTTGTGGAGTTTAGTAGAGACACCAGTACATGGACTTTAGTATTAGAAACAAGTGGGTAACTCCTGCAAGCAATGCCTCTGAAATCTGGTAGATCAAAGTCAGGGAAAATAATGAGAAAACAGATTGCATTATAAATGACTGGGCATAGCTATATGACAAAACTAGATGAAGAAACAATAAGCCTGGAAGAATGCCCTAGGAAGAGTGTAGGTTCCCTATGAACACATTGAGCTCATGTGGAAATAAACAAATACTCTTAAATGGAAATGATCGTTAAATTGCTTCTACTGGAATTAATTAATTCCTTTCATCAAATTAGCTAAAGTTGGTTATATATATAGACACTGCCTAAATCTATGGTTTTTTTCTGATTAATATCAAAATCCTTTTAAAAAGACATTAACATTCAATGTATATGTGTACATGGAAACACTATTTGGACTTTTATGAATTACATACCTAATGTCATGTATCCAAAAACCAAACCAAACTCACTGCCATCCAGTCTATTCCAACTCATAGTGACCCTCACTGGATTTCAGAGGTGGTAAATTGTTACAGATTCTATGGAGTGGCTGGTGGATTCGAACCACCAGCCTTTAATTAGCCGTCAGATGCCTTAGGCACTATGCCACCAGAACTCCTTAATGTCATGTATATGATTATTTTATTACTCTGCCATTCATTTAAAAGTTGTTTCTGGGCACCAAGGATGTGCCATACAGGAAGTCCTATAATAATGTTATAAGGTAGGAAATATTTTAATTCTTAATTTATTACAGAAAAAATGTCCTTGAGAAGTTAATGGGCTTTATCAAGGTCTACAACTAAAAATTGGTGGGGTTAGGATTTGAATCAGTGCTTTCTGATTCCACAGTACATGCTCTTTTAAATATTTAGAATATTTTAAATAATTCTGCTTCTCCTTCTATAATAACTATATGTGTGCCATTTGAAAATTCTATGATCTCAGCCACAGGGATCCAGGTGAGAAGAGGGAAGCCAGGCCACACCCCACAAGTGGCAAGGCGGGATTGCAGGGAAAGGACAGAAGGGGCAAAGGGGATCGGGACAGATCGAGGAGTCAGCTTTAGGGATCCAGGTGAGGAGAGTGATCCCGGGCCATGCCCCACAAGTGGCAAGGTGGGAGATCAGGGAAAAGACAGAGAATCAAAGGGGACCAGAACAGATCGAGGAGTCAGCTTCAGGGATCCAGGTGAGGACAGGGAAAGCAGGTCACGCCCCATAAGTGGCAAGGTGGGAAATCAGGGAAAAGACAGAAAAGGCCAAGGGGACTTGGTCAGAGTGAGGAATCAGCCGCAGGGATCTAGGTAAGTGTTGTTGGAGAGGTTTCCAACGGCTAAGGGAGACAAACTTGTCTGTCGGTTTGTCTTACTGTAGTGTCGTGTTGCTGTGAGTCTTGAGGCTGTGCCACTGGTATTTCAAACCCAGTGGGGTGCACATGGTGCACAGGTATCAGCCCGTCTTGCAGACTGAGATAGACTAGGAAGAAGGAAGGGGCTATCCACTTCTCAAAGAATTGACTAGGGAAAACCTTATGAATAGCAGAGAAACACTGTCTAATACTTTACTGTACAACTTTATGAACAGTCTGGAAATATTGTCCAATACAGAGGAGGAAGATGAGTCACTTAGGTTAGAAAGCTCTCAAAATAGGACTTGGCAAGAGCTTCATTATCAGAGTAAAACCAGCCTTACTCATATGGATAAGGTAAGGCTTTCGAGACCTTCATTTGCTGAACTGGCACCAGTCAAATTAAGGGAAAACAGTGGCAAACATCCATTAATAATCGGAACATGAAATGTATGAAGTCTGAATCTAGGAAAACTGGAAGTTGTCAAAAATGAAATGGAACACATAAAGATCAATATCCTAGGCATTAGTGAGCTGAAATGGACTGGTTTTGGCCATTTTGAATCAGAGAAACATATGATCTACTATGCCGGGAATGACAAATTGAAGAGGAATGGTGTGGCATTCATCATAACAAAGGAGGTTTCAAGATCTGTCCTGAAGTACAATGCTGTCAGTGGTAGGATAATATCCATACACCTACAAGGCAGACCCGTTAATATGACTATTATTCAAATTTATGCACCAACCACCAAAGCCAAAGATGAGGAAATTGAAGACTTATATCAACTTCTGCAGTCTGAAATTGACCAAGCATGCAATCAGGATGTGTTAATTATCACTGGTGACTGGAATGCAAAAGTCGGAAACAAAGAAGAATCACCGGTAGTTGGAAAATTTGGCCTTGGTGACAGAAATAATGCTGGAACTTGCATGGTAGAATTTTGCAAGATCAACGACTTGTTCATTGCAAACACCTTTTCTCAACAACACAAATGGTGGCTGTACACGTGAACTTCACTAGATGGAACCCAGAGGAATCAGATTGACTACATCTGTGGCAAGAGGTGATGGAAAAGCTCAATATCTTCAGCGAAAACCAGGCCAGGATCTGATTGTGGAACAGACCATCAACTGCTCATATGCAAGTTCAACTTGAAGTTAAAGAAAATTAAAACAAGTCCATGAGAGCCAAAATATGATCTTCAATATATCCCTCCTGAATTTAGAGACCATTTAAAAAATAGATTTGATGTATTGAACACCAATGACTGAAAACCAGAAGAATTGTGGGATGACATCAATAGCATCATCCATGAAGAAAGGAAGAGGTCATTAAAAAGACAATAAAAGGAGAGAAGACCTAAATGGATGACAGAAGAGACTCTGAAACTTACCCTTGAGCGGAGAGTAGCTAAAGCAAATAGAAGAAATGACAAGATAAAAGAATTGAACCAAAGATTTCAAAGAGCAGCTTGAGTAGACAAA
>NW_006922054.1:2018927-2038160 GCF_000298275.1 Orycteropus afer afer | reverse complement strand
ATAGCGACCCCTCCTTGGGTTTCCGAGGCAGTATCACTACGGAAGTAGGATTGCCCAACCTTCCTTCCGAGGAGTGGCTGGTGGGTTTGAAACCATTAAGGGCTTTCAAATACATAACTTTCTTTACCTTTGGATTAAAAAGCTATTAGTTAACTTTTTGGGTCTGGGTTAACTTCCCCAATAATCTAGGTCATTAGAAGCCTTTGCCTTCAGCTGCTCAAATATAAGAAGGGATTCCAAAGTAAATCAAAGTGGACTATGAGAGTCTTAAATATTTGTGACAAAATCCCAGCATGGAAGTCAAGGCACCTTTTTTTCCCTGTATGGAAACTTTACATTCCCATTCAAAGACTATCTACCGTACTTTTTTCTTTCACAAACAGAATGTCCAGATAAATAACATGCACATGTATAATAGGTGTAGATGACAAAGTTATGTAACAAAGTTCTGGCATAGCACACCCATGTATACACTGCGCATGTCTTGTGACATTTCCAGAAGTGAATTTTAGCCTCATTCAACCTCACTCAATAGTTCAAAAATGTTACCTTTGATCATATTTATATAATAAAGGTATAAACCATGCTGAAGAAGTCATGGACTGAGTTTGCTAAAACAAAACAAAACAAAACAGAACAAAAGACCCAAATAATACCCTGATAGTTGGAAAATAGACAATTTTTGCTCTGTTTGCTCTGGAGACCAGACCTGAGAGTGGTGAAGCTCTTTGTAGCATATCTGAGCCCTTAGGTGCAGCATAGGGTACGCAAATCCATGCACCTCCTGGGCTGGGACTAGCCCCCTGGCAACTGTTGTCTCTTGGACAGAAAAAGTGAGTTCTGCCTGCATTGGAGAAAGCAGTTTGCTTTGGAAGGAATCTTGCCAAGAGAAGGGTAGCTTTAGAAACTTGAAACAGGATGAAGAGGGTCTGCTACTGGGAACAAAACCTCCTGTCAACAGGCATCAAGACTTAACATTACATCTGTTGGACAGAAAATAAAATCGGAATTGAAGTTAGCAACATGTATAAAATATCAGTATAGTGTGTTTATGAAAATAACATGTGGGAGAGTTGCGTGGTTTGCCAAAATGTAGAATGTATGTGTTATTTATGTAAAAATGTGGCACCTTTTAATATTGACTTAAAAGAAAAAGAATTTTCTTGGTACATCATTTAATAAATTGGAAACAACAACAACAACAAAAATAAACTCACTGCCATTGAGTTGATTCAACTCATAGTGAGCCCTCCTTGGTTTTCCAAGGTGATATCTCTACGGAAGTAGATTGCCTAATTTTCCTTCCAAGGAGTTAGCAGCCTTCTAGTTAGCAGTCAAATGCCTTAGGCATTATGCCACCAGAGGTCTTATAAACTGGGAAGTATATTTTATAATGATGTCTTTTAAAAGAAATAAAATTGGCCCTTTTAGTTTTAGAAAATTTTAAACCTTAGGTTTTCAAAAAATACATTTATATTGGGTACATCCATCCTCAGGAATGTTGGATAATTTAAGATTTATTTCATTTGCTTACTTAGAGTGGTAATAAACAATACTATACCTTTTAAAACACAAGAAAAAAAAAAACTAACTTTGTATAGTATAAATGGCTTAATTACAAAGGTGGGACTTTTCTGTAAGTGAAGTAAGGTGAGCATTTGAAGTTGATGGTGAGAAATAGTATAGATGAGAAATAGCAGTGAGTTCCATTGGCATATTTAGTGTATGTTCTTATTTTATTTTGGAAAATATGTTTTATTTAACCACTTGCAGTTTAAGGTTATTCACTTTTATATATTCTGTTACCTAGAAAAGGAATGGCAAATATTTTGGTATTCTCATCTCTGACAATCATGATTGGTGATGAGCTATTTTTCAAGCTAAATTCAGGAAGATTGAATTACTATTAAAGATTTGTTGGGGAATAAAGTGTTATGGATGATTAGCCATGTTTGCAACAGGGTTGGAAAAGGGAGAGTGGTGGTATTTGTGCCATTTATTTGAAATCTCTGCCTTAGACCATTTGTAGACTACCTGTTTTTCCAGCCACTTCAGTTTTCATGTTACTATAACCAACCTGAGCTTCTGGGTGCCTGAAATCTGATGAACATCAGTGTGCACTTTATCGTGTATGGAAAAGAATAAGTAGTTGGATTTAACTCTTGGCTTCCCTCAAGACTAGAATTAACTTTAGCAAATTACTTAATTATAAATTAATTATAAATAATTAATTATAAATAAACATTTAACACTATACCTGAAGTTATGTAGCTACCTTCTTCTCCAGCAAATGTATGCTTGGGGAATATTATGACATTTTTAAATATTGGTTTTAAGTGGAATTTTGTTGGAAGAATAAATCTACTACCCAAATACTTTGTAGATTTTAAAGAATAATGTACATGAGGTTTAAATATTAGTCCAACTCTTCACCTATGTTAATGTAGACAACCATAGGATGTGTTTTCATTTGTATGCAGTACCTGTATGTATTTTTAAAATTGATATGCATCGATATTTCATATGTTCACTCATACACTATAAAATATTCAAAGAGATAAATGTGTAGAGACAGTCTAAAGCAGGTAAAGGAACATTAAGGAAACCAATATAGTATTATAGATTTATTTCAGCAATTTCATTTACTATGAAATTTTGGCAAGCCCATGCACAGGTGAGCTTTGATTCACGTGCAGCTTTCTTTTGCTGGCCACACAAATGAGTTTTTCCAGATAATTTCAGAACTGCAGCCTGTCCTAGCACTCCCTCTACTGGTTCCTGTTTTTGGTACACCAACACTTAGATTCTAACAGAAGACCAAACAAAGCAGGGTACAGGAAGGTGAGTAACTTTTAGTATTACTCTTGGTTTTCATTAGAAGGAAAGCATACAGACACACTCACACAGATTATCTGTCAGATGCCTTCCTTCTAGTGTTTATCTTACAGACAAGAGAAGTCTCTGAGTTTATCATTCTAGTATTCTGTGTATCACTTCTTGTGGATTGCAGCCAGGACATCCTTATTTCATTCACAAAATTAGCACACACATATGGAGTGTACACCCTCTTAAGGTACAACTGGAGAGCAGGAAGAAGAAAGACAAAATCTCTGCCTTCATAGAGGTTATATTCTGCTTGGGGAGCTGAACAAAGAGCAAGAAAGTATAATTTCAGATAGACACCAGCATTACACAGAAGATAACACTGTGGTGAGATAGGACTTCTGTGGGTGGGTAGTATGGGTTAGTTACGATATGGTCAGATAAGACCTCACTACAAAGGTGACACTTGAACTGAGTCCTGGGTGATGAGAAAGAGTCAGACTAGCTAAAATCCAGGTTTCGGGGATAGCAAGATAAGCAGTCTTCTACAGGATAGAGCGTGGTATGGTTAATGCAGAAAAAGAAGGCTAGAGTGACTGAACCATGTTGGCTGAGGAAGGAGAGGTTGCAGTTAAGTGAAAGAGGTAGGCAGGGATCAAGTTACTACCATCTTAAGGATTATATACTGTTATAATGATTTGTTTGTTTGTTTGCTTTTTAATGTGCATTGGGAAGCCTTTTGAGGTTTGAAGCAGTGGAGTGAGGCCTTTTAATTTGTATTTTTTAAAGGCTTCTCTGGCTGCTCTGTGGAAAACGGATTATAGAGAAGCAACAGTGGAAGCAGGGTTTAGGGATTTCGGCGGTCTGGGCTGGAGATGATGGGGTGTCAGATGGAGTTGGCGAGAGAGGTTTCAATTGAGGATAACCTTCTTACCTTTCTGGCAGTCTGGGAAAGGCTATAAAAATATTCTCAGAATAATATTTTAAAACATATAAAATACATAGGACTTCAAGGGAAATCAAGTGCATTGAAATGTAGTTATCAAAATATTAAAAACAAACTTGTGAGGTAATAATATATGTGCTCCTTTAGTCACACATTGAATAACAAGAGTAAAGAGTGGGTCTCGTAACAACTGTAATTTCAAAGTAATGCCAAGCATAAACATTATTCTAACATAGCTGAAATACTGGTAATGTGATAAGAATATATCTGTGATTTCTATTGGTGACAATATCAAAGTTACTGCTACTATGTTGCCTATATTTGTAATGGAAAGAAAACATTTAATTTCAGTCAGAAGCTGCCGAACATAAAGATGTAAATTTTCACCCCATTCAAGTTTACTCATCCCCCTGTTTTAGTGATACATGGGAGAGAATTTATTTACAAATTAACCTTGGAAAATAAAGGGATGAGGAAAACAAAGAATCTAGGGATAGGTGATAGGCACTTGACTGCTGACCAGAAGGCTGGTGGTTCAAACCCACCAGCCGCTCCTCGGAAGGAAGGTTGGGCATTCCTACTTCCGTAACCCAAGGAGGGGTCGCTATGAGTCGGTCCGACTGGACAGCACATAACAACAACAACAACATGACCAAAATAAAAGCCACTATGGCTGGGGCTAGGGCAGAAATATTTTTTTGGCCAGTTATATGAGCATGTGGGATTTTTATTTCTTGAACTGAACACAGGTGAGAAGTTGTAGTCAGATGCCATCAGGTCAGTTGCAATTCACAGCTCCCCTACACACAACAGAACCAAACACTGCCTAGTCCTGCGCCACCCTCACAGCTGTTGCTGTGTCAATCCATCTCTTTGAGGGTCTTCCTCTTTTTTTGCTGACTTTCCATTTTACCAAGCATCATGTCCTTTTCCAGGGACTATGTGAGAGACTTTTGTTTTTGTTATGTGCTGTTGAGTCGGACCCGACTCATAGCGACCCCTCCTATGTGAGAGGCAGGCATTAGCAAATTTAAGGAGAAGTTATTTTAAAATGAGAAATCTCTATGTGGCACAGTTAGGCACTTGGCTATTAACCAAAAGATTGGCAGTTTGAATCCAACCAGGGTCCAGCTGGAAGTAAGATTTGGTAATCTACTTCTGAAAGATCACTGCCATTGAAAAATCCCATGGAGCTTACTTCTGCTCAAATTCATGTGGGTCACAGTTAGCTGAAATGGTCTTGATGCCAACTTTTTTTTTTTTTTTTTTTTAAATGTGCTTCAGCTATATCATAGTAGGTCCTTCTGCATGAAGATATGGGTGCAATGCTAATTTTTATCTAAGGCTTAATTACTAAATATTACTACCCAATTGGAAAGGTTTAAACAAACATTGTGTGGTTTGGTAAGTAGATGTTTAACAACTGATATTTACAAGGATGTTAAGAAATTGAAACACAAGAAGTAACTAGATAAAATAAAGAACGGTGACAGAAACCAATCATATAAGTCCTTGCTATTTACTTTCAGATTGTAGATATTTGGGAGAACAGAGAAGAAGATGTACTAAAGAAAGTATATATTTATAGTAATTGCACTTTTGTGGTTCAAGGAGTCTGCCTATATTTGAGCTGCCTCATTTTAATATATAGCAAGAACATATAAAAAAAGAACAAACTCACTGCCATTGTGTCGGATCAGACTCATAGTGACCCCTCCTTGGGTTTCCAAGGTGGTATCACTATGGAAGTGGATTGCCTTCTTTCCCAGGAGTAGCTGGTGGGTTTGAACCACTGGCCTTCTGGTTAGTAGTCAAATGCCTTACTTAGGCACTACACCACCAGAGCTCCCAGCGAGGATATAGTAAATAAAATATAATTTATTTAAAAAGAATCATCTCTCGGTTCAGTTGATTCAAATTACTTATTCCACTGCTCAAGATAAAGAAATTAAGGAATGACACTAGAAAAACAGGCATTGTCTCTGATTCAATATGACTGTTGTTGTTGTTTGTCGAGTCAGACCTAACTCATAGCAACCCCTCCTTGGGTTTCCGAGGCGGTATCACTAGGGAAGTGGATTGCCCAACCTTCCTTCGGAGGAGTGGCTGGTGGGTTTGAACCTCCAGCCTTCTGGTTAGCAGTCAAGTGCCTTAGGTACTATGCTACCAGAGCTCCCTCAATATGACTAAAGGGTTAAATAATCAAAACACTAAGGGACAGAATCAATTATCCTGGAAAAATGAAGTACTGTTTCCACAATAAAAAAACAAAAACAAAACAAAACCCAAGCTCACTGTCATCGAGTTGATTCTGACTCATAGTGACCTCCATTGGGTTTCAGAGGTGGTAAATATTTATGGAAGTAGATTGCCCCATCTTTCTTCTGCAGAGCAGCTGTTGAGTTTGAACTGCCACTCTTCTGGTTAGCAGTCAAATGCCTTAGGCACTGCACCACCAGAGATCCTTTGTGTCCACAATAGTGGAAATTTTTCTTACATTTGAAGAGTTTGCTTGCAATGCTAATGACTCTGGAAAAAAAAAAAGTCTCAAGCTAAATCAATGCTTTCTAAATTGATCGTGAACTGGAATTCCACACAAGTTGAGCTCTGCCTGCAAAGAGATTATTTTGATGTCGTTCCATTTTCCTAGGGTTCTGGGTAAGATATTAAATCAAAACAATTTTTTGAGGTGGTAAAACTTGACAGAGTGATAATCTATAATTCAGTGTGTGTGCTGAGTTTAGTTTTATGTTTAAATAGTGGGTTATACACGGTCAGTACTTCCCAAACATTAATTGGCATAAAAATCATCTGGAGATCTTGTCAAAATGCAGATTAGGATTCAGGAAGTCTAGGGCAGGTCTGAGATTCGGCATTTCTAACCAGCACCCCAGTGATTCCAATGCTGCTGGTCCAGGGGCCACACTCTGAAGTGTAAGATCCTAGATAACTTCTAAAGAAAATCATTTGTTGTGATGAGGGGTCTACATATTCTCAGAAGAGTGCTTCGTTATAAACTCTGATAATTTTCAGTGAAAGGTAAGTAGTTAGGTGGATATCAGAAAATTCAGAGTTGATGGGGATGGTAGGGAACCATGTTCAGAGAAGTGAGCAGGGTGAAAAGGGAGGCAGGGTATGACCAAGATGCCATCTCAGGATGCATTCTGCTCAGGACTGCACCACTGGTCCAGCTCTGCTAGACCCTCCTACAGCTTTGCTGGACTCGTGGCTGCCACAGATGTTGTAAATAATTTGTGACTGGCATCACTCTCTAAACAGGTTCAAAGTCCCAGTCTGGAAACATAGATCACAGTCCTGCTCCCACCTGCCGGAACTGCCCTCCCTTCAAGCCATGGCCCTTTTTCCTTCTTGTCTTAGAATCCCCCTCAAAAAGGAAGGATATTTGGATGTTGTTATTGGATAGCCCCATATAGCAAATGTCACTATACTCTTAAATCTTAGAGAGGTAGGACCAACAAGAGACCACCTAGACCAATTGGCTCCTTTGATTAAAGAAATATGCAATTTCCAGAGATGTTATCAAGCTTGCTAAAGTTTTCGTATAAAGTTAGCAGGGGGAGATAAGATTAGAATTTTCAAATTATTTCCAGTTGCCACATCATTTTATCGCCCTAAATCTCTTGAGGACTTTGCCTTCCTTGAATTAATTAATATCTTTTATAGGTGTTTAAAAAGAAGCAGATGGTAGGTTTCAAAAGTCAATGCCACTTCATGGTCTGTGTTGTGGATAGTGATGGAAAAAACAGGTTTAGTTTACATTAAAAACAAAGATTGAGAAACTGTGACAATAGAGTAATGAAACTGGAGTTCTTAAATGAAATTAGTAGAAATTAATAATCTCTTTACTTTACAATTGTGCTTACTAACAAGTTGGAAAAGAGAAAAGTGGATCAAGAGAAAGATCTTTTTATGTCACATTGATTAGTGCTTTAAGAGAAGTCACCTTTATTGGGTACAGATAAAATTTTGAGTCAAAACCTTTAAACTTAAAAAAAAAAAGTATCAGAGGGAAAATATTTTGGTGTCTCTTTAATTGTCAAATGAACTTTTTAAAAAAGGTACATAAACACACGCTCACACACAACTATTTCCTTCATGGCTGAGCCATAGAGATTCCAAGTTATTTTTGGTGCCAGATTTTTAACCCAGAGGAAGTTTTATGGCTGAGTTAAACTCCCCCCCCACCCCAAAGCAAATGTTACAATGGAAATGCTGACAGAGTCCATGCCATGGCAACATTTGTGGGTCGTGTTTTATTAAAGCAATAAACAACTTTTGTCCAAGTGCAAGTGAATGTAAAAACAACAGAAAAAGGGCCCCTTCCTGCGTCTAATGCCTAATCTCTCTCTGGTATTTCCTTGCCCGGGCTCTGATCCTGAGTTTGCTGGGTCTCACATGTGATTATTGGTCTGAAATCGACCGTTGCACCCCAGCTCCTTGTAAAAAGGACAATAAAACACCAGGAGAGGGAGCTTATATCTGCATTTGTTAAAGATACTCAAGTCAGTGCATTGGGTATGCAGGCAGTCCTTGCTATATGAACAAGTACTGTTCCTAAGTCTCTTTCTTGTGTACAAGTCAGATTTGTACACAATCAGAACAAGTAGGTACAGTTCATATCTCACATCAGTTAGTCAACTGTTTGTCTTGTTTTTATTGTTATTAGGTGCTGTCAAGTCATTTCCGACTCATAGCGACCCTGTAAAGCAGAACGAAACACTGCCCAGTCCTGTGCCATCCTCACAATCATTGCCATGCTTGAGCCCATTGTTACAGCCACTGTGTCAATCCATCTTGTTGAGAGTTGCACTTCTTTCAACACAGATTGGTTTTTGCTCTTCTGGCAGTCTATGGTACATTCAATATTCTTGCCAATACTGTAATTCAAATGCATCAGTTCTTCTGCAGTCTTCTTTATTCATTGTTCAGCTTTCACATGCACATGAGGCAAGTGAAAATACCATGGCTTGGGTCAGGCATACCTGAGTCTTCAAAATGACAGCTTTCCTCTTTAACACTGGAAAGAGATCTTTGTAGCACATCTGCTCAATGCACTACCTTGTAGTTTGATTTCTTGACTGCTGCTTCCATGGGTATTGATTGTGCATGAAAACCATTAAAAAAAAAAAAAAAAAAAAAAAACTTCTAGATGCATTAAAACTTCTTTAACATAATAACATAGTAATAATCATAATAATGCTTTGATGTGCCTTGCAAGTAGCACCTGTTTGTTATTACAAATCATTGTATGCACCTCGAATTTTTAATATAATAGGGTTTGGGGTGAGTATATTCCTAACTACAGGTTGCATGTAAGTTGGACATAACCGGGGTACTGCTTGTATTTGTATGTGGTACTAGAATCTGTGTTTTTAATTTCCTAATTGACTTTGTATGTATTTCTGTGCCAGATTATTATCTAACAAATTCTATGTGTTTCCTCCTTTATTGTCAAGTCTAAATTATACCTTATGTTGTACACACTGTGCGTGCTCAACAAATAGATGGAAGAAAACATGCAGAGAGGCCATAGAGCTCTCCTCTTTGCACAATGTAGTTAGCAGATCAGGCTGAGCTGGTTAAGTCTTTTCACATTTGGAGTCTCCAAAGGGAATCTCAGTGACCCTGTAAGGTAAAGAGGTTGGACCATGAGGAAAATGAAAGCTCTAATTCCCCTGCCCCTCTTATAGCCAAAAATGATACTGTGCATAGTGTTTGCAAATGACATGAACCTAGCAGGGGAACAAGAAGCATCTAACAAACAACCTTTCCAAGAAGGAACACATGGAATAAATATCAATGGGGGCAAACTAAAATGTGAAAGAATAAGATCAAATGTGATGAAATGACCACAAAGAAAAAAAAAAACAAACAAATAAACATTGCATTGACAGAAAGGTACTGGCAATAACAAAATGGAATGAGACTTTTGAAAAGTAATTGTAGGCTAGAGGCAAAAGTGCAGTGGATTGGTGGGAAATTTTCCACTGTCAAGAGAACTGCCTGAACTTTCCAGAAAAAATAAGCCTATTTGCTCTGCTAATTAAATTCTATCAGGAGGCCCCATGCTCAAATCTTCTTGCTACCAAGTCCTATTGTTTAAACTGGCCTGCTCAACCTGGATTGAAAATTAAAATCACCTGATGGTGGGGAAGTGTAGTTTAAAATTACTATGTCCAATCTACACCTCAGTACAACTAAATGGTAGTTTCTGGGACTTAGGGTGGAGTTATACACCAGTATTTTTTAAAGTTTCCAGGTGATTCCAGGTGATGACCTTGAATATACCTCTCCTGAATTTAGAAATTGTCTAAAGAATAGATTTGATGCATTGAACACCAGTGACTGGAAACCAGAGGAACTGTGGGATGCCACCAAGCACATCATCCATGAAGAAAACAAAAGATCATTAAAAAGACAGGAAAGGAACAAAAGACCAAAATGGATGTCAGGAGAGACTCTGAAACTTGTCCTTGAATGAAGACTGGCTAAGGCAAATGGAAAAAAATGACAAGAGAGCTGAACAGAAGATTTCAAAGGGCAGCTTGAGAAGATAAAGTCAATTATTATAATGAAATGTGCAAGACATGGAGTTGGAAAGCCAAAAGAAAAGAACATGCTCAGCATTTCTCAAGCTAAAAGAACTGAAGAGGAAATTTAACCCTTGGGTTGCAATATGGAAAGATTCTGTGAGCAATATATTGAATGATGCAGGAAACATCAAAAAAGATGGAAGGAATACATAGAGTCACTGTACCAAAAAGAATTGGTCAATGTTCATCCATTTCAGGAGGTGGTATATAATCAAGAACCAATGGTGTTGAAGGAACAAGTCAAAGCTCTGCTAAAGGAAGTGGCAAAAAACAAGGCTGCAGGAATTTACAGAATACCCATTGAGATGTTTCTTGGTGCTATGCCAAGAGATTTGGTCAACAGCTACCTGGCCAACTGACTGGAAGAGATGCACATTTGTACCCATTCCAAAGAAACATGATACCACAGAATGTGGAAATTACCAAACAATATCATTAATATTGCATGCAAGTAAAATCTTACTGAAGATAATTCAAAAATGGTTGTAGCAGTATATGGACAGAGAACTTCCATAAATGCAAGCTGGATTCAGAAGAGGGTATGTAATGAGGGATATCATTGCTGATGTCAGATGGATTTTGGCTGAAAGCAAAGAATACAAGAAAGATGTTTACTTTTGTTTTATTGACTATGCAAAAGCATTTGACTGTGTGGATGATAACAAACTATGGATAACACTGAGAAAAATGGGAATTCCAGAAGACTTAGTCATACTCATGAGAAACCTGTATATAGAACAGCAAGCTGTTGTTTGAATAGAACACAGGGACACTGCATGGTTTCAAATCAAGAAGGGAGTGCGTCAGGGTTGTATCCTTTCACCATAGTTATTCAATCTATATGCTGAGCAAATAATCCGAGAAGGTGGATTATATGAAGAAAAACATGGCAGTAGGATTGGAGGAAGACTCATTAACAACCTGTGATATGCAGATGACACAACTTTGTTTGCTGAAAGTGAGGATGACTTGAAGCACTTACTGATGAAGATGGAAGACTATGGTCTGCAATATGGATTACCACTTCATATTACTTGGTTCTACAATCAACACCAATGGAAGCAGCAGTCAAGATATCAGATGATGTATAGCATTGGGCAAATCTGCTGCAAAAGACCTCTTTCAGGTGCTGAAGAGCAAAGATATATCCTTGAGAACTAAGGTGTGCCGGACACAAGCCATGATATTTTCTTCTAGGATTCTGCTAGATGGGTTTGATCACCAACTTTTTGCTTACCAAAAACAAAACAACAACAAAAACTTCAATCTCCTTAAATGCATAAGAGAACTGGACAATGATAAGGAAGATTGAAGAAAAGTCTATGCTTTTGAGTTGTGGTGCTGGCGAAGAATCCTGAAAGTATTGTGGACTGCTAAAAGAACTAACAAATCTGTCCTAGAAGAAGAGCAGCTGGAATGCTCCTGGGAGACAAGAATGGCCAGACTTTGTCTCATCTACTCTGGTCATGTTGTAAGAAGGGACCCTTCTCTGGAGAAAGAAATCATGCCTGGTAAAGTGGAGGGTCAATGAATAAGGCGAAGACCCTCAATGAGATGGATTGGCATGGTGGCTGCAAAGATGGGCTCAGGCATAGCAAGGATCATGAGGCTGGCACAGGACCAGGCAATGTTTTGGTCTGCTGTACATAGGGTTGCTATGAGTCAGAGATGACTCAATGGCACCTTACAACAACAACAACGTCATTCCAGCATACAGCCAACTTCGTGACTTTCTGCCTTGTTGTTGTTGTTAGGTGCTGTCGAGTTGGCTCTGACTCATAGCGACCCTGTGTACAATAGAACGAAACATTGCCTGGTCCTACACCAGCATCACAATCCTTGCTATACATGAGCCCATTATTGCAGCCACTTTGTCAGTCCATCTTTTTGAGGGCCTTCTCCTTTTTCATTGACCCTTTCATTTACTAAGCCTGATATCCTTCTCTGGAGAATGATTCCTCCTGACAACATGACCAAAGTGAGTGAGACAAAGGCTGGCCATTCTTGCTTCAAAGGAGCATTCCTGTTGCACTTCTACGAGGACACATTTGTTAGTAGTCCCACTAATAGCTCCAATAATATTAACCTTTCAGAAAAAGAAAAACCATAGCTGTTTGTGAAAGTATATTTCCTCGAGGTAATTTAATTATCTCAAGGTAATTTATTGGGCATATTGGACTGCTACTAGCATTCATAATTTGGTTCTATGGCTGGAAGCCAGTCCATTTGGTAGATGTTGCAGCAAATGTTTGAGTGTTGTTGACAAATGGAAGCGTCAAAACCATTCCTCATTTAATAAGCAAGAGCTTGTTTAAATAATTATCAGTAGTTATTAACTTTAAAGCAAAAACCAAATTAACTACCATAGAGTTGATTCTGACTCGCAGTGACTTCACGCGTTACAGAGTAGAACTGCTCCATAAAATTTTCTTGGTTGTGATCTCTAGAGAAAGAAGCCCTGGTGGCATAGTGGTTAAATGCAATTGGTGGCTAATCAAAAGTTCAGCTGTTTGAATTTACCAGCCACTGTCCTGGAGAAAGACATGGCCTTGGAAACCCTCTGAGCAATTCTAATCTGTCCTATATGGTTTCTACAAATTGGGATTCACTTGAGGGCAGTGAGTTTAATCTTTATGGAAGCAGATCTCCAGGCCTTTTATTCCAGGGTTCTAGTAGATGGGTTTGATCACCAACTTTTTGGTTACCAAAAACAAAACAACACAAAAAAACAAACTCACTGTCGTCCAGTTGATTCGACTCATAGCGACCCCTCCTTGGGTTTCCAAGGCAGTATTTCTATGGAAGTAGATTGCCCCATCTTCCTTCCCAGGAGTGGCTGGTGGGTTTGAACTGCCAGCCTTCTGGTTAGTGGTGAAATGCCTTAGGCACTATGCCAGCAGAGCAGCTGAGCACAAACCAATTGCGCCACCTAGAGACCTTAATGGGAGCTCTGGTAGTGTAATGCCAAAGGTACTTGACTGGTAACCAGAAGGCTGGTGGTTCAAACCCACCAGCCACTCTATGGAAGGAAGGTTGGGCAATCTACTTCTGCAGTGATACTGCCTTGGAAACCCATGGAGGGGTTGCTATGAGTCAGGTCTGACTAGAAGGCACATAACAACAACAACAACAACAGGGACCTTAATAATCTGTACTGATCTACTTTAATTACCATTTCTTCTTCTCTGTATGCTTGCTGATCTTTGGATGCACAAAGCCACCTTGTAGATGGCAGCAAATGGGTATTTAGACTAAATGAGTAGCAAAGTGAATTGCTTTGCACTGCATCTCATTTAGTTATTAGGATTGAAAGTTTGGAAAGTTGTTGTTTATTCCAACCATCTGAAGAGTTGTTCTGAATTCAATCAACTCCTTCTTCAGCTGTTCCCACTAACAAAATATTGCAGAACAGGGATAACATTTGGAATGTGGAAAGGCCAAAATCAAGCCCAATTGGGATTCAGCAAAAACTATGAAAATAGTAATTTTCTTTGTGTGCTTTCAATGTTTCACATTTTAGTCACATTTTCATGATTATAAACTGTCACTTTGGGGAAAGTGTTGTTTCTAAGTAGCCAGTTATTTGCACACACACACACACACACATATACATATATACAAATAACCAAACCAAACCCACTACCATCAAGTAGATTCTGACTCACATTGATCCCCATTGGGTTTCTGAGGCAGTAAATCTTTACAGAAGTAGATTGCCCTATCTTCCTTCCACAGAGTAGCTAGTGGGTTTGAACTGCTGACTGTCTGGTTAACAGCCAAATGCCTTAACCCCTATACAAGCAGACTGGAGTTTGGATTCATTTATAGGAAACATCTTTTCAGCCCTCTTGTCTCTTTCCATACCTTCTGCTCCTTATTAATACATGTGCTGGAGAAACATGTGCTGTGATCACTCTAAGCCACTGGTTTGCAAGTCTGGAGCAGATAATGTTAGCAAGTCTTGGAAGAAGCTGGTTCAGAGCCATGAGTAGTTGGGAACTGTGGGGCCCATTCCTCTGCAAGTGGACCATGATTTACTGATTAGCAAATACCACTCCATTCTAGATAGAGGGCTAATGAAGCAAAATGGACAAATTATAGCTCTTATTCCTTTCAGAGACATCTCATTGCAAAAATTAAAACTAAATAAACACCCCCTCCTTCTCTTCTTCCCCTCTCCAATCCTGGCGGGAGCAATTTCTTAAGCAATCTATGGTTTTGTGCTATTGAGTTGATTCTGACTCTTGATGACCCCATATGTTCCAGAGTAAGATGGCTCCATAGGGTTTTCTTGGTGGTAACCTTTATGCAAGCAGATTGTCAGGCCTTTTCTTCTGTGGTGCTGCTGCATAGTTAGAACCATCAACTTTTTGTTTATCAGCTGAGTGCAAACCATATGTGGGGTTAGAAATGCAGAAAAATGAAGATCATGGTTTCTTTTGTGCACTAGCTTAATCTTTGAAGGATGTCTTAAGTGAGGTGATGAACTATGATAATTTTATATTTATCATAATTTATTGTTCTCAAAGAACTTTCATATATATGATCTCATTTATGTCTCAGAAATTCCATATGAAATGTTTAAAGCAGATTTTGCCACCCCTGCTAGACAAAATAAAGAAATTGAGGCTTTGAGATATTAAGTGACTTGCTTCAGCCACCAAATACTCTAAAACATGTTTTACCTATGTCAAGGAATGTTACACAATTTACTTTTTAACACTGGGGAGGGGATAGCCATTAGGGACATCGGAACACCCAAATTTGAATAAAGGAAACCCAGGTAAAATGTGATCTTGTGAAATTCTTTATGAAGTAATTTTGAAGTTTAATTGAGATTGTATATGACTTTCCTGTTTGGAAACCTGATCGTATCGTCTTGGCTAGTCCTATAGTCTGCCTATTTGTATCTTGCTATCACATGGTCCCAAAGTTAGCCTTAGTCTCCTAAAGCTTTTCCATTGCAGACCTCCTGCTTCTTTACAATAAACCATCCATTGCTTTAGGTAAACATTCAACCCAACAGCCCAACTCATATAGCCATCCAAAGTGGCTTCACTTCCTCAAGCAAAAGGAAAGCCAAGATGGCAATGAGATAGGGAGTGTTACAAAGATTGTAAGCAGATAGTGATCAGTGGATGGTAGATTGCCCCAAAGGCAAGAAGTCAAGCAGACCATGGTGAAAAGAACAGGAAAGAGTTGCTAGCAGTGGTGGACAAGAAAGGTTCATGTGACAGGACCTGAAAAGGTTTCTCTGCTTGTCTCCAAGCTTTCAATTATGTGCTGGATACAAGAGCTCACCCAAGGACGGCAGTGCCATATGTTCATTAGACAAGATGCATACACTGTGTGTGTTAGAAGTAAGAAAGTCAAGTGAAAAGGAATTCTAGGAAAAAAAAAAAAGGGATGTAAAAGGAAATGGTGCCCAGTCTCACATGTCCTCTGGGAAAACGCATTGTTTCAAAGACTGAAAGTAAGGAAGTATCTCAAAGTTAAGACCACCCAGGACTTCCCAGGATCTGTATGTGGCTATGTACTTACATTATTTTTTGAACTTACCTATTTTGTTGTTGTTGTTATGTGCCATCCAGTCAGCCCCGACTCATAGCGACCCCTCCTTGGGTTGCCGAGGCAGTATCACTACGGAAGTAGATTGCCCAACTTTCCTTCCGAGGAGTAGCTGGTGGGTTTGAACTGCCAGCCTTCTGGTTAGCAGTCAAATGCCTTAGGCACTATGCTACCAGAGCTCCTTACCTATTTTAGAACATTTTATATTGATTAAATTTATCCTCAAATTTCTAGGTAAGGGGTAAAAAAACCCCACATTTTTGTGCTTTCTAGAAAATTATGTACAATGTATTATTAAAAATATTATGCTGGGAATCAGTAAATATTTTTAGTAGTTATGATAGAGGTAGAGAATAGTCAGTATTCTTATGAGAAATAACATTTTTTGTTATCGTCTTTATGATGGTAGTGTTAAAAAGAGTTCATTGTGAGAAGTTCTGGGCTTCCAATAGCTTTTATTATTGTACAAAAGTTATCTCCTGATTTTTGCATATCAATTTTCTGTTTAAATAAGAGAAAAATGACTGAACATTAGAACCAGAAGGGCATAATAATTTTTTTAGTCAAAATTCTTATTTTTCAGGGAGCAAACTGGGAGTCAGAAACTAAGTGATTTGTCCAATGTCACATGTCTAATTAGAGGCTGACCTAGGATGAAAATCAAGGAAAATAGGCAAATAGGCAGTGGATTCTTTCCTCTCTTCCTTCTTCCTTCCCTCCTTTCCTTCATTCCTCCTTCTTTGAAATCTTCTGTTCAGCTCTTTGATCTTGTCATTTCTTCCATTTGCTTTAGTTACTCTCTGTTCAGAAACAAGTTTCAGAATCTCTTATGACATCCATTTTGGTCTTTTCTTCATTTCTTGTCTTTCTAATGACCTTTTGCTTTCTTCATGGATGATGTTTTTGATGTCATCCCACAAGCCCTCTGGTTTTTAATCATTGTTGTTGAGTGCATCAAATCTATTTTTCAGATGGTCTCAATTCAGGAGGGATATAATTAATGTCATCTTTTGGCTCTTGTGGACTTCTTTTAATTGTGTTCAAATTCAATTTGAACTCGCATATGAGCAGTTAATGGTCTATTCTACAGTCAGCTCCTGGCCTTGTTTTGGCTGAAGATATTGAGCTTCTCCATCCCCTCTTTCCACAGATGTAGTCAATCTGATTCCTGTATAATCCATCTGTGGTGGTTATGTTTGTGTGTCAACTTTGCTGGGCCAGGTTGAGTGGCTGGTGGTAGCTATTCCCCATGGTGAGACTGGCAATCAACTCCATGGTGAGATCTACCACAAGCAGCCGAGTAGCTGCCTTTGGGATGTGGTCTGCTTCCTGTATATAAGAAGAAGCCTTTGGGAATGGTCTCTAGCTTATGGCACACTTGGACCCTGCATGTAGCTGTGTCATTGCTTAGCAGCCTGCTATGTTCTGCAGACCTTGGGACTTACGAGGGACTTAAGCTAATGGCCTGCCATGTGATTTGGTAACATTGGGACTGTGCCTTTTTATTTGTCGACTTGGGCTTGTTAGCCTCAGCAGCCAGTAGCTGCCTGAGTGAAGAGATGCCTCTAGCTTCAGTGGGCCAGGAGCAAGAGGCAGAGCTGAAGCCCAAGGTTGAGGGGCTTTCACACAGCCCTTAGAGCCTGGCACTTTGAACTTGGATTTAAAGCCTCCAAACTGTGAGAGAAATAACTCCTGTTTGTTAAGGCCATCCCATTTGTGATACATTCTTTTCACTAGGTAACCAGTACACCATCTGCCAAGGTCCACATGCATAGCTGCCGTTTATGTTGTTGAAAAAAATGTATTTGCAATGAATAAGTCATTGGTCTTACAAAATTCTATCATGTGATCTCCAGTATCATTTCTATCACCAAGGGCATATTTTCCAACTACTGGTGATTCTTCTTTGTTTCCAACTTTTTATTTTATTTAATTTTTAATTTTAAGAGCTTGTTTTACGTTCAATATTACATGTACATTTAGTTTCACTCCCCATTTTCCATGCCAAACCCTAACCCAGTCTCCTCCCCTCCCTGCCCAATAACCCTCTCCCCATGCCTCTCATAGTTATGTACTCCTCTTTGTCCTGCATTTCCTCTGAGTGAATGTTGCCCCTCTGGTGCCCCATGGTCAATTGCTCCAAGGTATGCATTACCATAGAGTATGTGGGTGCATCACCCTGGGTTGAGTGGTCTGTGTGTACATCTGTTTACTATTGGTCTGAGAGTCAGCCCTTGGGAGTGACCTTTATTCCAGGCCCAGAATGTATCCCAAGAGCATAGTACTGAGGTCTCACCAGACTCCATTTAACCAGTAATTCTGGTCCTTATTGAGTTTTTGGATTTTGTTCCACATTTTCCCTTTCACTCTACCAAGGATCTCCAGATTTGATCCTTTCCTCAGTGGTTGGCATTTGTAGCTGGGCATCATCTAGTTCTTCTGGTCTTGAGGGCCATTGTGTCCTAGGACTGACTGCTTCCAAATGTCCTTGTGTTTTTTGCACTCTTTTTGCTTCTGATGATGGAGACCATTAGCTGCACCTTAGATGGCTGCTTGAAAGCTTTTAAGACCCCAGTTGCTACTCACCAATGTAGGATGTTTCCAACTTCTGCTGTCTGATCATCAGTAATAGTAAATACATCTTGATCTCATGTTTAGTCAATTTCAGATTGTAGAAGTTCGTAAAACTCTTCAATTTCCTAGTCTTTGGCTTTGAAGGTTGGTGAATAAATTTGAATTATAGTAGTATTAACTGGTCTTTATTGTTGTTGTTGTTGTTAAGTGCCATCGAGTTGTTTCTGACTCATAGCGACCCCACACACAGCAGAACGAAACACTGCCTGATCCTGCTCCAGCTCCACGATCCTTGCTATACTTGAGCCCATTGTCACAGCCACCATGTCAATCCACTTCATTGAAGGTCTTCCCCTCCTTTGTCGACCCTCCACCTTACCAAGTATGATATCCTTCTCCAGGGAATGGTCCCCTCTGACAACATGACCAAAGTAGGTGAGACAAAATTTGGCCATCCTCGCTTCCAAGGAGCATTGCGGCTGCACTTCCTCCAGGACAGATCTGTTAGTTCTTTTGCTAGTTCATGGTACCTTCAGCATTCTTTGACAGCACCACAACTCAAAAGCATCAACTCTGCTTTGGTCTTCCTTATTCATTGTCCAGCTCTCACATGCATAGGAGGCGATTGGAAATATCATGGCTTGTGTCAGGCACACCTTAGTCCTCAAGGAGACATCCTTGCTCCTCAGCCCTTGAAAGAGTTCCTTC
>NW_006922054.1:2008585-2017287 GCF_000298275.1 Orycteropus afer afer | reverse complement strand
TGTTTTAATTGTCTTTAACTTCAAGTTGAACTTGCATATGAGCAGTTGATGGTCTGTTCCACAATCAGCTCCTGGCCTGGTTTTGGCTGAAGATATTGAACTTTATTGTAGGCATAGGATATTATCCTATCACTGAGAGCATTGTACTGTAGAATAGATCTAGAAACATTTTTTTGTGACAACGAATGCCACATCATTCCTTTTCAGTTTGTCATTCCCAGCAGACTAGATTATTTGGTTGTCTGATTAAAAATGTCCCAAACCAGTCCACTTCAGCTCACTAATGCCTAGGATATCAATCTTAATGTGTTCCATTTCATTTTTAACAACTTCCAATTTTCCTACATGTTTGGCAGAATTCTCCAGTGAACTCATCTGGGCCATTTTTTTTTCCCCCATGGCATCTCCAATTTCTTCTTTTGTTATGGGTCTATTCAGATGTTCTACCAATATTCGTTTTAATTTAGGTAGGCCATGTGTTTCTAGAAATTTTTCCATGTCTTCCAGGTTTTCAAATTTGTTGGAGTACAATTTTTCATAATATTGTTATGATCCTCTTTAATTCAGTTTATTTTACTATAATGTTACTCATTTCATTTATTTTGGTTATTTGCATGTTCTTACTTTTTTCCTTTGTCAATTTAGCCAGTGGTATGTCAATTTCATTGATCCTCTCAAACAACCCACTTCTAGTCTTGTTGATTCTTTCTATTTTTCAGTTTTCACTTTCATTTACTTCTGCTCTGATATTTCCTACTTCCTTTCTTCTGGTAACTATAGTTTTCCTTTGATGTTCCTTTTCCATTTGTTCAAGTTGTTGAGTTAAGTTATTGATTTTGGAGCTTTCTTCTTTTTTGTTGTGTGCATTTATTGGTATAAATTCACCTCAGAACACTGCTTTTGCTTTAAAAGAAGGGTTTTGATATATTGTGTTTTCATTTTCTTCTAAGAATTTTTAAATTTTATTTTTAATTTCTGTTACCCAATAATTTTAAAGTAAGGTGTTATTCTGTTTCTATGTATTTAAATTTCTTTTCTTTTCTTTCTGTTATTGATTTCTAGCTTTAGAGCATTATGGTCAAAGAAAATGCTTTATAGTATTTTTATGTTTCTGATTTTTTTGAGGCTTACTTTATGGCCTAAAATATGGTCTATTTTGGAGAATGATCCATGTGCGTTGGAGAAGAATGTGTACTGTGCTGCTGTTGGGTGGTATGTCCTGCATATGTCTATGATATTGGGTTGGTTGATTGTGTAATTTAGGTCTTCTATGTCTTTGTGGGCTTTCTTTCTGGTTCTTCTGTCCATCATTAAATGTGATGTGTTGAAGTCTTCTACTATTATTATAGAGCAATATACTTCTCCTTTCAATTCTATTAGAGTTGTTTTTATGTATTTTGGAGCTGTGTCAGTGGGTACATACATATTTATTATTCTTATAATTGGTGAATTGACTATTTTATATAATGCCTTTCTTAGTCTCTTATTATAAAATTTGACTTAAAATCTATTTTCAAAGATTATTACTACCAATCCTGCTTTCTTCTGGTTACTATTTGCTTGATATATTTTTTTCCATCCTTTGATTGTCTAGGCATTTGACTGCTAACCAGAAGACTGGTGGTTCAAACCCACCAGCCTCTCTTCAAAAGGAAGATTGGGCTATCTAATTCTGTAGAGATACCACCTCAGAAACCCAAGAAGGGGTCACTATGTGTTGAAGTGACTTGACAGCAGTGAGTTTGGTTTTGGTCTAAGGTATGCCAGCAACATATTGATGAATAGTTGTCGTTTTTATAGTCCATTTTTCTGCACTTTGTTGACTATTGCTTAATCCATTTCCATTCAGTGTGGTGATCTATAGATATGAATTCACTGCTGCTATTTTGTTATATATAAGTATATTCATATGTGTAGTGTCAATGGTTTCTTCCACTTCCTTTTCTGTTCTGAGTTCTTTTTGTATATAGATTGTTTCTCTTTACATATCTTTATTGTTGTTTTTGTGCTTACTGAGTTTTTTTAAATTTTTTTCTTCTTTATTGTGGTGAGTAGATTTATTAATTTTCTTTGAAGTTATTCTGAAATTTACTTGTGTCTTCCTAAATTCAAAACAATTGTTTATATATTGATATCACCTTGACTTCCTCTTCATATGGAAGTTCTGTAACTACAACATTTATTTCCCTTTTTGTTTCAGAGTTTTCATTTACAGCCTAAGATCTCTGGTTCCCTGTTATCACTTTTGCAGCTTTATTTTACTTTGTGAAGTCTTTAACTGGGTTAGTATTCGATGGTGCCATATGTCTTGATCTCATGTTGTTGTCTGGAGTTGTTGCTTCTCTGTTGGAAGGATTCTATTTAATATTTCTTGTAAGGCTGGTCTGTTTTTCTTACAAATTTCCTTAATTTCTGCTTATCTAGGACTGTTGTAGTTTTGCCATCATTTTTAAAATATAATTTTGCTGTATACATATTTCTTGGTTGGCAATTATTTTCTGTCAGGATTTTATATATGATATCATATTGCCTTCTTGCCTGTATGGTTTCTGACAAAAAATCAGTGCTTGGTCTTATTGGTGTCTCTTTGTGCATGATACTTCATTTTTCACAAGCTGTTCTCAGAATTTGTTTTTTGTGCCTCGTTTTAGAAAATTTGATTATGTTATGTCTTGGTGACTTTCTTTTGGAGTCTAGTCTATACTCTATGGGGTTCATTCAGCTTCTTGGATGGAAACTTTCTGATCTTTCATGGTATTTGGGGAGTTTTCTGCCAATATGTCTTCAAAAATTCTCTCTGAACTTTTTTCTCCTTCTCCTCTCCTAGAATTCCTATTATGTGTAAATTATCCCTCTTAGTAGATATTACACATAACTCTTAGGCTTTCTTCATTCTTTTCTCTGATTGTTCCTCAACAAAACAGTATTATGGGTTTTACCATCTATCTCAGTGATACTTCCATTGATTCAATTCTACTTCTATGCCTTTCCATTTAGTTATCTATTTCTGACATTTTATTGTTAATCTCCTAGATTTCTAGTTGTTGTTTTTTTTGTGTGGTTTTTAATTGTGCACTAGATTGTCATTTTGTTCTTGTATTGTTTGCTTAAATTCTTCTAGGGTTTTGTCTGTATTTCCCTTGATCTCTTTCAGGAGCCTAAATACAAGTCTTTTGAATTGCTTGTCAGGTAGTTCTGCACTATTTCTTTGTCTGGAAGGTTTTGTGCCCCTTTATTTTTCTCACTTGTTTGAGACATCTCATGCTGTTGCATCATATGTTATTGTCTGGTGTCTCTGAGGCATTAAGATGTTAATGAGTTTATTTACATATTTCTTTATTGTTTGTATGTTTGTTTTGTCCTGATTTTTTTTTTTTTTTTGATATATCAGGGGCTTTGTTTCTTCTCTTTCTCTTTACAATATCTTTCTTCCTTTGCATTATTTTCATTGTTGTTTTGTGGTATTGTTGGTGTCATTTGTCTGCGTGTGATTTCCTCACTGGTAGGTATAGTGGGTCACATTTGTGTCAAATCCTCTATGGCTAGGGTTGTATATCTTCCTTACAGGATTGAGTATAGGTTCTTTGGGGTCCTTTTGGGTTGGTGCTAGCAGTTAATATGTCCTCTGGAGGCCAGGATATAATGTTTCTGTAGCTACTGTGAGGGAGTGCTAGCCAAATGAATAGGATAGGCCTTGTGTGTAGGCATGAACTGACATCTCAGGAGGTGGTGTGTGATGAAGGGGTTTCAGTGCATGTGCAGTCTCTGTGGGAACTCTCTGGGCTTGGACTGTATGATGTTACACCTGGGCAGATGTTGGATGTGGATGCTAGTATTTCCCATTTATCATTTGGCAGAGTGGGTGGGGTGGCTGTGCACCACCGGACACCAGTCTGGTGGTGCAGGAGTACATGCTATGGATAGCCAGGCAGGGAATGGTGGTGGAGGGGGAAGCCACCAGTCACTGGGTGGTTGACATGTGTGCTTCACTGATCAGCAAATGTACATGGCAGGGGGGAACATTGCTGGTCACTGGGAGGGTCGGGGGAGCATACTGCTCTGGTCACTGGTGTGGACACTGGTGTACTCCATGTCAGAGCAGCTGGCAATCAGTTCCTGGCCCTGACCACATGTGAAGAGGAAGGTGGGCCTGTACAGAGTTCTGTCTATTGGGGAATCTCCAGCTGCCATTTTGTGATCTCCTATTCTTTGTGTGCCCACCAACCAATTAATCAGAGACTGCTGATGGTATGTAGTTCTGTCCTTATTTTCTGGCTCCCTCCTTGCTCTGTGGTCACCTGGATTCCTAGAGCTGTTGTCTACCTTCCTGCACTTTTTCTCCTTAGATCTGGCTCATGATCTGCCCACCTTACTTCACTCTGTTTTGTCTATGCAGTATCTCTGTTTCATATTTGGAATTCTAAAAAGTTGCCTTCCTGTGCTCCTCACATGAGAATGCTGTTTTTGTTGTCTCTAGATGGTCATGTTGCACTGGGCTGGCTGGCAGTATACCTACTATTGATAAATCTCCTTGTTTGCTGTTTTCATTCAGTTTCTTCTTCCATTTCAGGTCCCATACAATTCTTTGCCTCTTTGCTGCTCAGGTTTCCAAGACTGTCATCTGTATCAGTTTCACTTGATTTCTCAAGTTTTTGCTATAGAAGGATGGCATAGTGTTTCTGACTAAGCCACCATCTCAGACCATTACCACTATAATGGCTTTTAGTTGTGCCATTATTGGCAAAAAGTGTGGAATTGTCCCAACTGATCACATTACTTCAGTTTCTGTAAACACCTTATATTCTTTTGTATCACCAACCCTCTGGTGTACTCACAGTCTCTAAACTTCTTCAACTTATTGTTATTGTTGTTGTTGTTAGGTGCTGTCATGTCATCTCCTACTCATAGCAACCCTATGCACAGCAGAACGAAATACCACCCAGTTCCGTCCCATGCCATCTCTGTGATCCCTGCTATACATAAGCCCATTGCAGCAGCCACTGTGTCAATCCATGTCATTGAGGGCCTTCCCCACATTCATCAACCATCCACCTTACCAAGCATGACATACTTCTCCAGGGAATCGTCCCTTCTTACAACATGACCAAAGTAGGTGAGATGAAGTCTGGCCATTCTCACTTCCAAGGAGTATTTCCACTGCACTTCCTCCAGGACAGATTTGTTAGTTCTTTTAGTAGTGCATGGTACTTTCAGCATTATTTGCCAGCACCACATCTCAAAAGCATCAACTTTTCTTTGTTCTTCTTTATTCATTGTCTAGCTTTCACATGCATATGAAGCGATTGAAAATATCATGGCAGTTCATGGTACCTTCAGCATTCTTTGGCAGCACCACAACTCAAAAGCATCAACTCTGCTTTGGTCTTCCTTATTCATTGTCCAGCTCTCACATGCATAGGAGGCGATTGGAAATATCATGGCTTGTGTCAGGCACACCTTAGTCCTCAAGGAGACCTCTTTGCTTCTCAGCACTTGAAAGAGGTCCTTTGCAGCCAACTTGCCCAGTGCTATATGTCATCTAATGTCCTGACTGCTGCTTCCATTGGCGTCAATTGTAGAACCAAGGAATGTGAAGTCTTTGACAACTTCAGTCTTTTGTCCATTCATTGTGATGCTGTGTATAGGTCCAGTTGTGAGGACTTTTGTTTTCTTCATATTGAGATGTAATCCATACTGCAGACTTTTCTTCAATCTTCATCAGTAAGTGCTTCAAGTCATCCTCACGTTCAGCAAGCAAAGTTGTGTTGTTGGCATATTGCAGGTTGTTAATGAGCCTTCCTCCAATCCTGATGCCACGTTCTTCTTCATATAGTTCAGCTTTTCAGATTATTTGCTCAGCATATAGATTGAATAAGTATATGGTGAAAGGATACAACCCTGACACACTCCCTTCTTGATTTTAAACCACACAGTGCTCCCTTTTTCTGTTTGAACGACAGCCTCCTGGTCTATGTACAGGTTCCTCATGAGTACAATTGAGTGTTCTAGAATTCCCATTCTTCTCAATGTTATCCACAATTTGTTATGATCCACGCAATCAAATGCTTTTGCATAGTCAATAAAACACAAGTAAATATCTTTCTGGTATTCTTTACTTTGAGCCAAGATCCATCTGACATCTCCAACTTATGGTCTCTAAAGTTAGTTACTGGACAATAACTGGCTTTTTTTTTTTTACTCAGAATGATTGTACTTTGGAAAATTAAAAAACAAAACAGGGTTTGTATTTGAAAAATGTTGTTGTTGTTGTTGTTTGCCGTCGAGTCGGCCCCGACTCATAGCGACCCCTCCTTGGGTTTCCGAGGCAGTATCACTACAGAAGTAGGATTGCCCAACCTTCCTTCCGAGGTTTGAAAAATAGTTCTGAAAAAAAAAATTCTCTATTGACTGTTGCAAGTACTAGGTAATTCTATCTTTAAAAAATTCCTTGACATAGGATATCTGCTGTAGAAGGTAGTTTACTTTTGATTCTGATCATTGAGCTAAGAACTTAAGACCAGATCATTTTGTTGTTGTTTTGTTGAAATTGGTGTCTACTTGTTTACTTGTTATTGTTCAACCACCTCACAATCAAAACAGAAGAGGGAAAGCTAAAATGCATAAATATGTAACAAAGAATACCTGATAGGATGTAGTTTATAATTGTATTGGAATGTTCTTTCTCAACATCTTTGCCTGGCTAATTCCTATTCATCTTTTAAGATCATTTCAAACATTAGCTCCTTTGGGAAGCAAAAGAGCTACACCTTCCTTGTCCCAATCTCCAATGGCTCTAGGTAGTACTTCATTGTACCCTGTGCCTATGTCTAGTATATCAGTCATCACACTGTATCATCACTGTCTCCATAGTTAGGCAATGAATTATTGAGAGACATGTCTTTTCCTCTTGTGTTTTCAGTACCAGGAATCATTGGCAATAAGGAGGTAGATTAGGTAGAATAGTATTAGGTAGATTAGTGGTGAAAGGTGTCAGTAGAGAAGGAGAATGATGAGTGCTACAGAACTAATGAAATGTTTTATTGATGGAAGTGAATTTTAAGCTGAATTTTTAAGGATGTAGAGGACTATAGTGGGAATCCCTGTTTTCACAGCAGAACTGGCTTTTCTCAATACCATGTGATTCTGAGATGTCTTCCTTTAACAAAAACTATGTAATCCAAGTTGTATACAGAAAGCAGTCAAAACATTGGGCACATACATCAACTACAGCCAATCAGAATCTTTTTTTTAAAATGTACACAGAGTGAGAAAGGGTCTTTCTTCCTTATAGATCTCAGGCTATAAGCCAGTCATCTTAGCTTTCCTTCCCTGTCACTACCTATTTTCCATGTGGGAAGATCTTATGTGAAGCAGGAGAGAAACATGGCTGATGAGAGAGACAAGACACTGAGAAATAGAGTGAAAGCAACTGCCATCTCTGAATGTGCTCAGTGGACTTTCAATGCATATATTGTTTTGCTTCTGTTAGAGTGAAATGTGTTTCTATTACTTGCAAACAAAAAGAGCTTATCTAATTCAGTAAGCCTGCATTAAAATGAATACTTACAAAGTTATCTCACAAACATTATCTCATTTTCATCCTAAAATAATTCATTGTGATTAGTATTATTACTGCCATTTTAGAGATGAAAAAATTGTGACTGAAGGAGATAAAACACCTTGTTTAAGATCTCATATGGAAAATGTGATAAATTTACCTGGATGCTATGATTTCAAATTTGATCCTGTATTTTACTATTCCTTGCTGCTTTAGGCTTGAGTTAAGCCTCTAACTCAAATTTAACAAAGTATAGAACATACTATTATAAAAAATGACATAGGCTGAGGCTAGCCCGAGAATGAGTGCAGAGAGCGATAATTGCCTTCTGTTCTGTGCAGAGTATAAGATGGCTGCTACGTAGAAAGGAATGTGTTAACAATACTAAATATGAAGCCCCTTGCTCATGAGTATATTTCTGAGACATCTCAGAAATTATGTGATAGGAGTTATGTGAACTGAAGGAGTAATGGACAAGTAAAATTTATGTATGAAGGCTAGGGTGAATTCATTTCTCATTTTTTACCCACAATTAGATAAAACTTGAGCACGTTCAAGTTACATTTGTTTTAGTCCCATAACCATATTTAAGTTTTAGGAACTAAGCAAAGATGGAAATATATTGTACTTACTGAAATACATTTATATATATTGATCTTCTTAATAGACTTTTCTATCTAGAATAGAAAAATAAGAAGATTCCGATAAAGAAGCTTTGTCTATCTCACAAGATTGAGTTTTCATTTTTATGTTAAATTGCTATTTAGAGGAAAGAGAACATGGTTCAAGTATGTTATACAAAATTTACTGGCTGTGTAATTTTGATCAACTTTTTAATTTCAGTTTCCTCACTTGTGAAGTGATAATAATAATAATAATTAAGGATTATTGATTTAATACATACAAATGTGTTTTATGAATGTTATAATATGTAAATGTTAGCTATTTTAACCTTACCTGTAATATTTTATTCAATATGATTTTGCTTATAACACTCCTCTATTTTAAAAGTTTTCTTCCAGGTTAAAAAGTAGTTCTAGTAACTATTTCTCCTAGTTTTTCAAATAGAAGCAATATTGCCTAGAGACAAATTCTTTGGGTGAATTTCATATTTCACTATATATATATATATATATATATATAT
>NW_006922054.1:1989956-2004616 GCF_000298275.1 Orycteropus afer afer | reverse complement strand
TGGGGCTGGTGCGGGATCGGGCAGTGTTTCGTTCTGCTGTGCATGGGGTCGCTATGAGTTGGAAACGACTCGACGGCACTTAACAACAACAACATAGTCACAGATATATATATATGTCACATTCTGTGAAGATGTATGCAACTTGAGTTGAATAAAAGACAGCTTTAAGAAAGCTCTTTTAGCTCAAGTGTTCCATTTTTATATATAGTGATAAAAATGTTGATTTTTACCAATTAACCTGCCTTTGAATATCATAAACAGTCCCATCATATCTGTGGGTTTTCTACTTTTTCATCTTTGTCAAACTTCAGTAACTGAAGTTCTTCAACTTGACAATGCTCAGCTCAGAACATGAACTAAAATAGCACAGTCTGGGTCTTAAAAACTTTCAAGAGGCCATCTAAGATGGAACTATTGGTCTCATCGTGTCTGGAGCAAAGAAGAGTTAAGAAAATCAAAGTTATTTGTAAACAATTAGTCCAAAGATATGATGGACCATAAGGACCTCAGCCTTTACAACCCTCAGACCAGAAGAATTAGATGGTAGCCAGCTACCAATGCTTACAGTTTAAGAAGGGGTCAAAATTGAAGATCCTGGATAGAGTGGGAGGAAAAATGTGTAAAAAAATTAAAAAACACAAAAATGACCAGAATTACCGGTCAGATAGAAGCTGGTGGATTTCCCAAGACTCTGGCCTTGGGTTATCCTTTGGGCCTGAAATTGGATTCACTTCCATGGATTAGCTCTCAGCCAAACAGTAGAAAGACCTACAAGCAGAACACCTACCCCAGGGGAATGTACCCACCTACACTAGGGAGATACACCTCCTAGATCAATCAACCATGAGACAACAGAAGGGCATCATTTGCACAGAGGGAAGACAGTACAGATAGGAATGCATAGCTAAGAAGGCCACAGAGAAGGGGTAGTCATAGGGAGGAAATAAGAGGAGAACTTTTTATGATTGGGGATTGTAATCAGGACATGAAACCAAATGTGTATGAACTGTTGTGTGTAAAATGAATCTGGTTTGTAAATTTGCACCCACATCACAATAAAAAATTAAAAGAAGAAGAAGAAGGAGAAGAAGAAGAAGGAGGAGGAGGAGGAGGAGGAGGAGGAGGGGGAGGAGGAAAAGGAGGAGGAGAAGGAGAAGGAGAAGGAGAAGGAGAAGGCCCATACAAAAGGGGCTGCCTGTTCTTCAATAGGCAAGATCTGACTGTTGAATTCCTCTAAGTCACTGGGTTTGTCCTGTTTTAACGCTGAGAGACATGCCTGGAAGCAAGACTTGTTAACTGACTATGAGTATGACCACAGCTCAGAATTCCTGGTGCCCTAAACAAAAAATAGGAACCAGTGGCTGTTAATCACAGCTCTGTTCAAACTTGATTGTGCCGTGGTCCCATGCATATTATGATTTGGACTCTTTGCCACTGCTATGGGAATCAGCCCTCCACCATGTGAGTCTCCTCCTGGGCTAAGGCAACAGCTTATTTCTCCTGTTTGTGTTGGCCTAAAGTTAAGATCCATATGTGGCCCAAAGCCAAGAACACACAGATTTTGAAAATATCCACAGCAAATAGAATGCCTAAAAATAAATTATTTCTTTCATTGGTAAACAAGCTTTAATGTTTTTGTTAGCTATTTTCCACATGTTATAGAAAAGTAGAGTCATTTAAAATGTTCTATGTTTTTTCCCAAATAAAAACATAATAATGGTAATAATGGGTCTGTGATAGGAAATGTGAAGATAAATAAATAAAGAGGAGTCAAAAGAACAACAATAACAAACCACATTTATCAAAATGCAAGATGATTTCTAATATCCAGTGCAAAATATTTTTATATAAACACATGTGTATGTGTCTATCATATTTGATACTTAATAAATCATACCATGTCTATGTAGGGATTTTTTAGGTCCTCATAGTGTATTCATTCTCAACAAACATCTAACAAAAGAAAAGTTGATGAGACCTATGAAATGTGTATTGCGAAGAGTCCAGAAAAAGAACTGTTTTCTTAACTTACTATGTGAACTTGGAAATTCTGCTTGTCCTCCTCTCTGGACCTTAGTATCTATAATATAAGGGAAATGAACTTAATAGTCTCTAAGTTTTCATGCATATCTAAAGAACTAAGAAGCCTGAGGTATGCAACTATCTGTTCAATGTTTCAAATGCTAATATAAACGTTTTAGTTAAGGCAACACAAAAATAAATACTGTGGTTGTTGTTTACTACGGAGTTGATTCCTACTCGTAGCAACCCCATAAGACAGGGTAGAACTGACCCCTGGGATTTCTTAGGCTGTAATTTTTGTGCTAGCAGAATGACAACTGTTTTCTCTCTAGAAGCAGCTGTTGGTTCAAACTGCCGACCTTTCAGTTAGCAGCCAATTGCTTAACCATTGTGCCACTAGGCTAGAGCAACTTAGTGATGATAGGCTGTGAAAAGTGAGTAGAATAGCAAATAGAATTATTGTGATTTAATAGCTTGCCAGAAAAAGATTTTTTTTCTTCTTTTTAGTGGCATGCAGCCTAAGTATCAAGAGGAGTGGGAGATAATACAACAAAAATAAGTTATACCATAATGTAAAGAATTGTAAATGCTAGGCTGAAAAATTTCTGTTCAATATGATACACACTAAGCAGCCACTCAAGTTTTTAACCATCATATACATGTAACTGAAATTGTGCTTAAGGAACATAAATCTAAAGTTCTTTTTCATATTTGTTTCTTTTGTTATAGAAGTGTTTCACTGTCATATTTGTTGTTGAACATGAAGATGTATAGCAGTGATCTCTCATTGTGGCTGTTTCCTTACCAAGGAGCACATCTCCATGATATGTATGTACTTATGTATACACGTACATCACGAGGGTGAGAGGTTCTATGTTGGTCCTTGTCTAAATTTAATTCCTAAATTTGCCAGCAGTGCCTTTGTTTATTTTAATGCCTTCACTACAGATATCCAAAATCAATGTTATGATGAGGAATCCAGCATAATTCCCTACCACCATTAAACTTTGCTTTATTGAATTTCCATTTTCTCTCTCACACTAATTAGAGATCCTTGGGTGGCAACAAAAGGTTTGCCTTCCCCACTAATCTGAAGCTTGATGGCTTGAACTTAACCAGCAGAGCCATGGAAGAAAGGCCTGGTGATCTGCTTCCATAAAGATTACAGCCAAGAAAACCCTATGGAGCTCTGTGCTCTGACAGGAGGTCACCATGACTCAGAATGGACTTGACAGCAATGGTACCTTACAAATTGTTATTGTGTTATGATTCTGACTCATAGTGATCCCAGGTTAGGCTGTAATATTCACAAGAACAGATTGCCATGCGCTTTCTCCTGCACAGCCTTTGGGTGGTTGCAAACCAATAGTTTTGTTTAGTGATCAAGTGCTAACCAGGGCTCCTTATTTAGGAATTGCTCTCCTTCATATTTTTATAATCTAATCAGAATCTAATTTAACTACTATGGTAGCCATAGGACACAATGTCTATCCACTTAATCTAAGCTTCCAGGAAATAGTTTGTGATTAGATTTATTTTACCCAAATTTTATGTTTTCTATCACAATTATAAAATATAGATTTTATGCTATTTCTACCAATTAATAAGATAATTTCCTCTTAGCATTTTTTTTTTTCAACCATTAGCTAATAATTTCCTCTCTGCCATTAGCTAATAAGTTTTTCTAAATGGGAAAATGTACATTTTTCTTTCATTTCTGGGTTCTCTTTCTGATATGTGTTTCATTTCTTTCTTTTTTTAAGTTTTTCCGCTTTCTCTCTGGTTTGTGGCAGGCAGCCTGTATGAAGTTAGTCATATCACTCAATGTTATATGCTGTTTCAGTATTGAGTGTACTCCACCCTGGAGGGGTCATACTTCAGGAATGATGTGATTTCTGTGTATAAGGATTTGGGGATAGGAAGGTAAGGAGAAGAAGAAAAGACAGGCATATATTCATATAAGGAATCAGGGATTCCTTTTGGATGAAACACCTATATAAATACACTATTGTTAATAAAAATGAAGGCCTGGTTAAGTTGGACAACCAGGGGGAATTTTGTTTTTAAATATGGAAACAGAAAGAAGCCATACTGAAAATAAAGTGGGGTTCCTGGATAGTCAGTCATCTGTGTTTTTGTTTGATGAAATTCAATGGAATCATTTCACAGCAAGCAAAAGTTGGCCATGGGAGCAGCTGACTTTGGAACCATAGCACAGAGCTCAAGTTTTGTGGAGTTTATTGACTGCTTCCTGAACAGAAGAAATAAACAGAGAACTGATTTTTTAATTTTAGGATCTATTTGCACCCTATTAAATTAAAGAACCCAAAAGATGTTTCCCCAGGGGGACTCCTGGCTACACCAGTGCTTTTTCTGGCTTGACAAAAGGTGTTCAGTTCTGAGTAGGCACGTATCACTCCCTCGTCCATCAGTACCAGTCATCAGGATGGAAAACAAAAATCATGCTTTTGCCATTGTGTCTGTGACAATGCCACACGCACTTTATCTCTGTTGGCCACTTAGTTTCAGTTTAGTTTTCAAAAGCTTATGCCAAGAACAAGTTATGTACCGAAAGTCATTAGTCATCAAGTGGTGTTCTAAACCGTGGCTTGAACTGGGAGTCCTGCAGCCTCCACTCCCAAAATGAGACCAATTCAATTTTCTTTTCTAACTTTTTATTGTGATTTGGGTGAAATTTTACAGAGCAGATTCGTTTTCCGTTCAACAGTTCATACATATTTTGTTTTGTGACACTGATTACAATCCCCACAATGTAACAGTTCTCTTTCCACTTCCTCCCCGCAGTGACTCTTTCCCTGCGTGTCCTTGCCTATGCATTCCTGCTTCCCTAGCTTTCTCCTTGCTCAAATGCTGCCCTTCTGATCTCCTGTCGATTGTTCTAAGGAATGCATCTCCCTGGTGTAATTGTTCAGTTCACAGGTCTATCTATTGTTTGGCTGAGTGTTAAGCCATGGGAGTGAGTCCAACTGCAGGCCCAAAGGCTTACTAGAAGCCAGTCTCAGGGGGTTCACCAAAACCAAAAAACCAAACTCACTGCCATTGGGTCAGATCTGACTCATAGAGACCCCTTCTTTGATTTCCAAGGCGGTATCACTACAGAAGTAGATTGCCCAAACTTACTTCTGAGGAGTGGCTGGTGGGTTTGAACCACCAGCCTTCGGTTAGCAGTCAAATGCCCTTGGCACTATCTGATCAGTAATCCTGGTCTTTGTAATGTCTTTGTCCCACACTTTTCTCCCATTCTCTACAGGAGCTCCCATTTTGATCCCTTTCAGAGTGGTTGGCATTGGAAGATGGGCACCATCTAATTTTGGTTTTAGGATTGTGCAGGCTGAGGTTCCCATGGTCCATTAGTCCCTCGGACTAGTTTTTCCATGTGTCTTTGATTTTCTTCACTCTTCTTTGCTCTGGCCACGGAGAGACCAATAGCCGCATCTTAGGTGGCTGCTCCGAAACTTTTAAGATTGTAGTCACTGCTCAACAAAGTGGGATGTAGAACAATGCTTTTTTTCCCGTGCTATATTGTGACCAATTAATTTTTCATTTTCAAACATTTATTGAACACTTTACATACATATTGTTTTCTTCTGACCTTGTTTAGATATTTTGTTAATTATTTATTTAGTGTCTTTTCTCATCTTTTTTCATTAGAATGAAAGCTCAAAAAGAGTAGGATTTTTTTCTGTATACATGGGGACTAGGATAGTGCCTACACCAAAAAATAAACCATTGATGGTGAGTCGCTGATGTTGACAACCCTATATGATCCAAAGTAGAGCAACTCCATAGAGTTTTCTTTGCTGTAATGTTTACTGAAGTGGGTCACCAGGCTTTTTTCTACAGTGGCACTGGGTGGGTTTGAACTACTAACCTTGCAGTTAGCAGCCAAGTATGAACCATCCCAGTAACTTACGATAGTGCCCAATACATAGTAATTACTCAATAAATGTTTTTTTGTTTTTAATTTTAAATAAAAGAGAAGAATGGTAGACACCTGTGAAAGTTAGTCTGCTTAACTTTAAAATGAAATTTTAGCTACAACTTTTCTTTCAACCATTTTGTGTTTTCCATAGAATTAATGAACTATTACTACAGAGATGTAACCTGTTATCTGATGAGCAGCAGGAGACATTCAATTTTGGATTTTTTTTTTTTCTTCTCAAAGTGACTAATTTGTAATGACTTCATGTTCTCTTAAAAATTAAAAAAAGTTTCTTATTATTTGAACACTGCTTAAATACCTGGCTTAACTCTAATTGAAAAGAAATCTTTATCAGAACACAGTCAATAATTCCTGGATTTCTTAGTTAAATGTTTCCATTAAAATGATGTTGAAATGGAACAGTGTTGATTTTTCATTATTGTATTATTTTAATTAAGTGGTAATATTAAAATTAAAAAGCAACTTTATTTTTGTAAAATTGTGAGTTGGATGAAAATTTACAGAGCAAATTCACTTTCCATAAAGTGGTTCATATACACTTTGTCTCATGACATTGACTACAATTTACCCCAATGCAACATCTCCCCTCCCACTTCCTCCTGATAGTTACCTCTTCCCTGTATCCATCCTTCCATGCATTCTTGCCTCCTGAGCTGTCTCCCTGTGCATAAACAGCCCTTCTTTCTCCCATGATTGTTCTCTCCAAAGAGTGTATCTATCTCAGGTAAATGTTCAACTTCTTTGCCTGTGTTTTGTTTGGCTGGAAGCCACAGGTGTGGGTTCAATTCCAGACCTGAAGGACAGCCGGGGGCCATAGTCTCAGTGGTTCCATCAGACTCTATCAGATCAGCAAACCTGCCCCCCCCTTTTTTTTCCAAATGATTTTGAGTTTTGTTTCACATTGTTCTTCTCTATCCAGGATCTCCTACATAGATCCCCCTACAAGTGGTTGACAGTGATAGCTGGGCATCATCTAGTTCTTCTGGTCTCATAGTCATATAGGCTGTGTACTTCATGGTGTACCAGTCATAAAAAGCAACTCTTAAGAGACCATGTTTTATTGTAATATCAGAAAGATAGTGTATAATTCACTGAAGAAAGTTAATGATACTCACAAGTCACCCTCCTCCCAAAATTGAGATGAGACAGTAAGGTTTTGCAAAGAAATTATGCTTATACAGTTTATTAGAGCTTTCATGTTGTGTGGTCAGCTGTCCAATTAAAATCAAATAACTTCTAAGACAAAAATTCATGAATTTAAAATATGTTGTTTTTGTTGTACGTGTCATTGAGTTGGCTCTGATTCATAGTGACCCATGTACAATAGAATGAAACACTGCCTAGTTCTGTCCCATACTCACAATTCTTGCTATACTTGAGCCCAATGTTGCAGCCACTGTGTCAATACATCTTGTTGAGGGTCTTCCCCTTTTTCCTGACCCTGTACTTTATCAAGCATGGCATTCTTCTCCAAGGAATGATTCCTCATGACCAATATAGGTGAGACAAAGTTTGGCCATTCTCCCTTCTAAGGAGCATTCCAGCTGCACTGATTCCAGGATGGACTTGTTCACTCTTCTGGCAGTCCATAGTATTTTCAGTATTCTTTGCCAGCATCACAATTCGAAGGCATCAACTCTTCTTTGGATTTCCTTATTATTGTTCGATTTTCACATGCATATGAGGCTATTGAAAATATTGTGGCTTGGGGCTTGTGCACCTCAGTTTTCAAAGTGACATCTTTATTTCTTAATACTTTAAAGAGATCTTTTGTGGCACATTTGCTCAGTGTACTATGACATCTGTATTTCTTGACTGCTGCTTCCATGAGTGTTGATTGTGGATCCAAGTAAAATGAAATCCATGATAACGTCATTTTTTTCTCCATTAATAGTGAATTTGCTTACTGGTCCAGTTGTGAGGTTTTCATTTTCTTTATGTTGAGATGTAATTCATACTGAAGACTGCAGTCTTTAATATTCAACAATAAGTGCTTCAAGTCCTCTTCACTTTCGCCAAGCATGGTTGTGTCATCTGCATATTGTACTTTGTTAGTGAGTCTTCCTCCAATCCTGATGCTCCAATCCATATAGAAGACTATATGGACCTCTTCATATAGTCCAGATCTTCAGATTATTTTCTCAGCATACAGGTTGAATAAGTATGGTGAAAGGCTACAACCCTGACACACACCTTTTTTGATTTTAAGCCATGCAGTATTCCCTTATTCTATTCAAATGAGAGCCTCTTGGTCTGTGTACAAAATGCTCATGAGCACAATAAAGTGTTCTGGAATTCCCATTCTTCTCAGTGTTATCCATAATTTATCATGATCCACACAGTCAAATGCATTTGCATAGTCAATAAAACAGGTAAACATCTTTCTGGTATTCTTTGCTTTCAGCCAAGATTCATCTGACATCAGCAATGATATCCCTCATTCCATGTCCTCTTCTGAATCCAGTTTGAATTTCTGGAAGTTCCTTGGCAATATACTGATGCAATTATTTTTGAATTATCTTCAGCAAAATTTTACTTGCATGTGATGTTAGTGATATTGTTCGATAATTTCCACATCCCATTGGATCACCTTTTTTTTTTTTTTTTTGGAATGGGCACAAATATTGATCTCTTTCAATAAGTTGGCCAGGTAGTTGTCTTCCAAATTTCTTGGCATACATGAGTAAGCGTCCCCAGTCCATCATCCATTTTTTAAAACATCACAACGTGTATTCTGTTAATTCCTGGAGATTTATTTTTTGCCAGTCCTTCAGTGTACCTTGGACCTTTTCTTTCAATACCATTGGTCTTTGATCATATGCTACCTCCTGAAATAGTTGAACATCAATCAATTCTTTTTGGTACCATGACTCTGTATTCCTTTCATCTTCTTCCTGCATCATTCAATATTTTGCCCGTAGAATTTGGTGGAAAGAGGCAACAGAGAAGCATCTTCAGCCAAAACAATGGCAGGATCTGACAGTAGAAGAGACCATCAATTGCTCATATGCAACTTCAAGTTGAAGCTGAAGAATATTAAAAGAAGGCCACAAAAGCCAAACACGACCTTGAAAGAAAAGGTTTGATGTAATGAATGAGTTGTGGGATGATATTAAGAGTATCACACATGACAAAAGCAGTAATTTATAAGACAGGAAAAGAAGAAAAGACCAAAATGGATGTCAGAAGAGACTCTAGAACTTACTCTTGAACAGAGAGTAGCTAAAGCGAATAGAGGAAATGATGAAACAAAAGAAATGAACAGATTTCAAAGGGTAGCTTGAGAAAGCAAAGTATTATAATGAAATGTGCTAAATCCTAGAGTTAGAAGCCCTAATGGGAAGAACACATTCTGTATTTTTTGAGCTGAAAGAACTGAAGAAAACATTCAAGCCTCTAGTTGCAGTATTAAGAGATTCTGTGTGCAAAATATTGAAGGAATTTACAATATAGTATATTTAATGTAATGAGGCTTGGTGGTGCAGTGGTTAAGAACTAGGCTGCTAACTGAAAAGTTGGCATTTTGAACCCACCCAGAGGCTCTCCATGAAAATAGACTAGTAATCTGCTGTCATAAATATTATAGCCTAGAAAACACCATGGGCAGTTTTACTCTGTCACATGGAGTCATTTTGAGTCAGTATTGACTCAATGACACACAACATGTTTAATACAAAGAATATACATTTATATATCTATACCTATATCTGGGAGCTCTGGTGGCATAGTGCCTAAGGCATGTGACTGCTAACCAGAAGGCTGGCAGTTCAAACCCACCAGCCACTCCTTGGAAGGAAGGTTGGTCAATCTACTTCCATAGAGATACTGCCTTGGAAACCCAAGGATAGGTCACTAGGAGTTGGATCTGACTCGATGGCAGTGAGTTTTTTTTTTTTTTTTTTTCAATTTTTATTTTTTATACCTATATCTATATAGGAGCTCTGGTAGCATAGTGGCTGAAAGCACTTGACTGCTAACCAGAAGGCTGGCGGTTCAAACCCACCAGCCACTCCTCGGAAGGAAGGTTGGGCATTCCTACTTCCGTAGTGATACTGCCTCGGAAACCCAAGGATGGGTCTCTATGAGTCGGGGCCGACTCGATGGCAAACAACAACAACAACAACAACAACAAATATCTATATAGTGGAGCTCTTGTAGCACAGTGCCTAAGGCACTTGACTGCTAACCAGAAGGCTGGTGGTTCAAACCCACCAGCCACTCCGCAGAAGGAAGGTTGGGCAATCTACTTCTGTAGTGATAGTGCCTCGGAAACCCAAAGGGGGTCACTACAAGTCGGGTCCAACTTGATGGCACACAACAACAACAACAACAACAATATCTATATAGTAGGATCCCTGGTGGCACAGTTGTCAAGAATTTCATTTTACTTGGATCCACACACAAAAAAAACAGCAGTCAAGACATCAAATGTATTGTACTGGGCAAATCTGCTGCAAAAGACCTCTTTAAAGTGTTAAAAAGCAAAAATGTCACTTTGACGACTAAAGTGTGCCTAACCTAAGGTATTTTCATTTGCCTCGTATACATGTGAAAGCTTGGCAATGAATAAGACTAAAGAAGAATGCTTTTGAATTATGGTGTTGGTGAAGAATATTGAATTTACCATGGGCTGCTACAGTAACAAACAAATCTGTCTTGCAAGAAATACAGCCAGAATGTTTCTTAGAAGTGAGGATGGTGAGATTTTGTCTCACGCACTTTGGACATGTTATCAGGAGGCACTAGTTACTGGAGAAAGACATCATACTTGGAAAGTAGAGGGTCAACAATAAAAGGAAATACCCCTAATGAGATGGATTGTCACAGTGGCTGAAACAATGGGCTCAAACATAGCAAGGATTGGGGATGGTGCAGGGCCAGGTAGTGTTTCGTTCTGTTGTACACAGGGTGTCTAGTAGTTGGAATTGACTCAATGGCACCTTCTAACAACAATTCTTAAGTGTAGATTCTACAGACTCATAATATAGGGATGCTGGGTCATGTCTAGACTATTGGGTATAAGATCTAGGATCTCACTGCCCTCGTCTTCTGGGTCAAAATAGCAGGTCAAAAAATCAAGTTTTGGGACAATTTCCCTAAAATATGCTAATTAATTTTATATTACTAAAATATATTTTATTCTTGAGTTAAACATGGGGGTGAGTGGGAAGGGGAGATGCAAAGTTATTGCTCTCTGAATCAAGAATGAAGTAGGGAGATGTTTTTTGATTCTAACTGGAAGTGTTAAACTATATACTCCCTAAGGATGGATTTATGTTTTGCTTTGTTTTTAATCAATTTATTGAATAATACAACTCCTGGCTTATGGACACTTAACAAACAGTTGTTGAATTATAAAAAAAGAAAGAGAAGAAGAGATTAGGAAGAAAGACTGAAACTTTGGGTTCTTCAAACCGTTGCTCTATCTGACCTGCAACATTTTTAATTTCTCTGAAGTTTTGTCAGTTAACAAACATGGATTATAAAATAATCTATTCAAAGGCATTTGTCTGGGTTTATGATATAATATGCAGAAAACCCTTTTGTAAAACAGAACATTTTGTTCAGAAATGAGATGTAATTGATAAAGTAATGGCATTTGGGAAGGTCTTGGTAGAAGCTTATTTATTTATTTATTTTTTTAACCATCTGTGAAAACTCCAAAAGAGAGGTTTTGGAAGGTTATTTTAAAAGAACCACTTAATGTAAGTATTGGGAGCTCTGGTGATATAGGGCCTATAGCATTTGACTGCTAATCAGAAGGCTGGTGGTTCAAACCCGTCAAGATTATAGCCACTCCTTGGAATGAAGTTTGGGCATTCTACTCTGTAGTGATACTGCCTCAGAAACCCAAGGAGAGGTTGCTATGAGTTGATGCGACTCAATGACAGTGAGTTTGCTATTTCTTTTTTTTTTTTTGGTTTTGGTATGTCAGACCATTTTAATTATAAACCTAGATCTATTAGGAAAAGATGTACTTTGTATATTATTTCATCCACTTAAGTAAAATGATGTAGACAAACAAGCTTCTGTTGCATATTGAAGATCATTTATTTGATTTGTTGCCTGTGCAGTTTAAATTCACTCTATTCAGCTTCATTTTGACCTGTTTCAACCCCAAACAATTCTTTGTTACACTTCCTGCTTCCAAATCTGGTTTATTCAGTGAATGGTTATCAACCTGAGAGAATTGCTTATCTTTTTTATTGTTAGCAGAATATCAAGGACTCTCAAAGAGAGCAAATCCTAGACAATTTGAGTTGATGGAGAATTTATAAGTAATGTAACCTACTGTAACTTCTGAAGGAAGATTGGATAATCTACTTCCGTAATGATAACTGCCTTAGAAACACAAGGAGGAGTCGCTAGGAGTTGGATCCGACTCCACAGCAGTGCATTTGGTTTGGTTTGGTTTCGGTAACCTAGGCACTCACTATACAGATAAGACGGCTGAGTTGTAGAAGGTTCAAGTTACTTACATATAAGTCCATGTAGTAAAGTGATAGAACTTAGAGTAGAATCTAAGTATATGGGTTTTAATTCAACTTTTTCATTAAAAGTATAGGAAAAAAATATAGACATTTTACTGTGCTTTAGTATAATGTACTAAACTGTACTTGCTAGATATTGGGAAGAGCATAGTGGTATCACATTTATCTTCTCGTTTTTCCAAGATGAATAAAGAAGGCCACAAGACGAAACAAACAAACAAACAACAGCAAGAAGGACAACAACAACAACAAAAACAAAACTGGTTAATTTTGCTTACTTGGAAAGAGACTGTTCATTAGTATCTTCATTTTGGTTTGTATTATGAATATAATTTTATTACTTATGCTATTTCTAGACTAAATCTACAACTTGAAAGGTCACCTCTACCACTTGATGTAGTTGAGTATTTGGTTGCCATTAACACAATATATTCTCAAATTTGCAACTTATTCTGCACTTTCAACTCGATTACCAAATACTTGTTTAAGTTTGGAATTTGGAGTCTTCCTTTGTCCTAAATATTACAATATAGTTTGATCTACAGTGAAAAAAAATAATCATGCAGCAGTATATTAGAAATAATTGGCAAGAAGGCTGGAAACTGGAAAGACAAAAAGAATTGGTATTTGCTGGAGAAAGTATATGCAAATATTTGCATCATTGTGCTGGCTCATATGACCAGTCCTGTAGCTCAGTTTAGTGTGAATTCTGCTATGAGCAGACTCAGGGGTCAGGGGTCAGTTCTCTCTTTTTGTCTGAAAAGCTGCTCCAGTCTGGGAAGCAGTATAGAAGCAAGATAATTCTTAGAAAAGGGCAAGGAGTGGAATAATTTCAAGTCAGCACTGTGTCTGAGACCTGATCTTTATAAGCCCATTAGAAAACATTAAAGCCAAAATAGAGTAAACGGAAAAATGTAGTACTTACTGCTTATAGAAAAGTAAATTATATAATGCAAAATCTCCCCATACATAATGATATTCGAAGGTAGTTTTTAAATAGTAACTGTTGAGTTATGGTTAAATAAAGATTTTTAGCAATTGGCTAAAGCAACAAAGAAAAATCATTACACGAGGTTTTAATTAATCACTGAAATCATGTTACTTGATGTTTTAAAATGCTTCATCTAACTAAGCAGAGGAAACCAGTTTCCCCCTGGAATATAACTTTAAAGAGGGTAGAAAAGTTCCAATTAATTGATTAGGAGACTTGAGACTAATTTTTTTTTTCAACAGAGTTTTTTCAATTGTGGTTATAAATAACAAAACATGTGCCAAGTCAACAAATTTTACATGCATGATTCAGTGACATCGATTATGTTCATCTTGTTGCCAACCATCACCACTACTCTTTTCTGAATTATTCCACCACCATTAACAGAATCTTAGTGCCCCCTAAGCAATGACAGACCCTTGCCTTTCCTTCCCATCCCTGGTAACAACTAATAAGCTTTGATCTCTACACATAGCAACAGAAATTTAGTCTCCCACTGATCTGGAGGCCAGAAGTCCGAAGTCAAAGTGTCTGCAGGGTTGGTCCTTTGGATTCTCTACGGAGAATCTGTTACACGATTTTCTCCTAGCTTCTGGTGGTTGCGGAAAATCTTTGGCTTTGTTTGGCTTATAGATGCATCACTCTGATTTCTGCCTGTCTTCACATATCAGTCTTTCCTCTGCATGTCTGAATTTCCCTTCCTTTTCTTCTCTCTTTTTAAAAATACTTACCTATTTTTGTTGTTGAGAATAAACACAGCAAAGCATACAATTCAACAGTTCTGTGTGTACAGTACAGTGACATTGATTACATTCTTTCAGCTATAAAACCATGCTCATCTTCCTTTTCTGAGTTGTTCCTCCCTCATTAACATAAACTCACTGCTCCCTGAGATTCTGATCTTATCTTTGGGGCTGGTGTTGTCAGTTTGATCCGATATGGATAGTTCTTTTTTAATGGCAATTTAGTAATGAAAACTAGCAATAGATTGTTTTTGTTGTTGTTTTATTTTAAAAAAAACAACTCATTGCCTTCGTGTCGTCCTGACTCATAGCGACCCCTCCTTGGGTTTCCGAGGTGGTGTCTCTGTGGAAGTAGGTTGCCCAGTCTTCCTTCCAAGGAGTGGCTGGTGGGTTTGAACCACCAGCCTTCTGGTTAGCAGTCAAGTGCCTTAGGCACTGTTGTTGTTGTT
>NW_006922054.1:1980151-1989856 GCF_000298275.1 Orycteropus afer afer | reverse complement strand
AGTCGGCCCCAACTCCTAGCAACCCCTCCTTGGGTTTCCAAGGCAGTATCACTACGGAAGTAGGATTGCCCAACCTTCCTTCCGAGGAGTGGCTGGTGCGTTTGAACCGCCAGCCTTCTGGTTAGCAGTCAAGTGCCTTAGGCACTATGCTACCAGAGCTCCCCCTTAGGCACTAGGCCACCAGAATTCCTCCTGCAATGGATTACATCTTTTAAAAAGTAATACATGGCACTTTACATACATTGCCTCACTTAATCCTCTTAAATTGATTTAGTAGGACAGATATTATCATTATCTTTTTTACATGAGGAAACCACGGTTTGGTTAAATGGTAAAACTTTCACAGAGAAGAATCAAGATCTCAGACTTTAAATTGTTGATGTTTCACTCCAATATACTAACTCCATACATTCCTTCTCACGTAGAAAGTTATTTCTGTGATTTTCCAGAAAATAGGAGTGTCATTAAATCTTATAGATGCAGTTATCGAAATTAATGTCCTGCTTAATAAGTGATTTTCTTCCATAGTAGTTATAGATGCTTGATGACTTTAGTCAAGTAGAGTTTACTTGTTTACAAGATAACCCATTCTATTAAATAGCTGTTATTTTATTTTTTTCCAAATGAAATTTCTTTCTTAAACAGAGTTAAAAGGTACTTCTTAGTAATGCCTGCCAATAGTAATTCTGAATCAAGCCTACATACTCTTCCACATTTAAAAATCAAAACTCAGTGCCATCGAGTTGATTCTTACTCACAGCAGCCCCATGTATTACAGGGCAGAGCTGCTCCATAGGGTTTTCTTGGGTGTGATCTCTCAGAGGCTGATCATCAGGCTTCTCTTCTGAGGTCCTGCTGGATGAGTTTGAATAACCAACTTTTAGGTTAGTAGTTAACCCTTTAAATACTTAATGACAATATTTTGCCCTTTAACTCTTTTAGCCTTTGCTGGGCTAAGTCCCCTAAGTTTTTCATTTTTAAAAAATATTGTACATTATTTCATAACCTTCATCTTTCTTGCTATTCTTCTGATACTGCTCAAGTTTGCCAGTTTCCCTTTAAAATCTATTATCTGTAATTCAGTAAACTGCTTAGATGTGTTCTGACCAGTAAAGAATATGATGGATTTTTTATTTTCTTTTTGCCAAGATTTTGATATTTAACTTTTATTAATGTGGCCCAGGTTTACACTTTGGCTTTCATTGAACTTGGGGTTCAATGAAAACCTCAGGTGTATTTTTCATACAAAATATGACCAAGCCAGGTTTCCAAGCATTTATCATTTAAAAATATCTCTCAAGTTTCTATTATTTTAGCTGCTTGAGAGAATTTCAAACTCAGATTTTCCAGTCCTCCTACCCCTTCCCAGCCAAACTAAGGAACAGCTCCATATTTGCTAAGCAATCTTCCATGCCTCCCTCTATCCTGTTACAATGATAACAAAGTTGAACAGCCACAAAATCAGGTCAGGACATTCTCACTCCACACAGAAGACTGGAGAAAGTTGAGCCCTTACCTGTTCTCCAGTACTTTTGTTTTCCAGATTTCCTTATTGAGTTACTAAGAATTTTGGAAATATTCATCCTCACATTGAAGCCTTGTTAGGTTTCTTGTTGTTAGGCACCATCGAGTCATCTCCAACTCGTAGTGACCCAATAATGCACAGTAGAGTGAAACACTGCCTGATCCCACACCTGCTCCACAATCCTTGCTGTACTTGAGCCCATTGCCACAGCCACTGTGTCAATCCATCTCATTGAGGGCCTTCCCCTCTTTTGTTCACCCTCCACCTTACCAAGCATGACATCCTTTCCAGGGAATGGTCGCTTCTGACAACATGACCAAAGAAGGTGAGATGAAGGCTGGCCATTCTCGCTTCCAAGGAGCATTCCTGCTGCACTTCCTCCAGGACAGATTTGTTAGTTCTTTTAGCAGTCCATGGTACTGTCTGCATTCTTCGCCAGCACGACAACTCAAAAGTATCAACTCTTCTTCCGTCTTCCTTACTGATTGTTCGGCTCTCACATGGATATGAGGAGATTGAAAATACCATGGCTTGTGTCAGGTGCTACTTAGTCCTCAAGGAGACATCTTTGCTCCTCAGCACTTGAAAGAGGTCCTTTGCAGCTGCCTTGCCTAGTGCTATACATTGTCTGATGTCCTGACTGCTGCTTCCAATAGTGTTGATTGTAGAACCAAACAATGTGAAGTCTTTGACAACCTAAATCTTTTCTCCACTTATCATGATGCTGCTTAGAGGTCCAGTTGTGAGGATATTTGTTTTCTTTATATTGAGATGTAATCCATACTTCAGACTGTATTCTTCAATCTTCATCAGTAAGTGCTTCAAGTCATTCTCACTTTCAGCAAGCAAAGTTGTCTCATCAACATATTGTAGATTGTTAATGATTCCTCCTCCAACCTTGATGCCACGTTCTTCTTCATGTAGTCCAGCTTCTTGGATTATTTGCTCAGCATATAGATTGCATAAGTATGGTGAAAGGATACAACCCTGATGCACTCTCTTCTTGATTTTAAATGATGCAGTGTCCCCTTGTTTTGTTCAAACGACAGCCTCCTGGTCTATGTACAGGTTCCTCATGAGTACAATTAAGTGTTCTGGAATTCCCATTCTTCTCAATGTTATCCACAATTTGTTAGGATCCACACAATCAAATGCTTTTGCATAGTCAATAAAACACAAGTGAACATCTTTCTGGTATTCTTTGCTTTGAGCCAAGATCCATCTGACATAAGCATTGATATATCTTGTTCTATGTTCTCTTCTGAATCCAGCCTGCACATCTGGAAGTTCTCTGTCAATATACTGCTGCAACTGTTTTTGATTTATCTTCAGTAAGATCTTACTTGTGTCCAATATTAATGATATTGTTTGATAATTTCCACATTCTGTGGGATCACCTTGCTTTGGGTACAAATATGGATCTCTTTCAGTCAGATGACCAGCAAGCTGTCTTACAAATCTCTTGGCATAACCAAGTGAGTGCCTCCAGATTTCCTTATCTGGCATTAGTAGGTCATCCATTTGTTGAAACATCTCAATGGGTATTCCGTCAATTCCTTGTTCTTTGCCAATACCTGCAGCTTTGACTTCTTCCTTGAATACTATTGGTCCTTGATCATATACCATTTCCTGAAATGGATGAACATTGACAAGGTCTTTTAGGCAGAGTGACTCTAATGTATTCCTTTCATCTTCTTTTGATATTTCCTTCATCATTCAATATTTTGCCCATAGAATCTTCCAATATCGCAACTTGAGGCTTAAATTTTTTCCTCAGTTCTTTCAGCTTGAGAAATGTCAAGCATGTTCTTCCCTTTTGTTTTTCTAACTCCAGGTCTTTGCACATTTCATTATAGTAATTGGCTTTGTCTGCTCAAGCTGCTCTTTGAAATCTGTTCGGCACATTTATCTTGTTATTTCTTCCATTTGCTTTAGCTACTCTCCACTCAAGAGCAAGTTTCAGCAACTCTTTGATATCCTTTTTAGTCTTTTCTTCCTTTCTCATCTTTTTAATGACCTCTTGTTTTCTCCATGGATGATGTTCTTGATATCATCCCACAATTCTTCTGGTTTTAGGTCATTGGTTTTCAATGCAACAAATCTATTATTTAGATGTTCTCTAAGTTCAGGATGAATATATTCAAGATCATATTTCAGCTCTCATGAGCTTGTTTTAATTGTCTTCAACTTTAAGTTGAACTTGCATATGAACAGTTGATGGTCTGTTCCACAATCAGCTCCTGGCCTTGTTATGGCTGAAGATACTGTACTTTTCCATCACCTCTGGCCACAGATGGAGTCAGTCTTGATTCCTGTGTACTCCTTCTGGCAAAGTCCACATGTATAGCTGCTGTTTGTGTTGTTGAAAAAATGTATTTGCAATGAGTAAGTTGTTGGTTTTGCAAAATTCTATCATGAGATCTCCAGCGTTATTTCTGTCACCAAGGCCAACTTTTCCGACTACCATGATTCTTCTTTGTTTCCAACATTTGCATTCCAGTCACCAGTGATAATTAACACATCTTGATTGCATGTTCGGTCAATATCAGACTGCAGAAGTTGATAAAAATCTTCAATTTCCTTACCTTTGGCTTTGGTGGTTGGTGCATAAATTTGAATAATAGTCATATTAACCAGTCTTCCTTGTAGGCATATGGATATTACCCTATCACTGACATCATTGTACTTCAGGACAATGCTGAATCTTGAAACATCCTTTGTGATGAATTTCACGCCATTCCTTTTCAAATTGTCATTCCCAGCATAGTAGATCATATGGTTGTCTGATTCAAAATGCTCAAAACCAGTCCATTTCAGCTCACTAATGCCTAGGATATCAATCTTTATGCGTTCCATTTCATTTTTGACAACTTCCAATTTTCCTAGACTCATACTTCGTACATTCCATGTTCTAATTATTAAAGGATGTCTGCAGCTGTTTCTCTTCAATTTGACCTCAGCAAATGGAGGTCTTGAAATCTTTACTTTATCCATATCAGTAAGGTTGGTTCTACTCTGATGCGGCAGCTCTTTCCCAGTCATATTTTGAGAGCCCTCCAAACTGAGGGGCTTGTCCCCCTGCACTGCATTGGACAATGTTTCCAGGCTATTCATAAAGTTTCACAGTAATATATCAGACAGTGTTTTCTCTGCTATTCATAAGGTTTTCTTTGGTCAATTCTTTGAAAAGTGGATGGCCTCTTCCTTCTTTAGTCTGTCTTCATCTGTAAGCTGCTTTGAAACCTGTGCACCATGTGCAACCCTGCCCGCACTTGAAACACCAGTGGCACAGCCTTAAGCCTCATAGCAACACCCAAGCCACCGCATTACTACAAACTGACAGACAAGTTCATCTCCCTTAGCTGTTGGAAACCTCTCTGCCCTCCCCTTACCTGAATCCCTAGCTGCTGCTCTGCTCTGTTGTCCCCTCAAACTATGTGAGAGGAAGGTTGTGTGTTAGCTTAACAAATATGTCAGTGGGAAATCGCTAATGGTCTTTGATTACGATTATGGCATGATCAGAATAGTGCTTCAAGAAGAAGCAGTGGGAATAAAGTAGAACAGATTTCAGAGGCAGGATCCAGGCAAAAGAAAATGGAGACATGAACAAAGATAGAAACATTAAGAATAAAGGCTAAGGGCTTGGTGTGGGGCATGTTTAGAAATAGAATTGAGGAACACAGCTTCTAGTTGAATATAAGAAATAGCACAGGTGAGTTAAAAATGATAAAGGTTTAAATCCGGCTGTCAGAGAGAATGGAGAGTCATGAAGCAGCATAATCAAGAAAAGAAAAGGGGATCAAAGGAAGATGATGAGTTCAATTATGAACATTTTTGCTTAGAATATAAAGAGCACCCAAGTCAGTTACAAAGGAGAAGAAAAGGTTGCATTATTCACCAACATCTCTAATTTCAGCAGGAGATAAAGGGGTAATAAGAGTGAACAGGATTGCAAATATTTATTTAATGCCTTGTTGCTAGGTGCCAACTCCAATTCTTTGTGATCCTACAAACAAAAGAATGAAACACTGCCCAGTCCTATGCCATCCTCATAATCCTTTTATGCTTGAGCTCATCATAGCAGCCACTGTGCCAATTCATCTCATTGAAGGTCTTCCCCTTTTTCACTGAGCCTCTACTTTTAAAGCATGATATTTTTCTCCAGGACTGGTCCCTTCTGACAACATGACCACAGTAGGTGAGACAAAGTTTGGCAATTCTTTCTTTTATTTTTTTTTATTGTGATTTGGGTGAAAATTTACAGAGCAAATACACTTTCCATACAGCAGTTTGCATACATGTTGTCTCATGACATTGACCACAATTTACCACAACACAACAGCTCCCCTCCTACTTCCTCCAGATAGTTACCTCTTCCCTGTGTCCATCCCTTCATGCTCTCCTGCCCCCTGAGCTGTCTCCCTGTGCATAAACAGCCCTTCTTTCTCCCATGATTATTCTCTCCAAGGAGGGTATCTACCTCAGGTAAATGTTCAACTCATATGCCTGTCTATTGTTTGGCTGGAAACCATAGGTGTGGGTTCAGTTCCAGACCTGAAGGGCAGGGCCATAGTCTCACTGGTTCCACCAGGCTCTATTGGACCAGCAAACGTGGTCCCCCCCCCTTTTTTTTCTCCAAATTATTTTGAGTTTTGTTCCACATTGTTCTCCCTCTCTATCCAGGGTCTCCTACCCAGATCCTCTTCCAAGAGGTTGACAGTAGTAGCTGGGCTCCATCTAGTTCTTCTGGTCTCATAGTCGTATAGGCTGCAGATTGGATGTTGTATCAGTTGCTGGGACTAATTGTTTCCATGAATTTTTTGGTTTTCTTCATTCTTCTTTGCTCTGGATGAGAAGAGACCCATCACTGCATCTAGATGGCAGCTTGCAAGCTTTTAAGATCCCAGTTGCTACTCACCACAGTAGGAGGTGGAACAATGTTTTGTGTAGTATGTTATGCCAATTGAACTTGATGTCCTCTGAGACTATGGTCCCAAGCCCACAGGTTCAACTACTCGGTCCCTCTGGGTAGCTGGCTGGGACCAAGCAGTGGCTACAACCTTGCCCCTTCTCAGCTCCACTATACACTTGGGAATTCAGATCATACACATATAACATAAAGTTATAGGACCATTGTCTGCCAACCCTTTGCATGTTCTTGGGTACAATCCCCACTTCATAGACATACCTAATAGTTTAGCCTGTCCATCCATCTATCCACCCATATACCCATGTTTGCCTTCTCTGACAACACCGTACTATATGTGCAAAAGGGTTCATCTTTGTTGTTTGTACTTCCCACGTACCTCTCTATGAATTTTTCTTCCTCAATGAAAGTTTGGCAATTCTTGCTTCATCTCTGGAGCATTCTGGCTGGGCTTCTTCCAGTACGGATTTGTTCATTCTTCTGGCAGTCCATGGCATTTTCAGTATTCTTTGCCAACACCACAATTCAAATGCATCAACTTTTATTCACTCTTCCTTATTCATTGTCCAGCTTTCACATGTGTATGAGGTGATTGGACATACTATGACTTGGGTCAAGTGCACCTTAGTCTTCAAAGTGACACCTTTGCTCCTTAACACTTTAAAGAGGTCTTTTGCAAAACATTTACTCACTGCAATACATTTGATTTCTTCACTGCTGCTTCCATGAATGTTGATTATGGATCTAAGTAAAATGAAATCTTTGACAACTTCAAACTTTTCTCCATTTTTCATGAGGATAGGTCCAGTTGTGAGGATTTTTATTTTCTTTATGTTGTGGTGTAAGCCATACTGAGGATTATAGTCTTTGATTTTCATCAGTAAATGCTTCAAGTCATCCACACTTTCAGCAAATAAGGTTGTGTTGTTTGCATATCGCAGGTTGTTAATGAGTCTTCCTCCAATCCCAATGCCACATTCTTCTTTATTTAGTACATCTTCTCAGATTATTTGTTCAGCATACTGATGGAATAAATCAATACCTACTCTGTGTCAATCCCTTGCTAGGTGTTCATTGCCTAAGAGGAAAACTGACACTTAAACTGCTCAATACAATCCAATACGATAATTGCTGAGGCTTCAACGACCCAACCTCAAGAGGTGGGAAACAGGGAGGTGGGGGAGAAAGAAAAGCCAGGGACTACAGACAAAGCAGCAGGGATCCAGGTAAGGGGAGGACAGAGAGCTTTCCAACAGCTAAGGGAGAAGAACTTGCCTGTCAGTTTGTTGTACTATGGTGGCTTGCATGTTGCTGTGAGGCTTGAGGCTGTGCCACTTGTATTTCAAGTGCCAGCAGGGTTGTACATGGTGCACAAGCTTCAATGCAACGTACAGACTGAGACAGAGTAGGAAGAAGGAAGAGGCCATCCACTTCTCAAAGAATTGACCAAGGAAAACCTTATGAATAGCAGAGAAACACTGTCTGATATATTATTGTGAAACTTTATGAATAGCCTGGAAACATTGTCCAATGCAGTGCAAGGGGACAAGCCCCTCAGTTTGGAGGGCTCTCAAAATATGACTGGGAAAGAGCTGCCACATCAGAGTAGAACCAACCTTACTGATATGGATAAAGATTTCAAGACCTCCATTTGCTGTGGTGGCATGACTCAAATGGAGGAGAAACAGCTGAAAATATCCATTAATAATTGGAACATGGAATGTACAAAGTATGAGTCTAGGAAAATTGGAAGTTGTCCAAAATTAAATGAAATAATAAAGATTGATATCCTAGGCATTAGTGAGCTGAAATGGATTGGTTTTGGGCATTTTGAATCAGGCAAGAATATGATCTACTATGCCGGGAATGACAATTTGAAGAGGAATGGCATGAAATTCATCATCACAAAGGATATTTCAAGATTTGTCCTGAAGTACAATGCTGTCGGTGATAGGATAATATCCATATCCTTACAAGGAAGACCAGTTAAAAACTATTATTCAAATGTACCAAACCAACCACCAACCACCAAAGCCAAAGATGAAGGAATTGAGGATTGCTGAAAGTACCATGGACTGCTAAAAGAACTAACAAATCTGGCTTGGAGGAAGTACAGCAGGAATGCTCCTTGGAAGCGAGAATGGCCAGACTTTGTCTCACCTACTTTGCTTATGTTGTCAGAAGGGACCATTCCCTGGAAAAGATGCCATGCTTGGTAAGATGGAGGGTCAACAAAAGAGGGGAAGGCCCTCAACCTGTTGGATTGACACAGTGGCTGCCGCGATGGGCTCAAGTAAGCAAGGATTGTGGAGCTGGCGCAGGACTGGGCAGTGTTTTGTTCTGCTGTGCATAGGGTCACTATGAGTAGAAGACAACTCAACAGGACCTAACAACAACACACAACCTCCCTCCCACAAAGTTTGGGTAGAACCTACTTCTTCAGTTTTATTTTCCCTTATTCCCTTCCACTTGCCCATTACTGTGGTCACTACCTGATTTTCTTGTAGATTCTCAGTTCTGTATTTTATTTTTGTCATCTTCTTCTTTCTGGAATGATTTTTTTCATTCATGAAGGATTCATGAAGGTTGAGACACTTGGTTTTAAACATAAGTTTGCACAAGGGAAGATTAATTAATTTATCAATTTATATTTATTATAGTTTGAGGAAATGTACACAGAGCTTGAGAGTATGGCCATTAGAGTCAGATTTGGGTTCTAATATTGGCTCCACCACTGTCCAGCTTTGTAATATTGTGTAAACTGGCTAATCCTTTCAATGTCTCTGTTTCCTTACTTGAAAATGGAAATGCTTATAGTCACCTTAAAGGATGTGTAAGCTTTAGGTAACACACACGTTCTAGTACCTTGACAATGTTTACAGCTCAGCAAGTGGTAGAAATTATTTCTATCATTGAGCTTTTACTATGTGGCAGTTTTTCTACAAGAAACTGATGAGATGAATAAGAAAGAATATTTGTTGCTAAAGAATTTAGCTTTGTTGAATATAATGTGATCTTCAGAGCCTTAAAAATTAATGTAGTTTATTAGCTTATTTTTATTTTTAGGGTAACCAAAAAAAAACCAAATAAACAAACTGCTGTCGAGTTGATTCAACTCATAGGGATCAGTCCTTGGGTTTCTGAGGTGGCATCTCTACTCTTTCTAGGGTACCAAAACCAAACAAAAAGGAGCTCTGGTGGTGTAGTGCCTAAGGCATTTGACTGTTAACCAGAAGGCTAGCAGTTCAAACCC
>NW_006922054.1:1949597-1979861 GCF_000298275.1 Orycteropus afer afer | reverse complement strand
GGTTTGAACCACCAACCTTCTGGTTAGTAGTCAAATTCCTTAGGCACTGTGCCACGAACTCACTAACTAAACTCATTGCTGTCTAGTTGGATCTGACTCATAGCAACCCCTCCTTGGGTTTCCCAGGCAGTATCTCTACAGAAGTAGGTTGTCCAATCTTCCTTCCAAGGGGTGTCTGGTGGGTTTGAACCACCAATCTTCTGGTTAGATGCCTTATGCACTATGCCACCAGAGCTCCCACTGTGTCACCAGAGATCCTTTTATAATACTATATGCATACATAAAATCTGGGAAAATTACTGTTAAGCATTTGTAATGTTTATCTTAGAGATAGGTAATAGTGGTGGTGGTAGAATTACTGGGACTTTTTACTTTCTATATATGCATATATTTATGGATAGACATTTGTTTTTAAATATTGAGCTTATATAAAGTTTATAAGTAAAAATGATGATAATAAATGCTTAAATGGTGATGAAATAATGTACTCTAATACAAACATACACAAAGTATTCAATAGGGTCACAATGCAGAGAAATACTAACTGTGACCAGAACAGAAGGAAAGTATTATTCTGTTCACCAAATCTTTATTTTCCTCCACAATTTTAGTCCCCAGGTCTCTGCCCTGTTCCTCTGCTCTCAAATCTTCCTTTGAGCGCTGGTCCAGGGCCTCAGTTCCTCTAGCACTGGATGTCTGCATGGCTACCAGCTAAGGTGTTGACATCCTGGCTCTGAACCTTAGCCTAGTAGCTGAGGTCTTACTATCTGCATGCAAATATTTCTAAATATAACCTGCCTGAATCTCTGCCAGTTGGGAATCCTCAAATTTCACTTCCTAATTTTGGCCATTTCTTAAGACCTTTATCTCTGTCTGTCAGTTTGTTGTACTGTGGATATCTGCATTGCTACTTGCTAAGGTAAGATGTGAGCACTGAATGTGTGGAGTACAGAATGTTGTTGATAGTAGAGGTCAGAGATGTCCTGGAAACACAGAAGTTGGTCACTGAATTCAGACAGGAGTGGTCAGGAAGGCTCTTAGGAGAAAGGAAGACCCTCTTGAAACCTAGGGTTGTTGTTGTTGTTGTTCGCCATCGAGTTGGCCCCGACTCATAGCGATCCCTCCTTGGGTTTCCGAGGCAGTATCACTATGGAAGTAGGAATGCCCAACCTTCCTTCCGAGGAGTGGCTGGTGGGTTTGAACTGCCTAGGGTAGGAGTTAGCTATCAAGGAGAACAATTGGAGGTGGGGTTTAAGTCTAAAACAAAAACCAAACCCACAAGTCTCAAGTCAATTCTGACTAGTGACCCTATAGGGCACAGTAGAACTGCCCCATAGAGTTTCCAAGGCTTTATATCTTTATGGAAGCAGATAACCTTTTCTATCACTTGTAGAGCAGCTGGTGGGTTTAAACTGCCAACCTTTTGGTGAGCAGCTAACCTTTTGGTGAACAGCCAAATGCTTAACCACTGTGCCACAGTAGTGGAAATACCTTGAACAAAAGTCTGGAGACAAGAAAGAACACGATGATTTTCAGGAACTGAGAGTCTCAGGAGTTCCTTAGTTCAAGTCCAAGGAGGTGGGATTAATAAGCAGGGACCAGATCTTCCAGAGTCTTGTCAGTGGTTGGGAAGAGTTTAGAAATTATGTTAAAGGAAAACAACAAAATAAAACAAGATGCATTTGAAGGGAGTTCAGTATTTGAAGGGAGTTTAGTATTTGAAGGAATGATAGGGTCACTTTTTCATATTAGAAAAATTTCTCTGGCTTCAATATAGAGAATGGTTTGGAGGCTGCAAGAGTAGAAGCAGAGAATAATATGGAGGTGGCTTTGAAACTCTTGGCAGGGATGATGGGGGCCCGAATCAGGAGAGAGGGAGTTAGGACAGAGAAGAGAGGCTGGGTTCATGAAGGAGACATGATCTGTAAGAACTCACGGCAAATGCTAATTCCTTTCATAGCACTTTCATTGAAAATAATGATCTAATCAACGTTATCTGTCTTTTGATTATTTGCAGGCACTTTGGGAGGAACATGTGCTTCAGACCTGAGAATAACTAGTCAAAATAAACTGGAATTTAAGATTGTTACATAAATATATTGGGTTGATTCAATTCAGGACTCAGGGCAGATTTGAGAATTTTTACTGTAATTAGATTTTTATCAATAATTATGTGCCCCACTGAGCATGAAATGAGAAGTTGAAACATATTAAAAAAAATAGAGGGATACAAACTAATGATCTAACAAGGATGTAAAAATGATCAGTCTAGACTTGCTTTAATAAAAAAAAACTTTTAGGAACAGCATGTTGTGAACAACGTCCCTTTGTTTTACTTAGCACTCACCCTTCCTAACTTTTTACAGTTGATTAATTTGTATAAATAACTTCACTGTCAAATAGCAAAGAGAATGAAGTTGTAGCCCTTATGTGCCCTGCATGTCTTGGAATTACTTAAAGTGATGGAGAATGCTTTACAAAATTTATTTATTTTGGTTGTTTTGCCCTCTGAAGAAATCTGTGATCTGTGTTGAAGGGGATAGATGTTTTCTGGTATTAATTTTGAGGAACACTTAAGATAGTGGCAACTGCCTTGCATTCAGAGTAGAGGAAGATGATGGTGAGTTTTGGCTAAAACAGTATTGTGAAATACTTAGCTTGAACCATGAAGGACATTTTTGAGGCTTTGGAGGGTGGGGCTAGGGTTCTTTTCATATGACTGAAGTACTGTTATGTAGATGAAGAAAGTGGATTAACTTTTTATGCTGTAGGGAGTAAGACTCATAATAATTTATGGAAGCTGAAGGAGCTAGAGAAATATTTGTATCTTTGAAGCGAATCTAGTGATCATGACAATCTAAGGATGAAAACCTTACAAGTTCTCTTTTATATGTATTCCTTTTTAAATATTGTTATTTTACACACATAAAACCAAAAAACCAAACTCACTGCCATCGAGTCGGATCTGAATAGTGATCCCTCCTTGGGTTTCTGAGGCCGTATCACTACAGAAGTAGATTACGCAATTTTCCTTCTGAGGAGTGGCTAGTGGGTTTGAATCACCAGTCTTCTGGTTAATACACATGGTCATTGTGTATTTGAGCATGTGGGCTGTCTCTATCACAAGGGAGCCTGGCCAAGCCAGGTACTCTGGCTAAGAATTACGGTTTCCAGTCATAGTTCTAAGTGCTAAGGATACCTCAGTGAACAAGGGAAAATAGTACATTAAAAGGTTTTAAGTGCTGTGGAATGAAATAAAGCAGAAAGAGTAAGACAAGGAGTATAGAGTGGGGACTTTTAATTTTAAATAGGGTGGTCAAAGTTGACTTCATTGAGAAAATGACTTTTGAGCAAAAATTTGAAGGTCATGCATGAATGAACTAGACTCCCATCTAATTGAGGGAAGAGAGGTTCAGGCAGAGGAATTAACTTGTGCAAAGTCCCCAAGGCAGAAGAGAGTCCAGGATGTTGCAACAACAACAAAAAAAAAAACATGAAGGTCAGGGATAGTACTCAATGTGTCGAAGATCAAGGGCTTTGAAACCTGGGCTCAAAGTTTTACTCACCTGTTACTGACTTGGGATCTTGTTTAGCTAAGTTACTTCATAAATCTCTCTGAGATTTAGTTTTTTGGACTATACAATTGAGAATAAAAGATGTTTTTAAGCACTGGGAGTGGTAATGAGAATTCTTTTCATATATCAGACTTATTTTCATAGAGTAGAAAACAGACTGTATGGTTCCTAGAGCTAGAAACCAGCATGGGTGTTGGGGGGAGATTGAGCTCTAGTGAAAAGCAATATGGACCAACAATCATCACAGGCTGAGGGCATCAGAGTAGTGTGATGAGGAGTAATTGAGAAGTTGATAATAAGATATTTATATTATATATTTTTTATTTAGTGCCTACTACGTGCAAGACTCAATGACATTCATTTTATATAGTTATATCATTTGTAACTAAACCCAGATTCAATTAATTTTACCTCTTCTCTCTTCTCCTCTCCCTACCACCTTGAGATAGTTTTCCTCAGGAGTTTAATTTCTAGCTGTCCTTTTGCAGGTGGATCACAATATTGATGCTTTTTTTTTTTGTTTTTTAAGCTGGATAGCTGTCTTTGTAGGTGTTTAGGTAATTAAAGTGAAAAGACCATACTTACATTTGCCATTTTAATTCCATTATTTTGTAAATTCCTTAGGGGGAAAAAAAAATGAAACTTTAGTTCAGAACACCCTAGTTTTTGGTACGAAAAACAAAACAAAACAAAACAAACCCTAACTCACTGCCATTGAATTATTTCTGACTCATAGCAACCCTCTTTGGGTTCCAGAGGCTGTTAAATCCTTACAGAAGTAGATCACCCCATCTTCCTTCCGTGGTGCAGCTGGTGGGTTTGAACAGCTGACCTTTCAGTTAGCAGTCAAATGCCTTATCCACTACACCACCAGAGCTCAGTTCTTGGTACAGTGAATCCTTAAATAGTTGTTCACTGACTGGCTGAAACTAAACAGAGACCAAAAGGTGAACAAAAGAGAATTCTTTTTCTTCCTATGTATGTGCACTATTTTTAAGCTAATGTGCCTTTTTGGAGGATGTAAGGTGCCAGTATAAAAGACAACATGGGCATAAATAGCTCTTCCCTAGTATTGCAAAATGTCAGAGATATTATTTCACTACATGTAAGATCCTGATATTATGAAAACATATGTTTATATTCTACCTTGTTTGGGTGCATAGAAATAATATATTTATTTCCTTTTTTGGGAGCTACATAAAGGTCCTTGGCTTTCTGCATTCTATTTATACTCTGGTCCATTAGCTTGATATTTCCAAACATTTAAATATTATACCACATAGACTTATTAAAGCACTGCATGTGCATTTATACCTGCTCATAAATATTATATTTCCTCCATTCCTTTGTCATTGATAACTGAGATAATTCATAGATCACCAAAACTTTGACTTAGCTTCAACATCTTCTGACTCAATAGGCCATGTAAACATTCCAAATGAGGTAGAAATTCTTTCTTAGGGTTTAGAGAATGTCTTGGTTCTCTAGTGCTGGTATAACGGAAACACCACAACAAACAGGAATTCATTCTTTTACAGTTTAGGATGCTAAAAGTCTGAATTCAGAGTGCTGGCTGTAGGGGCAGAGTGAAAGCCCCTTTACCTTGGGCTTCAACTCTGCCTCTTATTCCAGGCCCACTGAAGCTGGAAGCTTCCTATAACTCACACAGCTACTGGCTGCTGAGGCTGATGAACCCAAGATCTACAGGTAAAATGGCACAATTCTAAGATCAGCGGGTAACGTGGAAGGCTAGTGGTTCAAGTCCAGAAACAATCCCAAGATTGGTAGGCAACACAGCAGGCCACTGGTTCAGGTCCAGCAACTGGAGACAAAGACTTGGCCAAATGCAGGATCCAAAAACCTGGAGACCTTTCTCAAAGCTTCTCCTTATATACTAGAAGCAGGCTACATCAGGAAGGTAATTCCTCTTCAACTGCTCAGCTGTTCACAGCAGATTCCACTATGGAGGTGATTATAATCTCATCATGAGCAAAAATTACATCCTGCTACCAAGCCACTCAAAACCACAGCTCAGCCAAGTTGACACATAGCCTTAACTACCACAGAGAACAAGTTAAAAACTGCGTAGCCAAGGATGAGAATGACAGAAACTCTGATGGTAGGGAGAGAGTATCTGACCTGCGTTCTCTTGTCTGTGCCATCACCTTAACTGATGCTCAGTGACCCCTTCGTCCTTCATTCCACATACTTCTTTATAGCTGTTTTCTTGGGTTTACTTAAAAGAGAGAGAGAGAGAGAGAGAGAGAGAAAGAGAGAGAGAGAGAGAAGTTTCATTATGAATGGCCCCACAAGTTGCAGACCTCAGGTTAGTTCATTTACTTTCTGGGAAGGAACCCGTATGGTGCTTACAGAGGGCTTTTTCCTCTTTGTACTTCAGAGGTTTTATCATTTACATCCTTTTCAACTCTGAGAGGAGATCATTCTCTTTTGGACGTAGTAAAACCAAAAACCAAACTTACCATCAAGTCAGATCTCATTCGTAGTGACCCCTCCTTGGGTTTTCTAGGTGGTATCACTATGGAAGTAGATTGCCCAATCTTCCTTCCGAGGAGTGGCTGGTGGGTTTGAACCACCAGCCTTCAGGTTAGCAGTCAAATACCTTAAGCATTAAGCATGTATCCAAAAATCTCCATTCAACAGATTCCCTAAAGCATTGTACTCTTATTGAAAAAGCCCCTGTGTCATTCTATTTAATTGATTCAAATTTCAGAACCATGAATATAAATTTAGGACAGTTTTTGCCAGTAGGTTCCAGTGTGTCTTAGAGAAAGTTACTCTGGAGTTCTTCTTTCCAAGCTATTTTTACTTAATTTAAGGAGAGCGAAACACCTAAAAAACCCCAAAACAACAAAAGTCCCCCAAGCCAACAACTTTTAAAGCAATAAACTTATGCTCAAAAGCCTTCATAACATAAGACCTTAAATTGCTCAGTTTGTAGTGTCTAAGTCACTTGACTGCTAACCAGAAGGCTGTCAGTTCAAACCCACCACCCACTCCTCGGAAGGAAGGTTGGGCAATCTACTTCCATAGTGACACCGCCTCAGAAACCCTAGGAGGCATTGCTATGAGTCAGGTCCAACTCGAAGGTACATAACAACATCAACAACAAATGTACATTGGGAATGATGGCCCAACGCAACTCCATGGAAAACTATAATTGGGTGATAAAGTAAACAAAATGGATGCTTTCATGTACAGTTGTCAGCAGATACATTTGCTTATTGTCTTCTGCACATTTGATGAGTCATTTTTGTTAATATATCTCTAGATGCAACAATTATCAGACTTGTTCAAGAGAAACAAGTATACCAGCAGACTCAAAATCATTTTTAAAATGTTATTTATAATGTGCAGTAAACAATAAGGATCAACTTGAAGAGTAAAAACAAGAGAAGTGTTTTTGCTTAAACAAGGACTGTCTGATAAAAGAAAGTTGTAAATAAGTGTCACAATTACACCATGTCTCCTGCATACCCACCATTTCCTTGTTCATATGAATGACTGCTTTGAAGGGTAGCGATGTTTTCCATTCAGATCAAACACTTCCTTCAGTATTTTCAAGAGCCAGATAGTCTCATTTTCAGGCTAGGATAAAGCAGAAGCAGGGAACAGAAGCGTTTTTGCCACTTTTTGGAAATAATCATAGTGATTTTCATTTGAATTCAACATCAAGCTCTTCAGCAGCTGTTATTCATCCTTTTGTTAGCCAGTGGCCACTTATTTACTGAGCACCTGCTAACCAGAAGGCTGGCGGTTCAAACCCACCAGCCACTCCTCGGAAGGAAGATGGGGCAGTCTACTTCCGTAGTGACACTGCCTCAGAAACCCTAGGAGGGGTTGCTGTGAGTCCGGTCTGACTTGACGGCACATAACAACAACAACAACAACAATTAAGTGCTGGATACTGTGCTTGGGCTGGGTGCTGAGTGATGAAACTGGAAGGCAAGATCCTTGCTTGATTTTAGTTGGAAAGAGAAGAAATAACCAGTGATGATGAATGAGTTTCTGGTTATATATTTATAAATGTATATATGTATGTGTAACTATCTATTCAAGGAGCATTTGGCTGTAATCAGAATGTTGGTGTTTGAACCCACAAGCTGCTCCAGGGGAGAAAGATGAGACAGTCTGCTTCCATAAAGATTTACAGCCTTAGAAACCCTATAAGACAGTTCTACTCTGTCCTGTAGGGTCACTACAAGTTGAAATCAACTCAGTGGCAGTGGGTTTGTTTTTTTGGTCTATCATCTGTGTCTGTTTGTCTGTCTGTCTGTCTGTCTCTCTCTATCACCTGTATCATCTAATCTACATTCTCTTTTCCTTTAGGTTTCCCAATGGTCTTTGGATCATGATATAATACTTCTCTTTAGGTCCCTTTAGGACCATTCCAGGATTTCCAGTTGCCAGCAAGCTGACTCTGACTCATGATGTCATGTGTCGGGCAGAACTGTGTCCTGTAAGATTTTCAATGGCTGGTTTTTCAGAAGTAGATCACCAGGCCTTAACTATTTGGACCACCTTGGTACTTCCTTTGTTTGAATGAAAGTATAAAATTTGACCCTGTGTATCCAAACCCAGGAAGGAATGAGGGAGAGAGGAAAGGGAGAAAGAAGAAAAGCTTGAGAGAGATTGATTGAAGGCAATTCTGCTGTTTGGTGAAATCTTATTTTACGTTTCTGAACAGGAAGCAGGTTGTGCATGCCTATGCCTTGAGAATGTTAAAACCCGAAATTTAAGAAAATTCAGGGCTCAAAGAAGGATATAATGTGATAGTTTGTATAGCCATCTGTTCTAATGGGATTAGGAAATAAATTTAAAAGTCTAAAGACAGAAACGAAAGAAAATATTTTGGGATATTCATGCTTTTACAACTGAAATCGGATGAGGCCTGTGAATTTTCAGACATTTGCCCTCACTTTTCATATTGCCTCTAGTAACTTGGAAGTATGTCAGGGGACACCTTTACTGTCCTCTGCTTTCCAGAGAATTATCAGCCCAGAGTATATGTCAGTGGAAAACATCAATGTCCTAATCTCTGAGGGTGAAATTCTGAATGATCTCTGGAGGACAATAAATGTGAGAAACAAGCTAGTAGCACGTACCTAGTTGGCTCCCAGGGCAATTCCTCAAACCTCCTGATGAGGCAAGTTTGAAGGATCTCTTTTCCCAAGCCAGCATGTGACACCAACCTCTCTGGCAGTGAGAAGCATGGCTGTAATAAAGGACTGTGGGCCAATTTTGTGGATCAGAAAAGGCTTGATGTGGTTTATCTCATAAGGGAAACAGAAGAGACTTAATGATCTCATCCTTAGCTTGGAGACTTTTAAGTGCTTTGGCAGATAGACTTTGGCCTTGGGGTTGAAGTTGCAGAAAGACCACATCAACAGAGGGAAACACTGTGACCACCTGTGCACTTTGGCTGTAATGGCATATATACAACAAGTATATAGAGGCCTGGGAGAAGCACAGGGAAGTTGGAGTAGGTGAAGCAGAATAGTTTGACTCTGCTCGTGATACCCATCAGTGTCATTTAGCAACCCAGCTCACGTGACCTGGACTACTTAGGCAGATGCTAAAGTTCATGGTGAAACTGGAAGGGGGAAGTTGTTAATGATACACACTGTGGATGGGTCCTGAGGCCAGAGCATAGCTGGATGGATGGTCTAAAGGAGAAAATGGGGACAAGAATCTGCAGCATAATCAAGGTTTTCAGGTGAGTTGAAGGCCAAGTTGGAGGTGAAATTGGGAATGGAAGATGAATAATGAGCTCAGAACCAGGAAGGTTCCAGAGGGGTAGGTGGTTTTGGGTTAATGGTACAAGTAGAGAGTGCTTCTGAGTCTAGTCCTGTCTAATGCTCATGAAGTTTGTGTGGCTTGTGTGTGTGTGTGAGGTCAGGAATGGAGGCTTAAAGAAGGTGTGAAGGTGTGCAGATTGGGGTTATATACAAACCTAATATACTCAAGAGTATTATCACAACTGACTTGAGTCAGTCAGCAACTCACAAATAATGCCTGGATTGGAATTGTCATTACTTCATTACCATTCAGTTGGGTATACTTTGAAACTGTCAACAAGACTGTGAAAGGGAAATCTGACTTTAGGACCTTTTTCCATTGATGTGAGAAAACAAATTTGCACAATCGTGATCTTCAATCTTGTGTTGTTCTTGGTTTTTATACCTTGTTTTTTGATGGGCATACAGATTAGATTACCTTTGGGTTGAACAATGATAATAATGGCACTCATTTGCAGAGTGTGTGACAGAGGATAAAGTGTTCTCACTTGCATGTCTTGTTTTCTCCTAATAAGTTTGCAAACTATTATTATCACTCTAATAGATGAGGAAATGAAAGATTGTTTTATAGATGGGGTTACAGGGCTAATAAGTAATAGATCAAGTACTAGAATCCTGTACATAAGTTCTATTATAATAAGGAAAATATTTTATTTTTTGAATTTTACATTAAAATAACTTCCATCACTGTATTTTGGCCTGTTTATAGTGAGCATATGGAAAAAGAAGCTATCCTGCTATCTGACATTGAAGAGAATCTATCAAAACTCTCAGCCTGTATTCGCTCATGCTCTTTTTCTATGCAACTGAAACCTGAGAGTCAAGAGTCCATTTAGAGTCCATTGCTTTTGAAAACCTTTGGTTAACATTTGGCTCACATGGCAACTCTATTGTAATTTACTTGGTGAGCACCTGATGTTTTGAAATAATTAAGGTGCTCACACTGATTAATTAGTAAATTAGTTTACTAATTTTGGCTCTTGGACTTTTAAAAATTATTTTTCATCAATAATGGTTATATTTGATTATATTTCTTGAGGTGTAGCATTCACCTATGATTACAGGCAGAGCCAAGGGCCCCTAGCCCTTAGTGAGGCCCCTTTTACTGACAGAAAGTTAATTATATTCCCTTGGCAGTATAAGTCAGCGCGTGGGGTGACTTGGTAGAAGGCCAAAAGAAAAAGCAATTACCTCACTGCATTTATCACAGTGGCATAGCTGAGTGTTGAGAAAATAATTTGAACCACATATCAAGTAATTTCATTTAAAAAATCAGATGTATTTTTGGGTTTGATACTAGACTAAGAGAAGAGAGGGCAGCAGTATACTTGGAACTACAAGTGGAAAACATATTTCAAACTTTTATTGTCATGTAGTAATAGAGACAATCATTGGGTTTAACTCATCTCTGACAGCATTCTTCATTCACAATGGTGGCAACTAGATTAAAAGTTTAGTTTAGATCCCTATTCTTGGTGAGAACATTTTGCAGATGGAGAAATGGTGGTGATTAGGGCCTGGGCATATCTGAAGCATAATTCTAAGCTCTGGAGTGCTCAGCCTTGCTGGGCTGCTTGGATCAAGCAAAGTGTAAGTAAATCATTGAAGTTTGACTTAAGGAACAAATAACAAGATTTCCTTGTCCCTGAGAAGAATTCTCTGCTTTATTAAATATTAGCATCATTTTTCTTTCTTCGGGGCTTTCTATAGGAAGGCCTGTTTTTTCATTTGCATAAGATGGAGCTTATCTGCAGAACGGTAATTAGCTGAATTTTTGAAGAAATCAGTTTACCTGTCTGTTTCCAAAAACTAGTAGAAAGCAAGATTTTCTTTCTTTCTTTTTTTTTTTTTTTTTGATTGTGATTTGGGCAAAAGTTCACAGAACAAATTGGTTTTCCATTCAACAGTTCCTACATATTTTGTTCTGTGACATTTATTGCAATCCTCACAACATAATAACACTCTTCCCAGTTCTTCCTGGTGTTTACCATTTCCATTTGTCTTCTTGGCTTCTTAGCTTTATCCCTGGGCAAAGGCTATGCTTTTGATTCATGTGGTTGATTTTTCTAATGAATGGATACCTCCCTGATATTATTGTTCACCTTATAGGCCTACTGTTTGGCTGAAAGTTGAGCCATGGTGGTTAAGCTCAATTTCAGGCTTGAAGGGTGGCTGAGGCCATAGTTTTGGAGGTTCCAGCAGTCTCTATCACATCAATAAGCTTGATCTTGTTTTATGATCTTGAGTTTTATTCCACATTTTCCTCCCACTCTACTGAGGACCTCTTATTGTGATCCCTGTCCGAGAGTGGTGAACAATGGTAGCCGGGCACCATCTAGTTCTTCTGGTCTCAGCATTGTGGAGGCTGAGGTTCACTTGTTCCATTAGTCCATCAGACTAATTATTTCCTTGCATCTTTGATTTTCTTCACTTTTCTGTGCTCCAAATGGGGAGAGACCAATAGTTGCACCTTAGATGACTGCTCACAAGCTTTTAAGACCTCAGTCAATACTCACTGAAGTAGGACATAGAACATGCTTGTGTGGACTATGTTATGCCAATTGACCCTGAGACTATGGTCCTGAATTCCATGCTCAGCAACTCATTTCCTCAAAGCGTTTGGTTATGGCTAAGAAATTTTCATAACTTTGTCCCCTGTGTGCTCTAATATATTCATGGATATATTTGCAGCACATACAAATACATATATAGAAATATCCTAGATCAAACATATATACAGTCATGGGTTTAGTCTCATTTGCCCACCCATACCTGATAATCTTGCCTGTCTACCTATGTATCCACTTGTGGATTAAAGTAATTACTGTTATTGCAGGACTGTGAATGTAATAGTATTTACTTTATCTCTTGTGCGACTCCCTGTCTTCCTCTGCCGTGATCATTTTGTGTTGACCTTCCTATTATTGTACATGGCCTTTTCCCTCACCCAAGTTAATACATGTCTACCTTCTAATTAGTGATTTAATCTCCCTTTCCGTCCTGCCCCTGGTAACCATTTAAGGATGATTCTTTCTGTGTGTAAACCTTTTTTTGTCTTTTTACAGTAGTGGTTTCATACAATATATGTCATTTTGTGATTGAATAATTTCACTCAGCATAATGTCCTCTAGGTTCATCCATGTTTTGAAGGGGTTCACAGATTCACCATTATTCTTTAATGTTGTGTAGTATTCCATTGTGTGTATGTACCATAGTTTATCCATTCATCCTCTGATGGGCACTTAGGTTGTTTCCCTCTTTATGCTATTGTGAATAATGCTGTGATGAACATGGGTGTTCATATATCTGTTCGTGTAACTCCTTTTATTTCTCTAGGATGTACCTAATAGTAGGATTGCTGGATTATATGGTATTTCTATTTCCCATCTTTTAAGGCAAGGTCATACCATTTTCCACAATGATTTCACCATTTCACTGTCCCACCAGCGGTGTATGAGGGTTCCAGTCTCTCCACACCCTTGTCAGGTTTGTTGTTTTCTGTTTTATTTTGAACAGAGACTAAGAAGTTTTAAGTGATCTGTCATTTGTGGGGAAGAACAGAATCCAAACCCAAACCAAACCTGTTGCCATTGTGTTGACTCTAACTCATGGAGACTCCATGTAAGTCAGAGTAGGACAGTGCAGAAAGTTTTCAGTGGCTGAATTGTGAGAAGTAGATTACAAGTCTTTCTTCTGAGGCACTTCCAGGTAAACTCAAACTGCTAACTTTTTGGTTAGGAGAAAGAGGTGTTTCACACCACCAAAGGACTACCATAGAGTGGAATAGATTCTGAAAAAAGTCAAGAATCATGAAAAACCAAGAAATCCACAGGGTCTGGAGGAGCAGGCTGGGAAATGGCATAAGATAGAATGGTGCAGATGAGAGTAGGCTTGACGTACATGACAGGAACTTTCACCTTTGGTGTCTTGGATGTGCTGGGTTTGGTGTGGGGTATCAAGTTGTGTTTGTCTTACTGGCTTCTAGAAACATGATCTTGAACTCTGGAGAGACAAGCATGCTCACTGGAAGTCACAGGCACATGAAAAACAAAACTAAACAAATCTGTTGTCAATTCTGACTCAAATATTACAGAATATCAAATATCTGTCAAATATTACAGAATGAAACTACTCTGTAGGTTTTTCTTGGCTGTAATCTTTATGGAAGAAGTTCACCAGGCTTTTTTTTCCGCAGCACTGCTTGGTAGGTTTAAACTGCCAACCTTTATGTTAGTAAATCCAAAAAACCAAACCCACTGCCATCTAGTTGATTCTAACTCATAGTGACCTCCTTGGGTTTCCAAGGCTGTAAATCTTTATGGAAGAATATTGCCTCTTCTTCCTCCCATGGAGCAGCTGGTAGGTTTGAACTGCCAACATTCTGGTTAGCAGTCAAATTCTTTGGCCACTATGCCAGTAATAGAGGAGAAAAAGTGTTACTGAGGAAGTTCACAGGCATATAGATGGCAGCTGAAATCAGGAAGAATGTTGAGACCATTCAGGGATGTAATGTGCCATGAGAAGGCCAAGGTCCAATCACGGACAATAGTAACATTTATGGGATGAGCAAAGAAAGCGTTGGAACCAAAGCATTTCTGAATGTAAGGAGACAATCAGCTTAACTGGCTCAACCATGTATCTGTATGTTGACCAGGTTCCATGGTTCTATTAGTCTCTTCCTCGCATGTCCTTCTGGTGGTGAGCATAAGCAGATGCAGCTGATTTCTTGAGGCTCAGACACTGGCACAGGGGGACTTCTGCCTCATTCAGTTGTTCAAAGCTAGTCACATGTGTAAGCTCACATGTGTAAGAGTGCAAGGGTGTCACAAATATCTGGGTGTTTGAAAATAATGTGCTGAGTATCTCTTCTCCAGATCTACTTTTTGCCCTTCTTTGCTTTGTACTCTACAACACAACCCTTCATGGATTGCATTAAAGCTCTCTCTTGGTTGCTGATGAATATGTGGGAGGGCAGTGACTCCTAGATTTATTTTCCAGGCACCATCTCCCTAGTTTGCTACAGGTTGGTTGAGTGCCTCTAACCACAGGCCACAGATCCTATCAGTCAGCCTTCTCTACATGCTATGCCACTGTTGTTAAGTGCCATCAAGTTGGTTCTGACTCATAGTGACTCTATGTGCAACAGAAAAAATGCTGCCTGGTTCTGTACTATCCTCACAATCATCGCTGTGTTTGAGCTCATTGTTACAGCTACTCAGTAAGTCCATATCATTGAGGGTCTTTCTATTTATCACAGAACCTCTGCTTTACCAAGCATGATGACTTTCTCCAGGGACTGGTCCCTTCTGATAACATGTCCCGAGTGCATGAGATCAACTCTTGCCATCCTCACTTCTAAGGAGCGTTCTGGCTGCACTTCTTGCAAGACAGATCTGTTCTTTCTTCTGGTAGTCCATGGTTTATTCAATAATCTCATGAAAACCACAATTCAAAGGCACCAATTCTACTTGAGTCTTCCTTATTCATTGTTCAGCTTTCAAATGCATATGAGGCGACAGAAAATATCATGCCTCGGCAGGCACATCTTACTCCTCAAAGTGACATCTTTGCTTTTTTAACACTTTAAAGAGGTCTTCTGCAGCAGATTCTTAGCCCATTGTAATATGTTGTTTGCTTTCTTGACTGCTGTTTCCAGGGACATTATTTGTGGATCTAAGTAAAATGAAATCCTTAAAAATTTAAATCTTTTCTCTGTTTGCCACAATGTTGCTTATTGGTCCAGTTGTGAAGACTTTTGTTTTCTTTAGGTTGAGGTGTTATCCATACTGAAGGCTACATCTTTGATCTTTATCAGTAAGTGCTTCGAGTCATCTTTCCTTTCAGCAAGCAAGGTTGTGTGATCTGCATATCTCAGGTTGTTATTGAGTCTTCCTCCAGTCCTGATGTCACATTCTTCATATAGTCCAGCTTCTCGTATTATTTGCTCAGCACACAGATTGAATAAGCATGGTGAAATGATCCAATTCTGACACACACCCTTCCTGATTTTAAACCATGCAGTATCCCCTAGTTCTGTTTGTATGACAGCTTCTTTGTCTATGTACAGTTTCCTCCTGAGCACAATGAAGTGTTCTGGAATTCCAATTCTTCATAATGTTATTCCTTATTTTTTATTATCCATACAGTCAAATGCCTTTGCTTAGTCAAAAAAATACAGGCAAACTTATTTCTCTTTCAGCCAAGATCCATGTGACATCAGCAATGATATCCCTTATTCTACTTCCTCTTCTGAATCTGACTGGAATTTCTGGCAGTTCCCTGTCATTGTACTTCTGCAACTGTTTTTGAATTATCTTCAGTAAAATTTTACTTGTATGTGATATTAATGATATTGTTTGATCCACATTCTGTTGGGTCACTTTTATTTAGGATGAGCACAAACATGGATCAATACCTGTTGGTTGGCCAGGTAGTTGTCTTGCAAATTTCTTGGCATAGAAGAGTGAGCACTTCAAGCATTGTATACAGTTTGATGAAATATATTAATTTATATTTGGTCAATTCCTGGATCATTGTTTTTCTCCAATGCCTTCAGTGAAATTTGTACTTCTTCCTTCAACACCATCAGTTCTTGACTGTATGCTACCTCCCAAAATGATTGAATGTAGACCAATTCTTTTGGTACAGTGACTCTGTATTCCTTACATCTCCTTTTGATGCTTCTTGCATCTTTTTTTTTCCTCCAGGAATCCCTCAATATTGCAACTCCAGGCTTGAATTTTTTCTTCAGTTTTTCAGGTTCAGAAATGCTGAGCATATTCTTCCCTTTTGGTTTTCTAACTCCAAGTCTTTGCACGTTTCTTTACAGTACTTTCTAATATGCCACCACAGCACAACAAACTGACAGATGAGTGGTGGTGCCAATGGTTAGTAAACCTTTTTGTTTTTTGAATATTTTATTTTATCTTAGGTGAAAGTTTACACAGCAAATTAGGGTCACATTTAACAATTTATTGCAAATTGTTCTGTGACATTATTGCTGTCCCCACACTATGTCAGCACTCTCTTTCCACCCTTTCTTCTTCTTTTTCATCCTTCCAGTTCCCCTATTCATCCTTGCCGTCTCAAGTTTGCTTTTGAGCAAATGTTGCCTTAGAAAACTCTTATTAAACTCTCCTCAGTGGCCCAGTTTATGTCATCTGCTTCCTGCCGAGACTCTGACTAATACAGCTAAGGACTTAGACTTCATTTAGAATGCAAGGAGAAACAAGAAAGGGCTGTGAACTGAACTGTGCAATAGAAGATTAATATGTAAGAGACCATAGAAGAGACTCAGAACCATCCAAGTGAAAGAGTATGAGGGTTCACACTGCAGGATGGCCTGTGGAAATGGAAAGGAGGAATGAGTGCAAAATGTATTGTGGTTGTAGAATGGCTAGATTCCACAGCATTTGGTAAGTATTTAGATGGTTGGGATGAAAGAATATGATATTTCCAAAATTTTCAGCCTTGAGGATTAGGAGATTAGTAATACCATTATAAAAATGGAAGATCACTAGAGAATGAATTGTTTTGTTTTTGACATTTAGAATTTTCCATGTGACATTCAGTGTCCCTGTATGTAGCTGGAGAAAGAACTTGGGAAACTGATAAGGGCTGGGAGTAATTTGGATATTGTTCACATAGAGCAAACCATTCAAGCCATTGAAGTAGATAAAATTGCCTAGAAGTATAATACTGAAAGAGAAGAGAGTACAATACACAAACAGGAAAACAAACACACAAACAAACAAAACCCAGAAGAGCAAGAGAACCCAGAGATAAAAGAGTGATTAATATTTAAGTTGAGAAACAAGATTTTGCTGTTGTGGAGATTTTCAAGGAAGGCATTGGTAATGTTTTTAGCGTAGCGGTGCTTTCGAAGGATCATTATGGAAATCAGAGCATAGTAGGTTGAAGAGTGATGAGAGATAAAGAAAGAACAGCAAGTGTAGACTATTCTTTCAGAACATTTGATTGCTAAGCAGAGGTTACAAATTTATTCTGTAAATGGCCAGATAATAAATATTTGAGGTTTAGTGGGCCATAAAGTCTGTGTCTGTTGCAACTACTTAACTCTGCCCATCTTGCACAAAAGCAGCCATAGACGATACGTAACCAAATGGTCGTATCTATGTTCCAGTAAAAGTTTATTTACAAAAACAGATGGAGGGTGGGGTTTGGCCTACTGGTTACAGTTTGCCAATTTCTGGATAAAGGTAAAAAGAAAGAACAATGGTTGTGAAAGAAAGTCCAGCATTTGTAAGAATAAGTCAGGTTTTAGGGAAGGGTTTTGTTGTTAGTTATTTGTGTATAATTAACCAGATTGAGGTTCAGGGCAAGAAACTGACAAAGAGTCCACATTAAAATGAATGGAAAAAACTGTTACAGCAAGACACAAACAAAGGAGAAAAGACAAGAACTGAGGATACAAAGTACATGGCCTAGGCTTGGCTTGGAAATAAATGCTCTGAAACTGCAGGGAAGAAAGGGAGGGAGAAGCAGATACGCAGATTTTATTCATTTTATTTTTTATGTTTATTTAAGTTCTCCTGAAAACTTTTTTTTTTCCCCTCCAAGAAACTAAATTTAGGGATTAGGAAATTAAAAAAAGTTTGTTTCATTATTGGCTTTTGTTTTGTTCTTTTATTTTCAGGGCTAAGGATCCTAGTGTGTGTCTTAGTTTCTTTCATGAAAACCGTGGGCCTGGAGTGCCACTAATTAAAGGAAATTCTTAAGTGCACATGTTTTCTTGTTTTGTTTTTAAGAATCCCTTATCATCTAATCTCTTTCAACTGATAGATGTTCTGACCAAGTCATTTCTGACATACTTTCACACTTGGAGGCCAGTAAACTAGAGGGACGCAGAGGCGTTAGAATGTCCTGAGTGTTGTTGCTGCTCATCCTGCTTCTTTGCTCCTACCCTCCACAGATACCATTTCACCCAGTGAATATATTTCTGTTTACAAATAATTAAGGTCAATCTCCTAAGGGGAAGATTGCTTTTCGATTTTCTGCTGGGGACAGTTGTTTGAAGATAAGTTTTTCAGATATTCCTTTTGTGAAGTGAACTCAGCCTTCTAATTTACCTGTTTTGAACACTTTTCTGTGCATAGATATTTCTTACATCGAAGCACAACTGTCCACACTTTTTAGTTGTTTTGCTTCTAATTTCTCCCACTATCACTTGCACAGACCCAAGATGGGGTTACCATGAATTGGAATTGACTCGACTATAACTAACAAACTCAACAAGATGAATAGGTTTAAGATAAGCAAAGGTACCTTCTCCACGCTTACCAACTATCTTGTTACTGAACTTTTCACATTTATGACAATAGTGAAAAATCTATTTCAGTCTTCCACGCATTAATGATGAATGTCTGGCAATAATGAATGCCAAGGAGTCTAAGAAGACCTGAAATTTAGAAAGATAAAAGAGGGAATGAGTTTATGAATACTAAAATTTTTAGTTTGTTCTTCAGAATAAGTTTGAGATCTGAATTCTAGAGCACTAAATACTTTTGGTGCTCTTGGGATGTTAGTTGGGAACTTTTATCCATCAGAGATCCATGGTACATTAGCTGGATCAGCAAGTCTGAGGTTTGTTTTTAACTCTTCAGTTGACTCTCCTGGGACAAAAATAACACCAGTTTCCAAGGTGATAAGAATCACAGAGAATTGTTGCAAATGGTTCTCTCATTCTGTGCCAGTACAGATAATAAAGCCAACCAAGATACAAAATTGTTTAAGAGAAACATAATTTTATTTCCATCTCCAAAATTAAGTGGCTTCCTTTTCTGGTTATATGCCTTTTATGGAGTACCACTTGGGTAAAACTAGTCTTCATTACTTTAGACAGGCCTTTGGTCAAAGTTAAAGCTCTGATTTAGAAACATGAAAAACTTTATCTCTGTGTTTTGTCTGTCAGTAAATTTGGCCTCTACATGTCATCAACTTCCTATTATATGGTACTTAGCATTCACTTAGGATAGAAAGAATGGAAGAATTAAACCATCTGTTGAAAATCCTAAACAATTTAAAAGTCAAAGAAAATTAGATGATGTGTTTTGGGTTAAAGTGCTCATCCATTACATGTGTGAGATAATGTAATATGCATTGCTAATTCAATTTTATGTGACTGGTTGAAACTGGCAAGGCTTACATTAAATGGAGAATTATTTTATAGGTGCAGAATTAAAAAAATATATATATATGTATATTGAGATCCAAATATATGTAACAGATAACATGTAACTAGCTGTACCAAAACCAATTATAGATTTTATAATACAACTTCAAAAGTGTATTTAATTATCAAATGAGACACCGTTTAGGAGAAATAGCAGTTTGTAGCCATGGAAGAGCACTGGGGTAAGACTTGTGAAATTTGTTCCATCTTTGCTCTGGAATCTTGGACTTTGAGCCTCCATTCCTTCCATTGTCAATTGGATACATGATACCTTCCCTAGGTACCTCTGATGTGGAAAGGTCAAAATGTGATAATGTGTCTGAAGGCCCTTGATAAACTGTGAAGGTTTATGTGCTTATTCATCCATTAACATTTACAGAGTGTCTATTATAAGCACTGTGCCAGGATGAGTAGGTGTCCCTGAAAGACATAAATGGTTAAGTGTTCCACTACTAGCTGAAAGGTGGGCAGTTCGAATTTACCTAGGAGTACCTCAGAAGACAGGCCTGGCAATCTGTTTCTGAAAAGTCACCACCATGAAAACCCTACAGAGAAGTTCTACTCTGCACACATGGGGTTACCATGAATTGGAATAGACTCGACTTGACTATAACTAAAAACAACAACAAGATTAATAGTTTAATATAAGCAAAGGAAAATACATCTTCTCCACACTTACCAACCATCTTGTTACTGAACTTTTCACGTTTATGTAAATAGTGAAAGATCTATTCAAGTCTTCCACACATTAACGATGAATGCCTGGAATTAATGAATGCCAAGGTGTGAGGCAAGAGTTACACTGGCTGTGATGGTTAAGGTGATATGGCAGCTTGGCTGGGCCCTGATTCTCAGCAGTTTAGCAGTTATATAATGATGTAATTATGTAGTGATATAGTCACTTTCCATTTTATGACCTGATGTGATCATTTTCCATTTTCATATAACATCTATTTTGCATAAAAACCAGGTCTTTGGAACCTAACCCATGTTGATAAGTGAGGGAAGGCTGTAGTATATTATCTCCACCCTCTATGAATTTATGATCTTATGTGGTCAGGGTCTAGGGGAGACTGACTTGTAATCAAACAAATACAATCCATTGCAAAAATATATAGAAAGGATACTGTAGAGTTCTCTGGTTTTAAGAGGTTAATTCAGCTGGAGGAGACAGGAGGCTTTATGCAGAAAGTGACCTTAATAGGTGTTTCCAGACAAATGGAAATGAGGGTAGGGTTGATAGTAAGCATTTCAGGCTCAGGCCAGTACAGGTAGTCCCCAAGTTGTGACGTACTTGAGTTATGATGAACTGTACTTAATACTATATATATATATTTTTTTTTGGGCATCTTATTGCTGGTCATATGTATTACATACAATGTTACAACACATGATTTACTGTTATCATTATTCTCAGATGTTAACTCATAGATGTTCAAAGTTATGGTTTATAAAGTTACTAATAACAAAAGCCAATATTAATTAACCACCCCTCCCACCCCAACCCCCAAAAAGGAGAGAGGTTCAATTTATGTCAGAGCTAACTTACCAGGAGTCGTTGGAACATAACCCTATCGTAAGTCAGGGACTACTTGTATAGCAAAGGTGCTGTATTAGTTTCCAAGGGCTGCCATAACAAATTACCACCAAGTGGTTGGCTTAAAACAATAGGAATTTATTCTCTTACAGTTCTGGAGGCTAGAAGTCCAGATTTGGGATGTCAGCAGAGTCATGTTCTTTCTGAAGTCTCTAGATGAAGAATCTTTCTCGTCTCTTTCAGCTTCTGGTAGCTCCAAGTGTTCCTTGCCTTGTGATAGCATAACTCAAGTCTGTGCCTCTGTCTTCACATGGCCGTCTTTCCTCTGTGTCTTTCTGTCTCTGTGTCTCTTCTCTTTTTATAAGAACACCAAACCAAACTAAAAGCAAACCAAACTCATTGCTATCGAGGTGATTCTGATCATAGAGATCCCCACTGGATTTCCAAGGCTGTAAATCTTTCTGACCCTTTGGTTAGCAACCAAATGCCTTAACCACTACACCACCAGAGCTCATTGTAAGGACACTGGTCATATTGTATTAAAGCCTACCCTGCTTCAGCATGATCTTATTTTAACTAATTGTATTTTCAAAGATCCTAAATCCAAATAAGGTCACATTTACAGATTCTAGAGGTTAGGACTTGAACATAGCTTTCTGGGGAACACAATTCAATCCATAACAGATGTATACACAGAAATAGCCTGGCTCATTAGAGGAACTAAGAAAATACACATGTAAGCTTTCTGTTCTTGACTAATTTGTATCAGATGCATTAATAGATGTGGGAATGATATTAAGTCAAATACCAATGAAACCAAGGGGTGATGAATTCTTTATACCAGCACAGAAAATACACTGTCTTTTATAGCTTCTCCAGTTATATTCTAAGTGGCAACCAACAGTACAAGAATGAGATTTCTGATAGGTTTCATGGTGATGGTAAGAAGTTATGAGAAGGGTCTCTTATAAATAGTTTGATGCATAAAAGAAATAATTTGTTACATTTGTATGAGAAAGAACATGCATTTAAAACTATTTGAAGTCAATTGTTTAGGGATTCATTTATCACAAATACATGTATGAGAAAAAAAATTGGATTGAAAAAAACAAAAAAATTCAAATTGAAAATAATACAATTAAATCTCTGTGATGAATGTTTTCTCCTTGCTGTGTAATTGGTCATGGTAGCTCCTGTGAAACACTTTGAATAAAATGCCTTTCCTGGATTTGTGAAGAAATGCCCTAGGGAATTTTGTTTAATTTCACTGCATCTCTAACAGGTGGCAGGCATGTTTATTTAAAATTCTTTTCTGTATTTCCTTTTTTTAATAATATTTTTCTAAGTCTCAAGGGGTTTCATGTATTAAACCAGAATCCATTGCTCATGGAAGCAGGACCATATTGTCTACCATCTGGGTTTCTGAACTTTTTCTCCAGAGAAGTGCTTATTTTATTTTGCCCCTTGAGCTTTCTAAATTCTCCATCTTCTCCTTATGAGTGCATGCCCACATACTTATACGTCCTTTCCATTATTGCTATTCCTCTAAGCTCATCCTTCCTGGTTCTTTCCCATGGCTTTTTAGTTGTTTGGGTCACTTTGTTATGTTCCCAGTTTTCATCTGACTTGGAACTTAGTCACTTACAACTGAGTCACTGAGTTACTTCCTTCCCTTAAATAGTATATCAAAAAGAACTGTCACTGGAAAGATTAACTGAAAGAAGAAATGTGTCATTTTCTAAACTGATGAGGTCAAGTTCTCCCTTAGGATTTTATGGTAAATGGTAACTACAGTTCCACTAATATTTTTATAAAGTTCCATTGCTACTGTTTTATAACAGAAATGACTGCCCCTTTCTTTCATGATCTCCTATACCAGGAATAAAACAGAAGCTAACTGTTTGTTGTTGTTGTTACGTGCCATCGAGTCGGACCTGACTCACAACGACCCCTCCTTCGGTTTCCGAGGCAATATTACTATGGAAGTAGATTGCTCCATCTTCCTTCAGAGAAGTGGCTGGTGGGTTTGAACCACCAGCCTTCTGGTTAGCAGTCAAGTGCCTTAGCCACTATGCTACCAAAGCTCCCTATGGTACTAATGAAACAATTCAAAAAATGAAATTTTGTAGATATTTTAGAATTAAGGTACAGAAAGGAAAATTTCATAAACAGGAGTTCAAAATAGACTGGGAAAACTTTTAAATCCAGGTGGTGGCAAACATATGGAATAAATTACACATTTATGAAAAGGATATACTACTAAAATATAATGAGCTGGTTTGCAAACACTAATCAGTTTAGGTTTGGTGAGAATAGTGTTCACTTGAAAGGTTTGTATTTTGCTTAGTTTTAATGCAATATTTGAGCATTTAATTTTTTTTCTACCAGATAAATGTATGCCATTAAAACCATTTGGATGCCCAAATATTTATTTAATTGCTAAAATGTCTTTTAAATAGGCTATAGGAATGAGATTCTAGGAAATGCCAAAATGTACATAAAACTTTTTTTTCATAAAGAAATGTAAAATATTGTAAATAACCTTTCCTCAGAAGCTTCAGCTGTTAAGTTAAAAGAAGAGCTGCTCTGGGATCATTGCCTTGGAATTGAGCTCTTGTTGACAGGCATCACTGTGGGACTCATGAGCAACTTGTACAGCTTCAAAGAGTTTTCATCATGGGCCAAACCAGCATTACTTCTGAATGAAAATCTTTGCTTCTTTGTAAGTTTTCTTTGTTTTTCATTCTCAATAAAGATCAGTGCTTGTTATGGTGGAAAATCATTTTCCATTTTAACTAGAGCCATCAGTCTAATCTCAAGTTATAGCGTGTCAGAATGACTAAGTAAAATTAATTTAAACTGACTTTGGTATGGATTTTAGCTTTGGTCCTAGGAAATGTAATGGATTAAATTGTGTCCCTCAGAAAAGTTTGTTGAGTCCTATGAATATGATCTTATTTGGTGAAATAGATTTTTCTTTGAAGATATTACTTGTTAAATTAGTGGGTCATTATAGAGTAGTGTGAATCCTAATCCTATATAACTAGTGTTTTATAAAAGATGAAGACAGACAGATACTGAGTCACACACAGGGGAAAGATGCCATGTGAAGATACATATACAAGCCAAGGAATGCCAAGGAAGGCCCAGCATTATCTGAAGCTGAAAGATATAAGGCAAGATCTTCCCCTAGAGAGAGGTATGGAAGAGTTCTTCTCTCAAAGCCCTCTCTCAAAGGCCTCTCCTGATTTGAACTTCTAGCCTCCAGACTTGTGTGACAACACATTTCTTCAAAGCCATTCACTTCATGGTATTTTGTTCTGACAACACTAGGAAATTAAATCAGAAATATAACACACTATGGGGAAAAAATTGACCAAAGAAATAAAAACAGCAAAAGAGCAGAAACAAAACAGGTTAACTTTTATACCAATAACCTATCTAAAAGTGTGAAGGTTTTTAATGTAAGTTTATGTTTAAAAATTCAATTGAATTTGATTTAAAATCTTTAGTAAATTATAGATCCTGTCCACCAAATATGTTAGGGATCTTACATTTCAGAAAATGTCAGGAAACACATAATTTGTATAAATATTTATACATATTATTTATTTAGGTATTACTTTATTCATAACAATAAGGAGCTCTGGTGGCTCAGTGGGTAAGACATTTGGCTGCTAACCAGAAGGTCAGCAGTTAAAGCACACCAGCTGCTCTGTAGGAGGAAGATGAGGCAATCTGCTTCCATAAAGATTTACAGCCTTGGAAAGCCAATGGGTTCCTATGAGTTGGAATTGACTCGAGGGCAGTGGGTTTTATTCACAACAATGCAAACAACAAATGCAACCACTACCGTGGAGTCGGATTCCTCCTTAGGTTTCAGAGGCTGTATCACTACAGAAGTAGATTGCTCAACCTTCCTTCCAAGGAGTGGCTGGTGGGTTGGAACTGCTAGCCTTCTGGTTAGCAGTCAAATGCCTTAGGCACTATGCTACCAGAGCTCCCATTCATAAAATAGTAAATGAAAAATGTAAGAGAACCACTGTTCAAGAGTTTCCCAGTATATTTATTTTATTTTATGTGTTATAATGACTTTTGTTTTGGTGCTCCTCAGTTTTTACGATGATCTTGTTCTTTATTTCAAAGTTTTGTTTTTGTTATAAAGTATTACTAATTTGAGTAATTTTGTCATGTTTCCACTTAGTCAGATAGTACAGCAAAACGCTTTCAGTTTTATCCTTTAGCTTATTATATTATCTAGGATTAATTTGGTTTGAATCACAGACCTAGTAGTGTATCATCTTTTAGTGAATTTCAAATTTTAGCTTACGTTAGAAGTCTAAAATTAGCATAGTTATATTTTCATGCTTATTCACAGCACCTAAAATTGTGTATACTTAATTATATTTAATTAATAAATATTTATGTTGCTTTTATTATTAGCAAGGCACTTTGCTAAGTATTTTAAGAACTCTAAAGATAAATTAGACTTGAATCCTGTTCTCAAAATATACCCAACATCTTAAGGAAAAATAAAACATAAATAAAGGTAATGCAAAGTAGATGTTATGCATGCTATAAAATGGTAGGTGGTATCAGGATTTCAGTTCACATGGAAGTATGAAAAATGCTCACAGAATAACTTGTGTGTGTGCTGATCTTTGAAGGGTAGTTAGGATTGTGATGTGTGGAGATGAGTAAAATGCTTTTCAGATAAACAGAATGAGCAAAGGAGTGTTTTTCCATGGGGAAGAATGAATAAGTATTTTTCAAGCACAAAACATATAAAAGAAGATTTGGGAAGGTAAGGTGAAGTTTGATTAGATCAATGTTGTGGTGGAATTACCTGGAATTGCTCTGTATGAACAAATTGTTAGATATTTAGAAAATTTTTTAGATAGTTGACAATATTTTGGTAGCTTGAAATCAATTATGTTGATGAGAGTATTTACATCATGAAATTAAGCTATGCTTACTTACAAGTTAAGCTCCCCCGGCCCCCGAAGCTGGTTGTTGAACATTTACTAGCATACCACTGGATCTATATGACAGAAAGTTGAATGCCAGATCTTCAATATAATTAATTTTATGATACTGAGTGTTGGTATATAATATAATATTCTGAAGTTGACACCTTTAGAACAGAAAATCACAATTGATTAGGAATAAGCAAGTTAATTATACACAAATTTATTGGAAACAGAAGCATTTTCTTAGGCGTGCTAAAAGGCATAAAATATCTTCTATTAAACTAAACAGTTCCAAGGTGGAAAACAGGATCAGTTTACTCTGGTAGTCTAGGACTCATTGACATGAGAGAAGACAGGAGGTTGGTAGCATAGTGCCTAAGGCACTTGACTGTTAACCAGAAGGCTGGCGGTTCAAACCCACCAGCCACTCCTCGGAAGGAAGGTTGGGCAATCTACTTCTGTAGTGATATTGCCTCGGAAACCCAAGGAGGGGTTGCTATGAGTCGGGTCCGACTGGATGGCACATAACAACAACAACAACATGTATATGAGAAAGTATCAAGTTTTAACCGTGTGCAAAGACTGGTAGTTATTGCAGTGAGTAAATACCTAGTCATAAAAGTCTATAGGTTTGTCAACACATGATTCACATGGCTGTGAGTCTGAGGAAAGAGGGAATGAGGTACTGTTAGTTGTTTCTAGTAATGACTGAAAAAAACTGCTTGCATGCTGTTCTTATTCCCTGATGACTGTGGAAGGAGGCGGAGAACATGCTGCTACATGATTAACTGCTCTCTTTCCATGAAGGGTTAGACCTTTGTGTATTCCAGAGCTCAAATCACATTCCATGGAGGTTTGAAGGAATCCCTGGAAGCAAAGTGCTGTGCTCCATGATCATTTCTTGTTCTTTCTGTCTGATGGGAAGAAATATTTTATTAATCATTTTCATCAGTAATGAGCATGTTTATAGGAGAGGAGGAAATCTATGAATAGCTCAGTTTGAATGACATCGTAATACCCATGAAATTAAACATGGAAAAACAAACAAACAAACAAACAAATAAATAAATAAACTCCTGAAGCTTTAACAATTGGCTGTAGGCTTTTAGGCCTTTAGGAAACAAAAAGAAAAAACAAAACAAACAACAAGAATTACTAGCAACACTTTGGAATCCTGGGTGGATATTCTTGACTTTCATGGTATGTGCAGAATCTTTTAAAAAAGGACAAATTTGTGTGTGTGCCCATGTTCTTTTCTTGAAAGAAGATGCAAATGTTTTGTCTGATTCACCATGGTGCCTCTGCTCGTCCAATTTGACATTTTCCCTGTCCCCACCAAAAAGTTAAGCATCACTGGTTTGTTCATTCCTTCATATACTTAGGAGTCCCTGGGTGGTTTCAAATGGTTACTGAACTTAACTGCTAAACAAAATGTTGGTGGTTTGAGTCCAGTCAGAAGCTAATAGGAAGTAAGGCCTGATGACCTACTTCTGAAAATTGAGCTATTGAGGAATTCTACAGAGCACAGTTCTAATCTGACATACATGAGGTCACCATGAGTGTGAGCTGACTTAACAGCACATGTGCTTTGGATATACTTGAATGTTTTTGGGAAATAGGAGGGAGATTCATGTGGGAAGCTAAATCCAGCTCTTATTATTTCATCTTGGATAGAAGAGGAAATCCAGAAAACTGAAAATAAAAATGATGAACTACCATTTATCTAATCATTTAAGTTATAATAACTTACTTAAAATGTAATAAGAAATAAAAAAGAATGAAAATTAACAGAACAAAAAGGTCAGGGCTAGAGAATAAAAAAATTACTGAGTGACCATTGTGTGATGAACTCTTTATATATGTTTTATTTAATCCTTAATAATTTTTTGAAGCATAGGTGTGTGGTAGAGTGAGACCAGCAACATAGGTCTGATTGATTTTAAGACTGTATTTTTTCCACAATATCTTTGCTACTTTCCAAAATCCAGAAAGGTGTTTAGAAATCTATTTTTAAATGTTTGTTATTTGAATTCAGTATAGGATTTATAGGAATAAAGAGATTCATAAAGAAACTCTTGAGAAATTTTAATGCAATGAAGTTGGCTAGGAGCTCTGCCAATTTGTTTTATTTTCTCAGCTTATTCCCTGTTATTTGTATTTCACAAACTGACTTACAGTAGAGGCCAGGACTCTGATATTAAATTCATAGTATTCTCACATTTATCAACTTTATTATATCTCAAACCTTTCCAACTGGGATTTTCCAACTGGGATTTCCCATTCCTAGAACCTGTTCTTCCTGTTCCCATTTTCATGTCTTTGTTCATACTACTCTATGTAACAAAGTGTGCCTTCAACATAATGGGCAAATGCCCTGCTCCCTCCCTCATCTGTGTGTGTTGTGGTCCCCTCACACTTCCAGATCCAGCTCTTTAGGAAATATTCCTCACTATTTCAACTGGAATGAATCTCTCCCAATTCCCTTTTCTCGTGGATGTTCTGATCTAATATTGACCAAACTTTTTATTGTATTAGAATTTACTAATGTATTAAACAAATATTTAATTCCTACTATGTGGTACTGCCTTGGCAACCCAAGGAGGGGTCACTATGAGTCAGGTCTGACTCAAGGGCACATAACAACAACAACAACAACACTGTGTATAGAATCTTCGTTGTTTTCTTTCCCCCCACTAAATTATAGTATGTTTTAGGATATGAATTGGATATTACAATTTTTTTGTATTCCTTAGGATACAGCATAATACCAAGCATAGTAAACATTTAATAAATAAAATACCTGGTTTCACTGTGAGTTGGCATTGGCTGGCTGTATTTACTTTGACCACATTCTGATTGGGTACTCTTGCATTACTCAAGCTCATTATTAATCACATCTAAATGAATAAATCCCAGCATCTTCTCACCCAGAAGCATTCTTCACTATGTGAAAAGCAGATTAATCACAAATCATTATTTTTGAACTTCTACTCTAGTAATTTTTCATTAGTTTTCAAATTTGAAACTACTGTTTCAATAATTTTTATCACTGTGTGTTAATACTCATTCTGTTCCTTCTGATTATCATGACTCAGGCCCCTAGTTGCACCCTAATTTCTTTGCTGTAGAGACAGTTCTTCTTTTCCGGGTTCCTTATGGTGCCCCATCTTCCTCTCTCCCAAAGTTGTATAAATTATACTCATGTTACTATTACTTAGATACAACTTTTACATGATGGAGTGATAAACAAACAGAAAGAAACTTAATGTTAATTAGCTGTGACACAACACAGACACAACATACTCTGCTCTGGGAAGGACTTTGTATTCAGAAACAACTTTTTTCAGCTCAAAAACATGGACAAAGTAGAGGCCTAAGAGGAAGATGGGAATAAACCTGGAGCTAAGTACTGGAGCATCTAACATTACCGCTCACTGATTTGTTTCCATAGAATATCTCACAATGAATCATTGAAAAGTTTCTCATTCATTGTGGTCTTGTATCATTTAAGTGGGAACTGGAAATAGGATTGTGAGTTTCCTGTGTAAGAGTTCCTTTCTAATTATATAAGTTATGAGTTCCCTTCTGTATTTTATAAAGAAATCTAAAGTTAGGCTAGAGGATAAGAAAACACTTGAGAACAGTATACTTTGAAAATGATGACTGTACTTTGGGGAGCCATGATGAGTTCAAAAGGAAATTTTAGCACTATTGTAAATAATCTGGTAATTTGTCAAACAAAGAACAAATGTTTTGATAGTTAAATAATACATATCTGAATGAATCACAAACTTAACCTATGCAAAGGAATGAAGAGCATGGCAAATGGTAGCAACAAGAGTAAATATAAAATTTTTTACAATATGTAGCTCTAAACAATTTGAAGAAATTATACTATCAGCATATTTTAGAGTTTATAATATATGTAAAAGTAAAATGTATGACAAAAAAAGCACAGAGGCTAGGAAGAGTTAAATGAAAGAATACCGTTACAAGGTTTTTACATGCTATGTATATAAAATCACTTGAAGGTAGATTGTGAAAAGTTAAAAATTTATACAATATATCCTAGAGCAGTTATTAAAATTATACAACAAAGAATGGTGTTGTTGTTGTTGTTATGTGCCATCGAGTCAGACCTGACTCATAGCGACCCCTCCTTGGGTTTCCAAGG
>NW_006922054.1:1947921-1949497 GCF_000298275.1 Orycteropus afer afer | reverse complement strand
TGCATTTCTCACTAGTGACTATCATTGACACACAAAAATAAAAAAGTAAAAAAAAAAAAAAATCCTCAGTCCTAAAAAAGGCAGAAAAAAATAGGAAAAATTGAACAAAAACTAGATGAATAATTAGAAAACAGATAGTGAGATGCTAGATTTAAACTCAATCATATTAATAATCATATAAAATATAAATTAAATATAAATAACCTAAAAAACCTGTTTACACACCACCCACTGCCATTTAAAAGTCAGAAATTGAAATATTATATATATACATAAAAAAAGACCCAATTATATACCGCTTGAAATCTGCTTTAAACATAGTAACAGAAATTGGCTAGATATGGAAGGATGGAAAAAATTTGCCATGCTAAAATTAATCAAAAGAAAGCTGGCTGGCTATATTAATATCAGACAAAGTAGATTTCAAAGCAAAAGATACTATCAGTGATCATATGGTTAATTTACAATGATGTTGTTGTTATGTGCCATCTAGTTGGACCCGACCCATAGCAACCCCTCCTTGGGTTTCTGAGGCAGTATCACTATGGAAGTAGATTGCCTTCACAAGGACATAACAATCAAACATTTGCACACTTTAAAATTGAGTTTCAAGAGTTCCAATAAGATGGCGGAATAGAAAGAAAAACTGCACAGACCCGCTTCAACAAAGAAAAAGGGAACCAATTAACACAGATACAGAAGATAATCCTGGACCCCTGAGCCTTGAAGGGAAGGATATAGAAGTGGACTAAGCTCCAACTAGCAGAAGAATTTGCATGAAAACACCAAAAAAGGAGATATATGGAGCTGTGGTCTGGCAGTGATCCTGACGGCACAGACAGCTTGGATATTGCTGAGTGGTGGTAGGACCAAAGAATTAACCTAAAAATCAGCCCTGCTAGCCAGGGACTGCACGAAGGACTGGTCTGGTGGCTGGGGAATAAAAGGGAAGACAGCAAAGAGAATGGTGGGCTGAGCTGTGGGCTTCTGTCCATCCGGAGGGCCCAGCCATTTTGAATGTTTACAAGTGGCTTGACCATTTAGGATATTTAAAGTAACAGCATTCTCCCAGATTCCAGGGGCTAAAGGACAGGTCCCACTTGCCAGTAACCTCAAGTACATTTGGGACCTGGACAACTGGAAAAGAGTGGAAGACACCAACAGTCCCAATACAACAGAATTACACCCACACTTCCTGCATCTTCTCTTGCTGAGTGAGAGCCACCACTTCCTTCTCCACCAAGAGGAAATGATAAAAAACCACCAAGAAGAGCCTGAATCACCCTTGGCTGCTCTTCACAAACAGTTAACAGAGACTTAGACACAACAATGCCATGATGTCTCAGAGACAACAGACCATCACAGTCCACACAAAGAAGCAGGATAAAGTGGTAGAAACAAGGGAGTAGGATACAGACCCAGAACACATTCCTGAGGAAGAAGAAACATTGGAACTCTCTGTTAAGGAATTCAAAAGGATTATATTTAGGTGCCTTCAAAGGATTGAAAAACAAACTAAGGAAAACACAGAAAACAACCTAGAAGAATTTTGGAAGAAAATACAAGAACAAAATGA
>NW_006922054.1:1946234-1947365 GCF_000298275.1 Orycteropus afer afer | reverse complement strand
AAGAAGGCAATGGGATGGTATACATAAAACTCTGAAAGAGAAAAATTTTCAACCAAGATTTACATACCTGGCAAAATTGTCCCTCAAATATGATGGTGAAATTAGGAGATTTCCAGATAAGCAGAAGCAAAGGGAATTTGTTAAAACCAGACCAACCTTACAAGAGATACTAAAGGGAGTTCTTTGAACAGAGAACTAAAAATAGCAAACAACAACTGACCATTAATACACAAGATAACATAATCCAGAAACCACAGCTATGGACATATTCAAAGTAAAATGACTTACAAGATTGTAAACAGGGAACCAGAGAAATCAATTGGCAAGTGAGGACAACTACAAACCAAAAAGGGGGAAAATACTGTGTAGTTACAGAACTTCTAAATGGTTAGGAAGTCAAGAGAGTTGCAAGATAGAATGGACTGTTCTAATCTCGGGGGAAAAATTATAAATCATGGGATAACCTCAAAGAAAAATGATAAATCTTCATATCACAATAAAAAAGAGGACAAATATTCAGCAAATACTAAAACAATAGCAATAAAGGAAGTGATAACACGATTCATAAACATAATAAACTCAGCACAGAAAATAATGTGGAACAAAGAAACCAGGGACACCATGAAAAAACACATAAAATGACAGCAAACAATTCATACTTGTCAATAATTACACTTAATGTTAATGGATTAAATGTTCCACTCAAGAGATGGAGAGTTGGAGATTGGATAAGAACATAAAACCCATCAATATGCTGCCTACAAGAGGCACATCTTAGAGACAAACACAAAAAGAGACTAAAAACCAAAGGTTGGAAAAAGATGTATCAAGCAAATGGCAACTGTAAGAGAGCAGGACTGGTAATACTAATTTCTGATCAAATTGACTTTACGACAAAAATCACCATAAGAGACAAAGAAGGATATTATATAATGATTAAAGGATCAATTGAACAAGAAGATACAACCATAATAAATATCTATGGACCCAATGAAAGAGCCAAAATACATAAATCAGACTTTAAAAGAGTTGAAAAGGCAAATAGATGACTCCACAGTCATAGTGGGAGACTTTAATATACCACTTTCTTTGAAAGATAGAACAACTGGAAAGAAACTCAACAAAGATGCA
>NW_006922054.1:1940086-1942911 GCF_000298275.1 Orycteropus afer afer | reverse complement strand
CACTGTGGAAAGCAGTATGGCGATTCCTTAAAAAGTTGGAATTAGAAATACCATTTGACCCAGCCATTCCAATACTAGGTATATATCCTAAAGAAATGATAGCCATGACAAGAGCAGACATATGCACACCCATGTTCATTGCAGCACTATTTACGATAGCCAAAAGGTGGAAACAACCTAGGTGTCCATCAACTGAGGAATGGATAACCAAACTATGGCACATACACGCAATGGAATACTATGCAACATTAAAGAAAAATGTAGAATTTGCAAAATACCTCATAATGTGGATGAACTTGGAGGACATTAGGCTGAGTGAAATAAGTCAATCACAAAAGGACAAATATTGTATTAGTCTGCTATTATAAAAGTCAAGGAAAGGTTTATCTATGGAAGGAAATTTTCTTTGTTGGTTACCAGGGGTGGGAGGGTAGGGTAGGGAACACTGTTAGATCAGTAGAGATAAGTATTGATTTGGGTGAAGAGAAGGGCAATGTACCAAATGTGTGTGATCAACATGGTGACATTGAAGAGGAAGGTATACACAGGGGGTACAGACAACAAAGATGAACCCTTTGCACATACAGTACTGCATTGTCAGTGAAGGTAAACGTGGGTATATGAGCGGATAGATGGGTGGACAGGCTGAACTAGTAGGTATGTCTTTGAAGCGGAGAGTGTACCCAAGACCATGTATAGGGTTGGCAGACAATGGCCCTATAAGTGTATTTGTACAATCTGTAAGAATTCCCAGGTATATAGTAGAGCTGACAAGGGACAAGGTTGTAGTCACTTCTTGGTCACAGCCAGCTACCTAGAGGGACCGAGTAGTTGAACCTTTGGGCTCTGGACAATGTTTGCAGGGCACATCAAGCTCAATTGGTATAACATACTACAAAAAACATTGTTCCACCTCCTACTTTGGTGAGTAGTGCCTGGGATCTTAAAAGCTTGCAAGCAACCATCTAGATGCAACGATGGGTCTCTCCTCATCCAGAGCAAAGAAGAATGAAAAAAACCCAAAGATTCATGGAAACAATTAGTCCTACCGACTGGTACACCATGCGATCTGCAGCCTATATAGCTATGAGACCAGAACTAGATGGTGCCTGGCTACCACTGTCAACCACTTGGAGGGGGAACTATGTAGGAGATCCTGGATAGAGAGGGAGAACAATGTGGAACTAAACTCAAAATCATTCAGAGAAGAAAAAAGTGGGGGACCAGATTTGCTGGTTTGATAGGACCTGGTGGAACCACTGAGACTATGGTCCCTAACTGCCCTTCAGGTCTGGAATTAAATCCACACCTGCGGCTTCCAACCAAGAAAAAAGACAGCCATATGAGTTGAACATTTACCTGAGATAGATGTACTCCTTGGAGAGAACAATCATGGGAGAAAGAAGGGCTGTTTATGCACAGGGAGACAGCTCAGGGGGCAGGAGTGTGTGGAGGGATGGACACAGGGAAGAGGTAACTTTGGGAAGGTAGTGGGAGGGGAGCTGTTGTATTGGGGTAAACTATAGCCAATGTCATGAGACAACGTGTGTGTGAATTGCTGTATGGAAAGTGAATATGCTCTGTAAATTTTCACTCAAATCACAATAATAATAATAAATAAGCAAAAAAATATATATATACAATGAATTTCAAAGACTAAGTATGAAAAAAAGAATTTAAAATATATTATGAATAACTTTTTAGATTGATTACATGTCGAGATGATAATATTTTAGATATATTGGGCTAAAGAAAATAGATAATTAATGTGTTAGTTTCCTAGTGTTGCTGTAACAAAGTACCACAAACTTTGCCAGAAATCAGTATTGGACATGTTGATTCATTCTGAGGGCTTGGAATCAATCCCTCTCTCCTCGTTTCTAATGATGGTGGCAATCCTTGGCATTCCAATCTCTGACTCTGTTCTCACATGGCTGTCTTCCATTTGTGCCACTTCTCTTTTGTAAAGATATACTTAGATGAGATTAGAACCCATTGTACTTCAGTATGATCTTATTTTAAATGATACCCATTGCTGTACATTGACATGATGATCCCATGTGTAGAACTATTCCACAGGGTTTTCTAACCCGTAATTTTTAATTTTATTTAACTTTTTTATTGCGATTTGGGTGCAAATTGGTTTTCCATTCAATAATTCACACACATTTTGTTTTGTAACATCAATTGCTATCCCCACAATATAACAGCACACTTTCTACTTCCTCCTGCGTTTATGCTTTCCATTCGCCCTTCTTTCCTATCCTTTCCTTCCTTCTGAGCTTTATCCCTGGGCAAATGCTGACCTTTTGATCTCCTATGGTTGATTGTTCTGAGGAGTGTGTACCTCCTGGTGTTATTGTTCACCTTATATACCTATATATTCTTTGGCTGAAAGTTGAGCCATGGGAGTGAGTTCAGTTCCAGACCTGAAGGCTATCTAAGGGGCCGTAATCTCAGGGGTTTCACCAGTCTCTATCAGACTAGTCCGCCTGGTCTTTTTTATTATTTTGAATTTCATTCTACATTTTTCTTCCTTTCAGAGTGGTCAGCAGTAGTAGCCCAGCATCATCTAGTTCTTACGGTCTCTAGGTCACAGAGGCTGGGTTTTGCGTGGTCCGTTAGTCCCTTGGATTATTTGTTTCCTTTTGTCTTTAATTTTCTTCACTCTTTTTTTGTTCCAGATGGGGAGAGACCAATAGTTGCACTTTAGATGGCCACTCACAAACTTTTAAAATGCCAGTTGCTACTCACAAAGTAGGATGTAGAACATTGTCTTGTGGACTGTGTTATGCCAGTTGAGCTTAGAGTCCCCTGAGACCATG
>NW_006922054.1:1922550-1939807 GCF_000298275.1 Orycteropus afer afer | reverse complement strand
AAAGTGAATTTGCTCTGTAAATTTTCACCTAAATCAAAAAAAAAAAAAAAAAAAAATTGCGTTTCAAACTACCTGAAACAGAAACTAATAGAATAGTAAAGAGGAGTAGGAAAATACACAACTATAGCTGTAGATTCAATTTTCCTTTCTCAATAATTGATAGAATAAGGAGACTAAGATCAATTGGGTTATTGAAGTTTTAATAATGTTGTCAACAAGTTGATCCAAATAATCTTTATAGAAAACTACTACATGTGACAAAAACGGATTGAACATTTTTTTCAATTGGCCTCTAACTTTACCATGATATACCATCATCTGAACCATAATTCAAGCTGAATAACTTTACAAGGATTCAAGTTGCATAAATATGTGTCATCACAATGGAAATAAATTAGAAATTTATGATAGAAATATCTTTGGAAAAAAATCTCCAAACATCTGAAAATTAGAAACACATTTCATTTTTTTTCTTTCTTTTTATTTTTTTTTTTTAAATTTAGGCCATTTTTTATTTTATCACAGAAACAAAATATTATCATTTCAACATGTAATCAATAAAAAATATATTGAGATGTTTTACATTCCTGTCTTCATACTCAGTCTCTGCAGTTGGTGTCTTTTACACTTACAGTACATCTCAACTTGGACTAGACATGTTTCAAGGGCTCACTATCCATATGTGGCTGGCGGCCACCATATTGGACAGTAAGTGGTGATCAAATGCCTCATTTGAAAGAATCTCTCTCATGTTTGCAAAGACCCACACCTCCCAGGCAAATGTTGGCTTCTCAGCTGCAAACCTCTGTGTGTCCCTCGCAACACACTCATGGCGAACTGCAGGTACACCTACATCTTCTCTGCACTGTTTCTCACATCATCTGCAAACATGGCCACAGCTCTCAGGTGGACATCTAAATCTCAACCTATAAATACATTTCTAAATAAACTCTGGGTCAAACAAAAATGCATAAAGTAAATTAGGAAGTATTTTGAACTCAATGAAAATGAAAACATAACATCTAAGTTGTGATGCTGCTAAAACAATATTTAGGGGAATATTTATCATACTAATCCCTATATTAGTAAAGAAGAAAGATATCACATCAATGACCTCACCTTCCATCTTATAAAAACAAAACAAATACTAGAAAAACAAGTGCAAATGAAGCCCAAAGCAAGCAGAAAACATAAACAGTAAAGACTAGTGCAGAAATCAGTGAAAGAGAGAGCAGAAAGATAGTAAAGAAAATAATAAAACCAAAAGCTGATTGTATGAGAAGGTCAATAAAATTAATAAACTTTTAGCTAGCCTGATCAGGAGAAGGGAGCTCTGGTAGCATAGTGCCTAAGGCACTTGACTGCTAACCAGAAGACTGGTGGTTCAAACCCACTAGCCACTCCTTGGAAGGAAGATTGGGCAATGTACTTCCGTAATGATATTGCCTTGGAAACCCAAGGAGGGGTCGCTGTGAGTTGGTCCGACTGGACGGCACATAACAACAACAACAATGATCAGGAAAAGAAGAGTTAAGACACAAATTATCAATATTAGGATTGAGAAAGGTAACATTACAATGGAATTTACCAATATAAAGAAGTATAATAAAGGAACATTATGAAAAAATTATCAATGAATTTGACAACTTACAGGAAATGGACAAATATCTTAAAAGACAAAAACTAAAAAAGTTCACTCAAGAAGAAATAGATAACCTGAATAGTCCCATATTTAATGAAGTAACTGAATTTTTAGTTAAAACCCCTCATACACATGAAACTTCAGAGCCAGATGGCTTTAGCAGAAACTATATCAAACCTTAAGGAAGAAATATGATCAAGCTCCACACAAACTCTAACAGAAAATTAAAGAGGAAATGCTTTTTAACACATTCTGCAATGCCAAATTTACTCTGACATTAAAACCAGAGAAGGCTATTACATGGAAAAAAATTGCATACAATGTTCTTCAAAATTTTACTAACAAAGTTCATAACAAAATTTTAATTAAATAAATTCAACAATACATAATAATGATAATGTATCATGTCAAAACATGGTTTATCTCAAGACTGCAAAGTTGGTTTAATATTTGAAAATTAATCTATCTAATTTACCTATTTGTTACACTAAAAAAGAAAATAATATGATCACCTTATTAGATGTAATAAAGGCATTAGCCAAAGTCCAATATCCTTTCAGACTAAGAACTCTCTAACTGCTTAAGGCATGTGACTGCTAACCCGAAGGTTGGTGGTTCAAAACCCCCAGCCACTCCTTGGAAGGAAGATTGGGCCATCTATTTCCGTAGTGATGCTGCCTCAGAAACCCAAGGACGGGTCACTATGAATCAGTTCCGACTTGATGGCAGTGAGTGAGGTATAACTAGAAAGGAACGTCTTCAACCTACTATAGACAGCTATGAAAAAAAATATAGATAACATGATACTTAATGATGAAAGATTGAATTCTTTACCCTTATGATAAGGAACAAGATAAAGATGTTCACTTTTACTGTGTTTATTAGTGTGCTAGAAATTCTAGCTATGCACAAAAGCAAGAAAAAAAATTTATGGCCTTGAAAAACCTATGGGGGCAATTCTACTCTATCCTATAGGATCACTATGAGTTGGAATTGAGTCAGTGGCACTGAGTGTGTGTGAGATACATGAAATCTCCTTCAGAAACAAAAAGAAATGAACCATTTGCACACGCAACAGTATGGCTCATTCTCAAAATAATCATACTGTGTGAAAGAAATCAGACAGAAAGTAGTACCTCCGGTGTGATTCCATTTATATAAAATCTAGAAAATGGAAACCAATCTATAGTGACAGAACTCAGATTACTGGTTGCTTGAAGAGGCGGTGATGGGGATGGTGGTGGAAAGGACTAGTTGTGTAAGGTGGGGCAAGAAAGAGCAGGAAGGAGAGATTGCAAAGTGCTACCAGGAACCTTTCAGAGGTGTTTTGGTTCTCTAGTGCTGCTATAACAGAAATACCACAAACTGATGGCTTTAAAAAATCTGAATTTATTCTCTTACAGTTTAGGTGGCTAGAAGTCTAAATTCAAGTGCTGGCTCCAGGGGCTGGGTGAAGGTCCTTTGATTGGGCTTCAGCTCTGCTTCTTGTTGGAGGCCCACTAGAACTGGAGGGTTTTTCTGACTCATGCAGTTGCTGGCTGCTGAGGCTGATGAACCCAAGATTGACAGGTAAAAATGGCACAGTTCCAAGATTAGCAGACAACATGGCACCCATTAGTTCAAGTCCAGGAACAATCCCAAGATTGGCAGGCAACATAGCAAGTCACTGAGATGAAGACTCAGCCAAATGAAGGATCCAGATGTGCCAAAAGCCCAAGACCTTTCCCAAAGCTTCTCCTTATATACTGGAAGCAGGCCACATCCCAAAGATAGCTCCCTAGCCACTCACAGCAGATTGCACCATAGAGTTGATAGCAATCTCATCATGGGGAAAAACTACATCCACCTGCCCAGCCATTCAAAACCATGGTCCAGTCAAGTTGACATACAATCTTAACCAGCACAAGAGGTAATGGATGCATTCATTATCTTAATTGTGGTAATGATTTCACAAGTATACATATATATATATATACACATGTGTGTGTATATATATAATCAAGCTGCACACTTTAAACAATTGTACTTTAGTGTTTGTCAATTATAATTCAATAAAGGTGTTAAAAAAAAGCAAGCAAACAAACAAACAAACAAAAAAAAAGATGACGAAGAAAAAGCCCTTTAAGTTATTCTGATGTGTGCTAACATAAAAGCCAAAATGTAGTTCACTACCTGTGGTTTCTCAAACAAATTAACCTCAAAATTATATATTCATACCCTAATATGTAACATTTTGATCCAATGACTTCACTAAAATTTTGGATGTGATTGATGGGATTTTCAACCATTTTGGAAGGCCAATAGGGGATATATTTTAGGGTGTCTATTTCAGCACTTCTTATCACATGTTTGTCTATAGTTCCACCAGTTCTAAGTGAGCCCACTCTCTAGTGAGAGTGGCAGGATTTTTAATGGAGAGTTAGAGCACATTACCTTGGGTAAGGAGCTCTGTTCCGTAGGAGAAAGATGTGGCAATATGCTTCTGTAAAGACTACAAGCTTGGAAACCGTACGGGATAGTTCTATTCTGTCTTACAGGGTCACTATGAGTTGGAATGGGCTTGACAGCAAAGGGTTAATGAGTTACCTTCAGTTGGGAGAACAGCTATAGTAGGGTATCTGTACATTCCACCCTACTGATGGGACACAGGACATGATCACTAATGGGTTACTCATATTCAATATGGAAGAATCAAGATCCAGTTGTAAGTGTGAATTACTCTTTGGGTAGTGATAATACATGGCTTCTAATTTTCATGTACATATAAAGTTTGGAAAATGGACTAGTTGTCTAAGTGACCTAATTACTATTTATATTTAAGTCTTAAAAGTTATTTTATTGTGTTACAGGATGTTTCCTTTAATATGCTCCAGTTATTTTTTTTTCTCATGTGAGTGGAGTAAAAGAAGCAGGAAAATAACCTAAGATGTATCTATTAAAAATAAAATGTTTCTCTTCAGGTCCTGTGAGATTTTGATCACAAGGTCCAGAGACACAGGTGGAGATTTTGGAATAAATGGAGAGCCAAAACAAAGATTCAGATCTGGGGCAGAAGTTTGGAAAGATCTGTGAGTGCAGCTGTGCGTTGTGTGGGAAGACATGTCTATAAAGGATAAACAGCTGTTTGAATTAGACAGTCAAACCGCTAAAAAGAGAGCGAAGAGAGCTCATTATTGATGTAAGAGGCCATGGCACCAGTTACATGGGTAGAGGTTCAGTTCAGAGATGTCTTAGGCTGGGTTTTCTAGAGGAGCAAAACCAGTGAAGCATATATATATATACACACACCATATATATTGTATATAATACAAGCATATATATTCTTAACTAGGTCTCTTTCTTTATACATGTGTATATGTGTGCGTGTGTGTGTATGTATATATATATATATATATATAGAGAGAGAGAGAGAGAGAGAGAGAGAGAAACAGAAACAGACAAAGAGAGAGATTTATTTCAAAGATATGGCTCACACAGTTGTGGAGGCTGGCAAGTCCCAAATCCATGGATCAGGCCTCAGGCTGTTAACCAAAAGGTCAGCAGTTCAAACCCACCAGGCACTCTGTGGAAGGAAGGTGGGGCACTCTACTTCCATAAAGATTTACAGCCTCGGAAGTCCAATAGGGGTTGCTATAAGTTGGAATTGAATTGATGGCAGTGAGTTTGGTTTTTGGAAGCCTATTGTGATGAAGAATTTGCTGCAAGTAATGGTTGATTCAACTGTTTCAAAGTGAGGGCAAATTTACATAGCATTTAAGGGCAAATAGGAGTTGTCTGTAAATCAGACTTTGGTTACCTGGGGACTGCCTATATAGCAATTGTGTTTCTCCTGTTTCTCAAAATACACTTCAGCCCCCTTAGAATGACTGGTAGTATATTAATATCAAGGTCTTTGGGTAATGCCAGCAGTTTGTGGTCAACTGCTAACCTAAAGATTGACTATTTGAACCCACTCAGTGGTCCTGATAAGAAACGCTTGGCAACCTGCTTCCATAAAGGTTACAACCAAGAAAACTCTAGGGGGCAGTTCTACTCTATAACACATGCGATTGCCATGAGTCAGAACTGGCTCTGTGACAACTTTTTTTTTTCTTTTAATGAATATCATGCAATATCACAGAGTTATTAATCTCAGTTTAGTTTTCAAGAGTGGTGAGACATAAAAACCATGATTGATTATAATATTATTGTTATTCAATTTTTAAGTTCAAAACATCTCCATGCATTTTAGACTAATGGCAATGACTATTTTTCTTATTTGTATGAGACAATAAACTGAGTGGGAAGGAGATAAAGAACAATACTTAGTTAAGGGATTTGGGGTTTAAGAGACTTGACATCAGGAATTTGACTTTTAAGCCATTAACAGGACTTACTGATTTGGTTTGAAGTTTTCATTTATGGTCAGATCTAGCCAGAAGTCATTGGCTGGAAATTAGGTATATACTGGTTATGCATTGAATTTTAGATATTTACAAGGGTTTAATTGATGGAGGCTATAGCTTTAGATGCTTAATTAGTCCTCTGTATCTTTATTGGGCACTTTACCCCTGTAATTTGAGAAATACTACTAATAATTTTATATCTTTCTGAAAGTTTTTCTAACAAGGTTTTAAGGTTCCTCTATGGCTCAAAACATTCACTAGAGAGCCATTTTTAATTTTACTTTGTGCAGTGTAGTAAATTACTTAGTGTGGCTTTTCTACCCATAAGTCTTTGTAAACTCCAAGGTGGGAATTGCTATTAGCAACTGAGGAGATCCTGATTTTAAAGTCACCCACCTGGGTTATTTCTGTTGGGCGTGGCACAAAACAATGTTCTGGGAGGTTCCCACTCTCTCTCAGGTGCTTAGAGTTCTGATGCTATGATTGGCTAGTTTGACCACCCTGCCAGGCTCAAAAGGAGGCCTCCTAGAGGCAGAACTCTCTCTGACTGCTGGTTGAGGAAGACATGCTGCTGAAAGAGACATGGGTTCCTAAGACACGCGTTACTGGGAAAGAGACACAAGAGACACGCATTGCTGAGTGAGACACCGAGGGACCAGCACCGCTGGGAAAGAGACTGTGAGAGACTCTTGGCTGAGGGACGGTGGGCTGGGAGAGAGACTGAGCATTCTTCCTGAATTTGAGTTGTAGTCTGGTGCTTCCCTAATAAACCCCATAATCCGTGAGGCCACTGCAGCGAATTATCGAACCCAGAGGGGAGGTGGTGGGTGCTTTTGGAGGAACGGTTGGTGAAAGGGCTGGAGGGAGGCAGCATGTCTGGCCTTGTAGTAATAGGCCTTGGGTTACTGCTGGTAATCCTGTCTTCCTCTTGTGGGATTAGAGGAGGTCAGAACATGTGGCCTCCTTGCCGTTTTAGCACTTTGCATTAAGTGTATTATCCATTTCCCTAAGCCCTTATTTTCTTTAGTCGGTTACTATGGTCTCCCTCCCTCCCACTGGCCTGAGAACAATGTTTTCCAATCATGCACTGTTTCAATGTCATCACTGGCTGAGAGAATAAGCTAGACACCAGTGTTTAGGAAGCCAAGGGTGTGTGTTGATCTCCATATGGAGGCAGTTAATGACACACAGAGTTTAATCCACCATCCTTTGCTTTTCTCTCCAAACTCTCTGAACTTCAACTATTACCTTCACTAATTATATCCACGTTTACAACGCTTGCATTAACTTTGGCCTGAGATAGGTCCTCTTTACATATAAGATCCTTTCATATAATCACAGCTGGAAGAAACTGAGTCCTCATTTTGCAGATGAGGAAAACAGATCTGGAAGAAGTTTCTCTCGAAATCATACACCTACAGACACACACGGAGTTGTAGTGAGTTGGAGTGGACTCAAAGGCAGCTTGTTTGATTTTTGGTTTTAGGGAAGAAAGACATTAAACAACCATAAACATAAGGATACTGTTTCAAGTACTGTAGATACTGTGAAGGAAAGGGCAGGGTGCTCAGCAAGTTTCTGAGGAAGCAACCTTTGAATTGAGACCTAAAGGATAATTAGAGGCTGCTCAAGTAGGGAGAAGAGTGAACAGAATGTGAAAAGCCTCTGAAGTTCGGAGTTCGTGACTATTAGAGGCCAGACTACCTCCTGCTCCAGCTCTCAGGTTTAGATCTGTTCTCATGGGAAGGAGAGGAGCTTGGATGAATCACATTTCATATCCCTGCAAGATTCCCTCTCTCTTCTTATTCCACAACACCAATAGATGAAAACTGAATTGTTTACGTATAGGAAAATAAGTTCACTTTTATTTTAAAACTTATTTAAAGAAATCTTTATATTTTATTTCTAACCTCATTTCTCAGTCCTTATTTGCAAAGTTCTTATTTGCAATATTCTAAGTTTTTCCTACCTTCTTAATGATGCAACACCAAGGTATTTTGTTATTATCTCCATTTGACATGTGAATAAATGGAGAGCATTAACAGTAAATTTGGCTTCATTGTAACTAGAATCTCACCCAAATTGCCCAACAATTTTTGTAGTGACAGACACACTTTGAATGGTCTGTGGATCACAGACCCTTGTCCTCCCATCGACCCTTGTCATCCATCACCAGCAATATGCTTTACACATGTCACACATGTCATAAAGGTAATGTTAAGGTAATCACATGTGGTGCAATAACTGGCTAGTGTCTGATATCAACCTGAGGGCCGAATAGGTCAAGTTACGATCAACAATCACTAAATATCAGAAACTTCATACTTGAAATGTGAGCTAATGGTCCATTTTTGTACTTAAACAGAAACAGAAAGTTCAGAGTAAGAAAGAAAGAATAAGGAAGAAGAAAGAGTAAGGATTGAGTTAAGGGGAGCATGTGGTTCTAAGTAGAAAGGAGAGGTTAAATAAAAGGTACTGATTTAAAATACTGGAATCTAGTGGCAATATGCACACACACACACTCAAAGGGAAATTCTATCCATTATTTCCTCTGTTTAGCTTCATAAAATCAAATAGTTTACATCATAAAACATGTCATTATGTTTGTGACCAATACAATAAATACAAAGATGTGTAGTTAATGAAGTAGGTCACCCTGGAGGAGGGCACTAGTGAGATTACAGAAGGAAGCTATGGAGAAGGAAAACTGGCGCTAAATCTAGAGTCAGGGGCCTGGTTCATAGTCAGTCTGTACCATGACCACCAGGCTACTGTTGGGCACCTCTTAGCGTCTTCATCTGCAGAATGGACATTGTGGTACCACGTTGCAGAGTCCTTAACAACAACAAAAAAGTCACACACCTAGTTAATGTCTCACTGGGCATAGAATCCAGGCCCCTTTACACCAGAGCTTTGAACCAGTTCAAACTGGTTCAGTCTTGGCTGATGAAGCAAGACAGGGATGGATCAGAATTTGCAAAATGTGAGTGAGTGCCTGAAAAGATAATAGGAAAAATTATGTATCTAAACCCTGGAATGAAAGACTCAGATGAGGCCATTAGGAGCGTGATGCAGAGAATTGGATTATTGCCAGGACTGGGGAGAGCTACACACATTAAAAGTGGTGCAGTCAGCCACCATCTTTGAGCAGTGCGCTCTTTCCAAATCTGCCATGTAAGAGATTTGGTTGCTGTGCAGTGTGCACACTGCCTTTGTTCTCTAAGAGGGAGATTAAGTTCCTAGCAGGATATCAATCTGTATTTTCCCCTGTTCTGGTTATTGTTCCAGGTACCTATATTTTGCAAATTCTAGCCTGTTCTGCTTTTGCTTCATCAACCATGACTGAATCAGGAAGAGCTGCATAGAAGCCATGACTTATACCCAGCCCTGGGCTCTTTTCATTGCATCATACTGAATTACACTTTAAATTCAACAGCTCAAAATCTAACTTATATTTTCCCTAAAGTCAAGTGTGAAAATGGCATGGGGGTGGCATCTGACTTCCTCTAACTTCATAAGGTGAGAGAGAATCACCATCAGCATCAGCCTAAAGCTCATTCCTATGAGGTGGAGGTCAGACACATATCCACCCTCCAATCTTCTTACCAATTCTGATACCGATGGTTGCTGTGGCACTCTCTACTTCTCTCCAAGGTTCAATAATTCATTACAATGGCCACACAGAACTCACAGTTCTGGGGTTGATTAGGGATGTAACAGGTTACAATTCAGTTCAGAAACTCTCAAGATATAGTTCTTTGATCAAAACAGCCTCTTCAAAGCCATGCCCACAGGTAGGCCTCTCTCTGACCCTTGGTCTGGCCTCTGCCCTGCTAGGTAAGTGTTACAAAGCTCTTTCAGTTCTGTTTATAAGTGTTCAGAGGCACTTTACTCTGCCAGTAAGCTCCTGCTTGAAGGTGCTCTTACTCCATGGGCCAGAAAGCCAACCATACCATATGCTGTCAGTCTCCTGGTCCTACTGCTGCTGTTTCTCTGCTGCTGAGTCTCTCCATCTCTGGTGTTACAGCTCTGTCCCTCTCTGTTTCCTGTGTCAAGGTGGTTCCAAGTGCAGGGATCCTGGGTCCAAAGGATGAGCTCCAATCCCAGCTCTTCTTTCTCGATGGTCCCCCATCTCTGCTTGCTTCTCTCTCCTTTCATCTCTTATAAGATAAAAACTGTCCTGGAGGAAGTTCAGCCAGAATGCTCCTTGGAAACAACCATGTCCAGACTTCGTCTCACCTACTTTGGTCATGTTGTCAGAAGGGACCATTCCCTGGAGAAGGACATCATGTAAGATGGACCATCAACAAAAGAGAGGAAGGCCGTGAACAAGATGGATTGACACAGTGGCTGCGGCAATGGGCTTAAGTATAGCATGGATCACGGAGCTGGCATGGGACTGGCAGTGTTTCATTCTGCTCTGCATAGGGTGGCTATGAGTCAGAGATGACTCTATGGCACCTAACAACAACAACAACAAGATAAAAAATGTGACTCAAGCAAAGATATATGACTTCAGTAAGGTGGTGAAAGTTGATGACTACATAAGAGTGGTGACACGACCAAATAAGGTGGTGACTCAAGATACATCCCACCCTGTTGTTGTTGTTGTTATGTGCTGTCGAGTCAGACCAGACTCATAGCGACCCCTCCCTGGGTTTCTGAGACAGTATCACTACGGAAGTAGATTGCCCCATCTTCCTTCTGAGTTCTGCCTTATTAACATGATGTCTTATTAATTCACTCCAAAATGGGACCATAAGCACAGGCATAGAAGCTTGGATTTATAACACATCACAAAATGAAGGATAATTAGATGACAAAATGGTGACAACCACATAATCCTGGGAATCATGGTCTAGCCAATTTGACACATAATACCAACCACACAGGTTTCATACACTTTGTTTGTATGGTTCCATCCAGTCATTGTGTGGGACCTACAAAAACTATGGCTGAAAGGGCCATATTAAGTCGTTTACTGCACTGTGGGCCACACCTTAGATTATCTAGACATTGGCCTTTTCATACTTTCAGGATTAACTTCCTCCTCCCAATCGTTTTACTATTCCAAAACAGTCATTAACCAATAGTCCTTCAGTAGGGCAAACATTTTTCTGATCACAATCCTTTTAACAATCAACATTAACCACTGAATCATATAATCCTGGCAGCATCTTCCCTGACTCTCTCTTCCTCAGACCCATCAGTAAAAGAGGAATCTTTTCAGTTGAGATCCTCTGTACCCCTCATTTTGAGCCTAAGAACACCCATGAAAGAAAATAAGTCAGTCTTTATATCCCCCTGTTTTAGATAGCCCATGTTTGTCTATCCCTATCAAAACAGGACTCTGAGGAGACAAATATATTCCTTGATCTGATTATTTTCCAGTTGCAAATTTGTGCATCTGTAACCAAGTAAAGTCTAATTCAGAGCAAGCCTTCAAATTGAGGAAATCTATGCCATCTCATGGGAGCTCTGGTAGAGTAGGGCCTAAGGCACTTGACTGCCAACCAGAAGGCTGGCTGTTTCAAACCCACCAGCCACTCCTCGGAAGGAAGATGGGGCAATCTAGTTCTGTAGTGATAGTGCCTCGGAAACCCAAGGAGGGGTCGCTATGAGTCTGGTCTGACTTGAGGGCACATAACAACAACAACAACAACATACCAGCTCATGGTGTCAAACCTTCATTCAGTTGGGTTCTGGTCAGCTTATCCTTAGCCTCTGTGGGACAGGTCAATGTGTACCAGTTGTAGGCTTGCGAGTCCACATACCACTCTGTACTTCAGACCAACCAGACCCTTCGCTCTCTCTCATCTCTAGTTCTAATCTGTAGGCTCAGAAATCCACACAACTTCCTGAATTTCAGATAAGCCAGCCCTTTCTCTTTCCCTCTCTCATCTCTAGCCTCTGTGGGCTAGATCAATGGATTCCAAGGCAACATTTCCAAACTCAACCAGTCTCTTCATTGCTGTACCTCCTGCACTTCCACTCATCAAGTGGACCTAAGTGGTCAGCACAAGTGAGTATATAAAGCTATCTGCTAGCTGGCTGCTTTTAACTTCCAGTCCTGAAATGGTGTTCTTCTGACGGACACTGAATTTTCCTGCTTCAATACACACAAAGACAAACCACTTGCTCACAATTTGGAAAATAAAACTCACTTTTTTTCTTTCTTTCTGCAGGTTCTTCTTTCAAATGAAGATGTCCTGCTCTCTCAGCAATTCTAGGTAAGTCTGCATGTCTTTTCAAATGCAAACGTCCTGACTCTGAAGGTTCTGGTTGGGGCTCAGGGTTTCTACCTAAACCCCCAGTATACACAGGACTACAGAATTCAAAGGAACAGCCTGTGTTTCTTTCGGGCAAATCCTAATTCCCTTTTTAGCATAACCAAGTATTGGCTGAAGGTGGAATTACATACTCTATATAATCTATAATTTCCAATATTCATTCTCATAATATATTTAGGTCTGTTTTACAATGGTAGGTGGAGAAACATTCAATGTTCATGGTACCTTCAGATAAACACTTAACTCTTTTTTGAAACATTGCAATTTCATCTTCTGTTCTCCACACTTTGATTACCTTCCCATTTATATGTATATAGCCTTGGGCCTCTGGACTATCAATCATCTTGTTTAATCAGCTTGGCTTTTGCCCAGGCCACTCCAGATATGGTTTTCTTCCCCTCAGCCGCAGCTTAACATCTCTTATTTTCCTTTCAGTCATTACAGATAAAACAAAAGTAACCATCTAAGAATGAAAAATTTCACATGCCATTCTCCTTCGTTCTTTCTCTTACAAAGTCCCACCCTTCAGTGAATTTGGAGCCATTGCAACGAATCCCAGCAACAAATGCAGCAGATTGGCCATGCCATTCCTCTTCAATTTGTCAGTCCTGGGATACTTTATGGTTTTCTGATTCAAAATGGCCAAAACTGGTCCATGTCAGCTCACTAATATCTCTGATATCAATCTTTTTTATGTGTTCTATTTCATAATTTAACAACTTCCAATTTTCTTACATTCGTTCTTCTTATATTCCATGTTCCTATTATTAATGGATGTTTGCAGCTGTTTCTTCCCATTTTGAGTCATGTCACATTAGTAAATGGAGGTGCTAAATGCTTTACTCCATTAATGTCATTAAGGTTGATTCTACTTTGAGGAGGCAACCCTTCCCCAGTGGTATTTTGAGTGCCTTCTGATCTGAGGGGCCCATCTTCCGACACTAAATCAGACAATGTTTTAGGGCTATTCATAAAGTTTTCCAGTAATTTATCAGAGAATGTTTCATTGCTATTCATAAGATTTTCACTGGCTGATTCAATGAGAAGTGGATGGCCCCTTCCTTCTTCCTGGTCTGTCTTAGTCTGGAAGCGCTGTTGAAATCTGGCACATAGTGTACGTAAATATTTGTTGAATGAATGAATGAATGAATGAATGAATAATAATAAGAGCCAGAAAGCAGAAGTTTATGGTACTTTAAAAGTATATTATATTTAGTTTATCCCCCCTCAGGGATTTAGGGGTATTGCTATAATTCATTTTGCTTTATTTTTTTCCCCTTGACTGCTTTAATCTTTGTTTCTCTGTCACACTCTATAGCGCTACTTTTTCCTGACCCAGATAGGTGTTTCTCAAAGTGTGTACTTGATCCTTCTCTTTTCTTCCTGTGGTGTGTCCTTCAGTGATCTCATCTATAGGCACCATCATTACTTTAAAGCAGCAGAAACCCAAGTCTCCATTTCTTGGCTAACTATTTGTCCAAACTACATGTCCAAATTGCACTACACCTGTTAAGCATTTTCATATCATATCAACACCTTCAACTTAGAATCTCAAAAGAATTGTTATCTTTTGAGAATATCCCCTGACTTTCCTTTATCTCATTAACGGTTCACTAACTTAGACTGATAACATCTTACTTCTCTTTCTTTCTTTATTCCTACCTCTCATTCAATTAGTTGTCACATATTGTTGATTCTCTCCTTTCAAATCTCTCTTACATCTAGTCTAGCTCTCTTGTCCAGTCTCACTGCTACTGCTCTATTTTAGGCTCTCATTATGCCACATTAAGATTTTTTAAAGAGCACATCTTGACTTATACTCCCACTTCTAGTTTATCCCTTTGTCTACCCTTCATACTTCTGCTGATTAACCTTTCTAAAATATGGTTTTGATCATTGTTATTTTTCAGTGTAAAAATATTCAATGATTTCTCATAGACTACAAAATGAGGGGCAAATTCCTTAGCCTACTAATTTAAGCGTCTATTGTAGTCTTGCTTTATCTTATTTTCCAGATTCATTTCTTAATGTTGCCTTTCTAAAGCCTTCATTTCTGATCCCACAGAACCAAGGTTACTGAGTCTCTTTTCACAATTGAGATTTACATATTTTGGAGCTTTTTTCTATCTTCAAGAATAGTTTTCCTCTATGTCTCTGCATGTCTTAATCTTCCTTATCTCTCAGGACTTTCTTAAATACTATATCATTCATGAATTTTGAGACCTACTCAAGGCTTGTCTTGTCTCTTTAGGCTGCAGTTAACATACTTTAAACATGTCAAGTAATCAAAGACTTGGCAAGATTAGGAATTTAATCCATATCAGAAAGATTGTCAAGAAAAAGACTGGGTCTATGACCCATATCTTGGGTCTCCAAGTGGGGTTCTTCATGTTAGGACTTCGTCTCAATTGGTAAATAAACTGCTTGGTTATATATTTGTATGGATATAGAACATAGATCAGGTCGATCAGAGAGAAATCTTGTTAAATGTTGTTAGATTAACAAGAATAGAAAAGCATTTCCTTTTATACATCTCAGCCCTGCCTGGTCTGGTTATGCTCCTCATTACATTTGGCATCCTGGTTGCCATACTTTTCCAAAAACTATTTTCAGTATTTCTGAAAAGAGCCAGCGTGTGACTAATTGGTAATATTTGGAGATAACTAATATATATTTTAGCTCTGGCAAAGATGGCAATCAAGGACATTTTGATCCAACTGATTTTTCATTTGGTCTGGGAACAATTAGCCACAATTGTGCTGTATGGTTTCTAGGGCACCACCCAATGACCAAGTGATTCTCTTAAAATTGAAAGCATATCATTCTTTTCAACATCATTGGTGCCACAGCCAAATCCTTGGGCTGATGTCACTTTGCCCAAAGTTCCAAGAGGGGCTGATTGCATTTCAAGCACATTCTTGATCTGTCTTCTGGGCAACCAGTGTGGTGTGATTATATTGGCTCATTGTAAATACACTGGGGGATTTTTGTGGAACCTGAGTCTGTTATTGAAATGAAGCATTTGATGCTAATCAGGTTCTCACATCATTAAGCACACACTGGCTCTTCACTTATTTTTTATTTATTTTTAAAATACATATCCTTAAGTGTGTTCTATCTGACCTTCTGTGAGAATGAGAAATTTTCTGAAGTTTGTATACTTGCCATGTGTTGAAAAGCAATATTTACCCGTTCACAAAAAAGTTTGTATATGCATTTCATTGAGCTGTTGATATTTCTGCTTTTACATTTTTATTAATATGGCATTTTCTTTTATTACTTTCTTTGCTGGCATCATGGCACTTTTACATTTGGCTTATTGTTATGTACTCCTGACACTTAAATATTCTGAGGATTGTTCTTTTTGATCATAGCTGCTTGTGGAATTCTATACACTTTTCTCATTGAGCCTCTGAAATGATTCAACCAGAAATGTGAAGGAAGAAGGAAATGTGATTATTTTCTTGGAGCGTTAGCTGTTAAAGAGGTATGGAAGGAGATCAAGCAAAGTTGGGTGGGACATAGATGAATGGAGAGAAATATGAAGTGGCTGTATTCCCAGACCACATGGGATCAGCTGTAAAGAGCCATGGTGGCTCAGTGGGTAAAGTGTTTGGCTGCTAACTGAAAAGTTCATGATGGGACCCACCAGCCACTCCACAGGAGAAAGATACGACAGTCTGTTCCTCTAAAGATTACAGACTTTGGAAACCTTTTAGGGGGCAGTTCTACTCTGTCCTATTGGATCACTATGAGTGGGAACAAACTTGATAGCAATGTGTATATGGTGTTGGGTGATATAGAATTGTTAAAACTAAAATATAAAGAATAAAATATTAAAAATAAAATTTAAAGAATACATGACTATTACATCTTGATAAAATGTCAAAAATTGTTGATAAAATTCACCTTTCTTCTGTTTAAGATCATTACACAAAATTCCTGATTTGATATTTCAAAGATTATCTCTTCAAAATTCTGATAGATATCATCATTGAGAAACTGTGCATAAGCAGTTAATGAATTAAAAAAAAAATTATTTCAAAACTATTTAAAATATTTCAACAGTTGAAATTATATTTTATATTTTATTACAACTTTTTTTTCATTTAAATTATAAGGTTAAAAGTTCTTGTCACGATACAAATTGATTTTGGATTCATTTGGCCTTTTTCATATAAAGCATTTGAAATAAATTATAAATCTACAATTGGCAGAACATGCATATATTAGAAGAGCAGTCACCCTACAACCATATTCCCAAAACTAAACTCATTTCAGAGGCTCAATGAGAAAAGTGTACTGTTGAGTCGCATCCAACTCATAGCAACCCCTCTTTGGGTTTCTGAGGCATTATCACTATGGGAGTAGATTGCACAACCTTCCTTCCAAGGAGTGGCTGGTGGGTTTGAACCACCAGCCTTGTGGTTAGCAGTCAAATACCTTAGGTACTATGCCACCAGAGCTCCCACAACCATGTTAGATACCATTAAATAGTGAAAAAGAAAAAAAAAATACAAAGATAAATATTTGGGCAACTACATGTAACCATGACTGACATACATACTTCTCAGTTACCTAAAACAGGAACTTGTCCGGCAACTCCACATCTCCTTACCCACAATGGCAGCACTGGGCAGCTGTTTGCTGAAGAGGGTGCACAGATGGAAGCATACTTGTTTTGCATAGCTAGACCTCAGAGATGAGCAGCAACTATTGAATTTTGCTCATACTTTCTAGACAATAGGAATCATAAGATACTCCTTCAGAGACCACTGTTCTTGGGTGCTGTCCTAGGATCCTCAGATGAGATTATTGACAGCCAAAGAATTCTGCCCCTTTCACCCACCTCTGTTGGCCTAGATTGTCATTTGGGTTGGAGGGATACTTGCAGCAACCTGGAAGTAATTAATTGAACACTGTAGTTGTTGTTGTTATGT
>NW_006922054.1:1917223-1918125 GCF_000298275.1 Orycteropus afer afer | reverse complement strand
CTGGTTAGAAATGCAAATTCTCAGGTCCCACCTCAGACCCAATAAATCAGAAACCCTGGACCTGGGATCCAGCAATCTGGGTTTCAGCAAGCCCTTCAGAGGCTTCTGAGACATGCTGAAGTTTGAGAACCACGGGACTAGAGTAGGAGCCTACTTCATGGCAACTAACAGCAACAACAAACAACAAGTTGCTTCACCTTCTGTATACTATCAATACTACCATATGTTGTTGACAGAAAAGGCCTTGTCACCCTTTGAATACATCCCCTTGCATATTGTAAGTCTTCCTATATTTTTAGGTCTTGCTGATAAGACCAAAGTGACCATTATTTCACACCTGGACACCCCACATCTTATTCTGTATTCTGCCCTCGTCCTCAATACATCCTATCAGTAGTCGGACCAATCTTTTACAGATGTGGATTTGATAACATCACAGCCTGCTTGAAACTTTGAATGTTTCCCCATTTTTTCTTAGAAAAGAGACCAATAATCCTTAGCATGGCTTTGGGACTTATATTTTAGCTTCTGCTTAACTCTCCAGGCTTAATAAATTCCACTTTTCTTCTTAATCAATATTTGATTGCCAAGGTGACCTTTTATATTGCTTTGAATATAACCTGCTCCCTTCTAGCCTTCTACTCCATCCTTAGACTTCTTAATGCTCATTCATACTTCAGATATTAGCACAAATGCCATCTTGGAAAAATCCACAGTCTAATCAGGCTATTATCTTTTATATTTTCATGAAATTATATACTTTTTTTCAGAAAACTTATTACAATTTGAAGTTATGCATTCACACTAGTGATAGTTTAACAGATAGTTTAATTTCTATCTCCTATACTCTACTATGGGGGCTCTGGTAGCATATTGGCTAAGACACTTGCCTGCTAACCAGA
>NW_006922054.1:1914009-1914545 GCF_000298275.1 Orycteropus afer afer | reverse complement strand
AGTGGCTGGTGGGTTTGAACCACCAGCCTTCTGGTTAGTAGTCAAGTGCCGTAAGCACTATGCTACCAGAGCTCCTAATTGAACACTAGTGTGTTGAAATCCAGAGATTTGACCATTCTTGACTAGGAATTTCTGGCTAGTACGTCCTGTGTGGATGAAAATAATAGTATTCCCAGTCAAGGTACCTGAAAGCTGGACCAGGTCCTGTGAGAGTGTTGAGAATGTTCTCAAGATATAACTTGGAAAATTGGTCTTAGTTCTATTACAAAATGTTCAGGATTTAAATTTAAATTTTAAATGTGTTGTGATCCATAGAGTTTTGTTTTGATCACAACTCATCATTTTGGACAAACTATCAAGAAAGACTAATTGCTAAAAAAGGACATCATGTTTGGTAAAGGGAAAGGATGATGAAAATTAGGAAACCCTCAATGAAATGTATAGACACAGTAACTCCAATGCTGAACTCAAACATTCCAGTGGTCATGAAGATGGTGCAGTGACGGGCAACATTTTATTTTGTTATATGTAGGAGC
>NW_006922054.1:1905428-1908894 GCF_000298275.1 Orycteropus afer afer | reverse complement strand
CTGGTGGCTGTTGTCTAAGGCATTTGACTGCTAACTAGAGGACTGGAGGTTCAAACTCACCAGCCACTCCTTGCAAGGAAGACTGGGCAATGTATTTCTGTAGAGATACTGCCTTAGAACCCCAAAAAGGGATCACTATGAGTCAGAATTGACTCGATGGCAGTGAGTTTTTTTTTTTTTTGGTTTATGTGTTAATGAGGAAAGATTAGGTTGTGTTAATGATGATTAGGTTATTTTTACTTAATGAAACAGGATTAGGGTGGGATGTAACTATTAGCAGATCACAGCCCTGATCCCTTGTAAGGGGAGTTTCCTTGTGGTATGGCCTACATCCCTTTTTGCCTTACAAGAGATGAAAGGAGAGATAAGCAAGTAGAGAAGGACCTGTCTACCACCAAGAAAAGAAGAGCCAGGCATACTTGAATCCAAGTTCCTTGCACTGAGAACATCCTAAACCTTGGGGAAATTGATGCGAAGACATACAGAAATTTCTAAGGGATGCAGAGCCCAAAGATGTTGAGAGGAGACAAGCACTTTCCCTCAGAGCTGACATAGAGAGAAAGCCTTCTCCCAAGCTGGTGTCCTGAATTTGGACTTTTAACCTTTTAAACAATAAGAGATTAAATTTCTATTTGTTAAAGCCATCTACTTGTGGTATTTCTTTTATAGCAGCACTAGTTAACTAAGACATAGAAATTCCACCAAATCTCGATTATTATATGAATAAATTAGATATTAAGGAAGCATCCTGAAAATAATGATGTCAGTGGAATGAGCTATAGTTAATGCTTACTTGAAAACCTCAGATAACATTTTCCTATTTTTGGTCCATATTAAAAAGAACCATGAAAAATTGAAGCTATTCCTTAGGTAAGTCAGATCACAGATTAAAAAAAAAAAGTCAAATCACAGCTTTACATGAGCTAGGTGGTGAAAAGGAGCCCTGGTGGATGCAGTGATTAAAGCATATGGCTGCCAATCAAAAGGTCAGTGGTTTGAACCACCTGCCACTTCATGCAGAAAGATGTGGCAGTCTGTTTTCATAAAAGCTTACAGTGTTGGAAACCCTATAGGGGAGTTGTTATACTTTGTCCTAAAGTGCCACTAACCAAAATCAAAACCAAACTCATTGCTATCAAGTTGGATCCAACTCATAACAACCCTTCCTTGGGTGTCTGAGACAGTATCACTGTGGAAATAGATAGTCCAAGTAGTCAAATGCCTTAGGCACTATGCCACCAGAGCTCCCAAAGTGTCACTATGAGTTGAAATTGACTCAACAGCAGTGGGTTTGTTGTTGTTGTTTGGTCTACATGAATGTATGTTTGTGTGCTTGCTGTTTTATACATGCTTGAATACATTGGAAATCTACTATGGAGTCTGAATGTAATTAAAATACTGAAGAAGCATTCCAAAAATTAAAATATATAATAAAACTATTCAATTTATACTTCCCTAATGATCCCTTTACATATTAACAGATTAGTTAGATATTTGAAGGATTTGAAAGGCCTTTCAGTTCAAAATAAATCAAGCTTAATAGACATCCAATTGTGAAAGTGACAGTGATTCCTTTTGATCGACTTGTTCTATTCATTCTCATTGTTAACACAGTCAAGAGGAAGAGACAGAAATTCATGTTTGAGTAAATCAAAGACCAGCTAAAAATTAGAACAAATATCTATTACGAAGGATTTGGCCCTGGGGCATTGGATGGAGATGAAGAGAAGAGGCAAGTGTAAAACCGAAGGAAACGAGGTATCCAGAGAATCCAATGAATCTTTTGACAAAGGTCTTTGTATGAAGGTTGAAACTAAGCATTTGTTTTAAGTGTTTGGATGGCCAAAAGCAATAAAACGTAACTACTTTGAGAAATGAAAGGAAGAAAAACTATGATAATCACTGAATCAAGGTTAAAATATAAATGTATGTGAGTGAGTGAGAGCGACTCAGATAAAAGCTGGAGTTGAAAAATATTTGCTAGAAGCTCATAGTTGTGGAAAGTTGAAATGGTGGTGAGATTTCACCAATTCATTTCTGTGGCCAACTGATTTCCTGAAAGCTTAATAGCCATCCAACTGAAAGCAGAGCGTGGAGTCAAAGCCTGTGTTAAATAGTTTCTATCTTTGTGCCTGTCTTAATGTGCTATGTATTTGGTATCAGCAGATCAGAAAATGGGAACATTTGGTGGGAGAGACTTCATGGTTGGTCATCTCCACAATTTTGGCTCCAAATTCCTTAGGAGGTATTTTTGAGTCTTGGGTGATAATTAAGAGTTATCAGGTACACAAAAAGTTGAAGCTTACTTTCTAGGAGTTCAATGGTGGGCTAGGGAAGGTACTTAATATGAGTCACTGTTAGTAAAATATAAGGGATTGTTATGGGTTGAATTTTGTCCTCCAAAAAATTTGTTGAAGGCCTAACCACTGTACCTGTGAGTGTGACCTTGTTTGCAAATAGGGTTTTCTTTTGTTATCTTGATGAGCTTTTACTAGAGTAGTAGTAGTAGTTGTTGTTGTTATGTTCCGTTGACTCGGACCTGAGTCATAGTGATACCTCCTTGGGTTTTCCGAGGTGGTATCACTATGGAAGTAGATTGCCCGTCCTAAATCAAATCCCCTCTGAGTGGTGTCTTACAAAAAGAGCAGAATAGACATGGGGAGGTAGGGGAAAGAGATCATCTGAAGATCCATCTACAAGCCAAGGAACAAGAAATACCCAGGGTTGTTAGAAGCTGTAGGAGACAGAGTGCTCTTCTCTTAGAGTAGACAGTACGTAGTCCTGCTGACACCCTGAATTCTGGCTACTAGCCTGCCAAACTGTAACATTTCTGTTCTTTAAAACTACCCATGTGTATTTTTTGTTGTTGTTGTTTCATTAAAGCAGCACTAGCAAACTAAGACAGACTAAATTCAAGGGAAGGTGACATTGTATTGCATATCTAATATAATCTTTGGTGATGACTTTTCTTTGAAAATTGTCTTACTCAGGTGGAGAGTAGACTGTGGTGGTTCAGGAAACAGAGAATTGATGGGGAAGCAAAAAAGTGGTATCATGCTTAATGAGATAGGAAGGGGCTACATGATTTTTCAACATACTGGGGGCCATGTTATCAGACAAAATATGTAAAGGCTTTTTAAGGAGAATCTCCAGACTATGGTTTATTAAACTGACATTTACTGAGTTCCTTTTATATCACCAGTGTTTTGATTGATTTCATGTATATTTTCTCACTGAATTAATTTGCTGCCTTATCATGCTCTTCAGTTTAAACATCACATAAACATTTGTTTAGGAGTTAAAATTGTGGGCCAATAATTTATTTGATGATAGAGACTGTGCCTTGTAGATCAGGGTAAACTGTTAAATATATATGCAGCACTTAGTAGCTGGTCATTCACTAATTCATTCCTTGATTCAGCAAATACTAATTGAACCAGTGTTATATTATGAGCCAGGAAGTGTT
>NW_006922054.1:1899904-1905043 GCF_000298275.1 Orycteropus afer afer | reverse complement strand
AGCAGTTTGGGTTCCTGTTCAACAATTTCTTCGTAAGTTGTTCAGTGACATTGGTTACATTCTTCACAATGTGTGAACAGTTTCATTATTTCCATTTTATTTGTTCCTTTTCCATTAATCTAGATTCCTTGCCTCTTTACATTCTCATCTTTGTTTTAAAATAATTGTTGACCATTTGGTCTCATAGGTAATTTTTTTAAAGGGTCACAGTACTTACAGGTGCTTACAGAAGTTCATTATTTTTTGAGCCAATTTGTTATTTAGCTACAAGGTGACTCCAGGGGTTAGTTTTGATTCAAGGTTGGAAGAGTATCTCAGGGCAATAATAGTGTTGGGAGTTCTCCCATCTCAACCACTCCAGTATATCTGTTATTTATTCATTTATTTGGGAATTTGGGGTTAGGTTCCACATTTTTCTCCCATTCTATCAGGGTCCATCTACTGTGACCCTGATTAGAATAGTTGTTAGTGGTAGCTGGGCACATTTTAGTTCTGGTATCAGGGAGATGAGGGCATGGTTCATGTAGACTATTTATCTTATAGGCTAATTTCTTCTTTGATTCTTTAGTTTACTTATTTTTCCTTTGCTCTGGACAAGTAGAGACCAATAGTTGTATTTTAGATGGCTGCTTGTAAACTTTTAAGACCCCAGACACTACTCACCAAACTAGGATGTTGAACATAACTTTATGAAGTATATAATGCTAATTGACTGAGATGTCCTGTGAGACTATGGTCCTAATCCTTCAAATCCAGAAATCTAATCCCAAGAGGTGTTTGTTTATGTCTTGGAAGTATCCATAACTATGGCCCTTATAACCTTTATTATATTATATATGTGCATATAGTCACAAAGATGTATATATGTGTATACACACACACACACACACACACACATGTTGCTGTTGTTGTTGTTGTTATGTGCCGTCGAGTCAGACCTGACTCTAAGCGACCCCTCCTTGGGTTTCTGAGGCAGTATCACTACGGAAGTAGATTGCCCCATCTTCCTTCTGAGGAGTGGCTGGTGGGTTTGAACCACCAGCCTTCTGGTTAGCAGTCAAGTGCCTTAGACACTATGCTACCAGAGCTCCTACATGTGCCATAGCAGTTAGTAATACATCCTTTATTCTATGTACTTTTTACCTTCATTGGACTCTGTACACGTCATCCTCATTTGGTTTTACCTTTCATATCAACAAAAATAACATGTGTACCACCTAGAGAGTGAGTCCTCCTCCTTGCCATCCCTGGTAACAACTGTTGAATATAGTTTCTGTATATTTACTTGTTCATATCATTTCATAAAAGTGGGAGCATGCTATATATATTTATATTTTTTTGTGATTGACATATTTCACTCAACATAATGTCCTCCAGGTTCATCCATTGTCTTAGGGTCTGTTCTCCAGAGAAGCAAAATCAGTGATATACACACACATATGCACACACACACACGTATGTGGGGAGAGAGAGAGAAGGAGCAAGATTTATCTCAAGAAATTGGCTCATGCAGCTGAAGAGGCTGGCAAGTCCCAGGTTTACAGGTCAGGTGTCAGACTGGAGGCTTCTCCTGACTCAAATAGCTGCAGGGGCTGACAAATCCAAGACTAGCAAGTCAGAAGGCAGGCTGCGGTGTCACAGGCTGTGGAAGTTGACAAATCCCAAAACTGATAGGCAATTTTGCAAGCCACTGGCTCAAGTCCAAAGAACTGGAGGCCAAATGATGATGAGTCAGATGCAGGATCCAGATTAAGCAAAAAGCCAGACAGCTTTTCCATAGTGTCATAGATATTAGATGCAGGCCACAAACCCTGAGGAAACCTCCTTTCAACTGATTGGCTTCTCATAGCAGATTTCATCATGTAGGTGATTATATTATATCAGATTTCATCACAGGGGATAACTACATCATTACTTAACTGCCAAGCTATATCTTAACTGTCAAACCACTGAGAATTATGGCCCAGGTAAGTTGACATATAACCTTAACCATCATATTCATGTTACAAGATGTTTTGAGAACTCATTTTTCTTTATCACTGAGTACTATTCCATTGTATGTATATACCACATTTTACTTATCTATTCATCCATTGATGGGCACTTAGGTTATTTCCATCTTTTTGGTATTAAGAGTGCTGTGATGAACATAGGTGTGCATATGTCTGTTTGTGTCACTTTTGTTATATCCCCAGGGTATACAGATATAATTACTGGGTCATATGGAAGCTCTGGTGGTGTAGTGCCTAAGGCATTTGACTGCTAACCAGAAGGCTGGTGGTTCAAACCCACCAGCGACTCCTAGGAAGGAAACTTGGGCAATTTACTTCTGTAGTGACAGCACCTTGGAAACCCAAGGAGGGATCTCTATGAGTCGGATCCAACTTGATGGCAGTGAGTTTTTTTTTTTTTTTTGGTATAGAAGCTCTACCTTCAGTGTTTTGAGGAAACACAAGTCTATTTTCCGCAATGGCTGTACCATTTTGCACTTCTGCCAGCAGTGAATAAGGGTTCCAATTTCTCTGTATCCATTCCAACACTTTTTTTTTAGTGAAATGGTATCATAATGTGGTTTTGATTTTCATTTCTCTGATGGCTAATGACATGGGATATCTTTTCACATGCCAATTAGCCATTTGAATATCATCTTTGGTGAAGTGGGTGTTCAAGTTCTTTGCCAAATTTTGGACTGGGTTATTTGTCTTTTGCTTGTTAATTTGTAGAAAGTTTTTTCTTTTTAAATATAGTTTAGGCAGTGGATGCTTATCAGTTATATCATCCCCCCCACCCAATTTTTTTCCCAGTCTGCAAGTTATCTTTACCTTTTTTTTTTTTTTTAATTGTGATCTGGGTGAAAATTTACAGAGCAAATTCACTTTCCATACAGCAGTTCACATATACTTTGTCTCATGACATTGAGCACAACTTACCTCAATGCAACAGCTCCCCTCCCATTTCCTCCTGATACTTACCTCCTCCCTGTGTCCATCCCTCTATGCACTCCTGCCCCCTGAGCTGTCTCCCTGTGCATAAACAGTCCTTCTTTCTCCCAAGATTGTTCTCTCCAAGGAGGGTATCTACTTCAGGTAAATGTTCAGCTCGTCTGCCTATCTTTTGTTTGTCTGGAAGCCACAGGTGTGGGTTCAATTCCAGACCTGAAGGGCATCTAGGGGCCCTAGTCTCAGTGGTTCCATCAGGCTCTATCAGACAAGCAAACGTGGTTCCCCCTTTTTTAAATTTTTTTTTTCAAATAATTTTGAGTTTTGTTCCACATTATTCTCCCTCTCTATCCAGGATCTCATACATAGATCCCCCACTGAGTGGTTGACAGTGGTACCTGGGCACCATCTAGTTTTTCTGGTGTCATAGTTGTATAGGCTGCAGATTGCATGGTGTACCAGTCACTAGGACTAATTGTTTCTGTGAATCTTTGGTTTTCATCATTCTTCCTTGCTCTGGACAAGGAGAGACCCATCATTGCATCTAGATGGCTGCTTGAAAGCTTTTAAGATCGCAGTCAGTACTTGCCAAAGTAGAAGGTAGAACGATGTTTTGTGTAGTATGTTCTGCCAGTTGAGCTTGATATCCCCTACGACTGTGGTCCCAAGCCCACCAGTTCAACTACTCAGTCACTCTGGCTAGCTGGCTGTGACCAAGAAGTGACTACAAACTTGTCCCTTGTCAGCTTTACTATATATCTGGAAATTCTTACAGATTGTACAAACACACTTATAGGACCATTGTCTGAAACCCTACACATGGTCTTGGGTACACTCCCCATTTCATAGACATACTTAATAGTTCAGCCTGTCCACCCATCTATCCTCCTGTATACCTATGTTTGCCTTCACTGACAACACAGTACTGTATGTGCAAAAGGGTTCATCTTTGGTGTCTGTACCTTCCATGTACTTCTCTATGTCTTTCTCTTCCTCAATGCCATCATGTTTGTCATTCACATTTGGTACATTGCCTTTCTCTTCATCCACATCAATATTTATCTCTAACTATTGAACAGTGTTCCCTCCCCGCCCCTCTCACCCCTGGTAACTGACAAAGAAAATTTCCTTCTATACATAAACCTTTCCTTGACTTTTGCAATAGTGGATTAATACAATATTTGTCCTTCTGTGATTGACTTATTTCATTCAGCATAATATCCTCCAAGTTCATCCACATTATGTGGTGTTTTGCAGGTTCTACGTTATTCTTTAAGGTTGCATAGTATTCCATTGTGTGTATGTACCATAATTTGGTTATCCATCCCTCAGTTGATGGACACCTAGGTTCTTTCCATCTTTTTGCTATTGTAAATAGTGCTGTGATGAACATGGCTGTGCATATGTCTGTTCTTGTCATGGCTCTCACTTCTTTAGCATATATACCTAGTAATGGAATGGCTAGGTCAAATGATATTTCTAATTCCAACTTCTGAAGGAATAGCCATACTGCTTTCCAAAATGGTTGTACCATTTTACAGTCCCACCAGCATTGTATGAGAGTCCTAATCTGTCCACATCCTTGACAGCATTTGTATTTTCTGTCTTGTTGAACTTTGCTACTAGTGCTGGGACAAGATGGTATCTCCTTGTTGTTATGATTTGCATCTCTCTAATGGCTAATGATCATGAGCATTTCTTCATACATTTGTTGGCCACCTGAATATCCTCCTTGGTGAAGTGTCTATTCATGTCTTCTGCTCATTTTTTAATTGGATTATTTGTCTTTTTGTTATTGAGGTGTTGGAGTTTTCTCTAAATTCTGGAGATAAGCCCCTTGTCAGATATGCCATTGCTGATTATTCTTTCCCAATCTGTAGGTTCTCTTTTGACTTTTTTTGAGAAGTCTTTGGAAACACATACAGATTTAATTTTTAGAAGGTCCCAATCATTTGGTTTCTCTTCTGCTGTTTGTGCATTTCTGCTGTTGTGCTTGATAGTCTATTTATGCCAAATATGAGGGCCCCTAAATTTGCACCTAGTTTTTCCTTGAGGAACTTTCTAGTTTTAGGTTCCACATTTAAGTCTTTGATCCATCTGGAGTTAGTTTTTGTGTATGGTGTGAAGTACAGATCTTGTTTCATTTTTCTGCAAATGGATATCCAGTTTTGTCAGCTCCATTTATTAAACAAACATTCTC
>NW_006922054.1:1866069-1894913 GCF_000298275.1 Orycteropus afer afer | reverse complement strand
TCTCTGAGACATTGTGGTGTTGTTGTATTTAGACCTCTGTTAACTGTTTGTGAAAAGCAGCCAAGGGTGAGTGACGCTCTTCTTGGTGGTAGTTTATCGTTGACCTGGTGGTGGAGAAGGAAGTGGTGGCTTTCACTCAGTAAGTGTAGCTGCAAGAGGTGTGGGTGTAGTTGTGTTGTATGGGGATTGTAGCTTTATTCCACTCAGACAGACAAAAATAACAATTGAAAAACCATCCAAAAAGTAAAAGCAAACAAACAAAAAACACACCATGTAATCACACAGGAATAGGAAACAAAAAAAAAAGGGAAAAAGGAAAACAACAAAAAAATCTGCAATATCTGGAGAGAGGGCAATATGAGAAAAAAGGTAGAGAAGGAGAATAATGAAGAAAAAAATGGGAAAAATGCAAAAAGAAAAACAAGGAACAGGGTTAACCATGAGAAAGAAAAATATTGCATTCAGGAACAGGGAAAAGAAAAAAGCTGAAAACTAAAACTTGGGAGGGGAAGAATAAAGAATAATAATAAAACGGACAAAATTAATAATAATAATAGTAGTAGTTTTAAAACAGATAAAAACAAACTAAAAAATAGAAAATAGAAAAAGATAAAATCAAGTCAGGGTACCCAGGCTCCGTCTGAGCACACAGACTGGGATGGAATTCCTGCCAGCCCAGGGGGTGGGTCAGAATGAGGCATGGAAGCACCTCCATTCACCAAGAGGGTGTTGGGTATAAGAATAACGAGGGAAATGTCACACTTTTCCAGTCGTCTGCATCCGGAATGTCCTTGCAGTTCCCGGCAAGTGGAGTCTGTTCTTAAATCCCTGGAATCTGGGAGAAGGCTGCCACTTTAGATATCCAAAATAGTCAAACCACTTGTAAACAATCAAAATGGCTGGGCCATCCAGACAGGCAAAACTCCACATCTCAGCCTGCCTTCCTCTTTGCTGCTTCTACTTTTATTCCCCAGCCATCAGAGCTGTCCTCTGTGCAGTCCCTGGCTAGCAAGGCTGATTTTTAGGTTAATTCTTAGGTCCTACCACCACTCGGCAATATCCAAGCTATTTGTTCTGTCATGTCACTGCCAGACTGCAGCTCTGTATGTCTCCTTTTTTGGTGTTTTCATGCAAATTCTTCTAGTTCTAGTTTAGTTCACTTCTATATCCTTCCCTTCAAAGCTCAGGGGTCCAGGATTATCTTCTGTATCTGTGTTAATTGGTTCCCCTTATCTTTGTTGAACAGGGTATGTACAGTCTTTCTGCCTATTTCACCATCTTACCAGAACTCTATCTTTACTCTTTCGATATAGTCTTTTGATGAACGTAAGTATTTAACTTTTATGAGGTCTCAGTTATCTATTTTTTTTCTGTTGCTTGTGCATTTGTTGTTGCGTTTGATAATCTATCACTGAAAAAAAAATCAGATCCAAAGCTTTGTATCTATATTTTCTTTCAAGAACTTTCTGGTTTTAGTTATAGGTCCTTGATCCAGACTTAATTAATTTTGGCTTATGGTGTGAGGTATGGATCTTGTTTTAGTTTTCTGCATCTAGAAATCCAGTTCTACCACTACCATTTGCTGAAGAGACTGTTTATTTCCCATGGGATGGATTTTGTACTCTTGTTAAAAATCAATTGACCATAGATGTTTGGATTACTTCTGAATTTTCAGTTCTATCTCATTGGTTTATGTGTCTATCATTAAGTCAGCACCAAGCTGTTTTGATTACTATAGTTATATGATATGTTTTAGGGAGCTCTGGTAGCATAGTGGCTAAGGCACTTGACTGCTAACCAGAAGGCTGGTGGTTAAAACCCACCAGCCACTCCTTAGAAGGAAGATGGGGCAATCTACTTCTTTCCATAGTGATACTGCCTTGGAAACCCAAGGCGGAGTCGCTATGAGTTGGGTCCGACTCAAAGGCACATAACAACAGCATGATATGTTTTGAAGTCAGGAAGTGGTGGCCTCATGCTTTGTTTTTTTTCCTACATTGCTTTCTCTATTTGGGGTCTGTTGTCTTTTCATATAAAGTGAAGATTAGTTTTTCTGTTTCTGTAAAGAGTGTCATTAGAATTTTGATTGGGATTGCATTGTATCTATAGATCATGTGATGATTAATTTTGTGTGTCAACTTGGTTAGGCTATAGTTCTCAGTAGTTTGGTCAAATACTAGACTAGTTGCTGTTCTGTAATGTAACATAACTTAATGTCATCATCTTCTATAATGTAATCTAATGCAATATAACTAATCAATCAGCTGAAAATGGAGTTTTCTTAAGGTGTGTTATTCCTTAAGACTATAAATAAATATTTTGGCAGAAGTTGCTCTCTTTCTCCATTCTGTACTCTTTCTCTTACCTGACCTATTTATCTCAGGATAGAAGTCTATGGAAGTCATCAGCCTGTCACCTGACCTATGATTTTTGGACTTGCCAGCTCCCCACTACCTATAAGCCAGCAGAAATATCCAACCTGCTTCCTGACTTTGAGATTTTGGACTTGCCGGCCTCCACAACTGTGTAAGCCAATCCCTTGAAGTCAATCTCTTTCTCTCTATATATACATATATATCTCACTGGTTGGTCCTCAAAAATTAACTCACTGCCATTGAGTCATTTCTGACTCATAGCGACTCCTCTTTTGGTTTCTGAGACAGTATCTCTATGGAAGTAGATTGCCCAATCTTCCTTTCAGGGAGTAGCTGGTGAGTTTGAACCACCAGCCTTCTGGTTAGCAGTCAAATACCTTAGACACTATGCCACCAGACCTTTAGAGACCCCTAAATAAGACAGTAGGTTACTTCTGAGTAGAATCTGGAGAGAAAATAAAGACATATCACAAAATGAAACAGGATTGGGGAGTGGTGAAGTTGGTTTAGGAGAGAAGAAGAACAATCCAAGGTCTGGAAACATGAATTGGTATAATATCAGTCAGGCTGTGGGCCTCTCCTTGAGCAGTGAGAGTGTAATGTGCAGAGAACAAGATGATTTCTGCCAGCCAAGGGAAGTTCTTCAGAGGAAGGGTGTTGTTGTGAGCCTTTAGTAGCCAGCACTCACAGAAGCTAGGGAATGGATGCTGACTTGGAAGAGGAGATCAAGAGAATGCACCAAAACAGCATCAGTCAACCAAAGATTTGTCTGGAAGATGAATAATACCAAACCCAACCCACTGCCATTCTAACTCATAACAACCTTATAGTAGAGAGCAAACTGCCCCATATTGTTTCCAAGGCTGTAAATCTTTGTGGAAGCAGACTAGCTCATCTTTCTCCCATGGAATGACTCATGGGTTCAAATCTCTGACCTTTTTGTTAGCAGCCAAATGCTTTAACCACTATGCCTTCAGAGCTCCAGTGAAGAGTAATAGAGATATCAAATGTGGATCACTCACTGAAGAAGCTTGAATGTGGTTGTTTCCCAGCAAACATCATTGGCCTCACTTATTCTGACAATTGGCATGTGCTCCCTAGGCAATGTCTAGCACTCCTCATGTGTACCTCATCACCACCTTCTGGTGTCTTCATGACACCAAACTCCTATGTTCAGCTAGATATTTTCCCAAATAAAGGTTTATTTAATAGATAAATATACTACATATTCTCTAGTTGAATAAGGAGGAAAAGTATATGTCATGGATTGAATTATATCCCCCAAAATATATAATGTGTCAATTTGGCTGGACCATGTCAATTTGGCTGGACAATGTTTTTTGACAGCTATGTAATGATGTGATTTGGCAGTTATATAATGATCCCCCATGATGTGATCTGTTATGATAAGTCAATCAGTTGTAAGAGGGTTAGGGTGATATGTGGTACCCTCAATCCTGTCATACCCCTGATCCAATCGGAGGGGAGTTTCCCTGGGTTGTGGCCTGCAACACCTTTTAAGATAAAAGGAGAGATAAATGACCAGAGAGAAGGGGACCTACAACTACAAGAAAGAAGAGCTGAAAGAGGAGTGCATCCTTTTGACCTAGTAGGTTCCCTGCACTGGGAACCTCCTAGAACCAGGAGACACACTGAGAGAAAACCATTCCCTAAAACTAGCACTCTGAATTAGGACTTCTAGCCTAATCTCTGAGAGAATAAATTTCTGTTTGTTAAAGCTACATTGTGATATTTCTACTATAGCAACACTAGATAACTAAGACAGACTAAGATAGGCAGAAAAAATAGCTGTTCAAAGGCATGGTGAAATAAGGGTAAGATAGGACAGTGAATTTTTATCATAGTGGAAGTTCAAATTTGCGCAGTGATTACCAGATGGAAATATACTGGTTGGATCTGATAATAATGCTAAACTTTCTAATTATTTTGTTTTCGAAACTAAGATAGTTTTTTTTCTTCTTCCCCTGGTATCTCAGAATATGTGCTCTAAATAAGCTCCAAAGAACCCCTCCTCTTTATCCATTTTATTTCAAGAGAGGGTGACCGATACATTTAATCAATTGACTGAAAAGCAAATTCCTCTTTCCTCCCCCAGGCATTAAACTGTTGCTGTCTCTGGATGGTAAGGAGTTCTGGGGGCACAGTGCCTAAGGCATTTCACTGCGAAGGTTGGTGGTTCTAAATCTCCAGCTACTCCATGGGAGGAAGACTGGGCAATCTGCTTCTATAAAAATTACTGCCTTGGAAATGCAAGGGTGTCGCTATGAGTCGGAATCAACTTGATGGCAGTGAGTTTGGTTTTGGTTTTTGGGTCTGGATCATAGGAACAGGAGTAGGGCATTACAACATATGCAAATGTCCATCTTTCTGTCCAATCACAGAGAAGAGGAAGCGCAAAGAAATAATGGTTCAAAGGGAGATCTGGACAAGACTTCCCCTCAAGAAAGAGGAACAAATATTGAGAGAAAGGACAAGAGCACATAAGGACTTCACAAGGAGAAACAAAAGGCACTTCTGCTTAACACTCTTTGATGATAAGGAATCCCTTAAAAGGATAGATTGTTAGAGATAACATAGGACATAGTTTTCCTAAATAAATCCTCTAGAAATGGAAAGAAAAACATCAGCTGGAAATTCCTGGTCATGAAATACAAAAGGCTTATCATAGCATTTTAGCAATCTGTTCTATTTTGTGCTATGTTAACACTTCACAAATAAGATGTGTGCAAAGTGTTGAGAAATTATTATTTAGTGGCTGCCATGGGAGCTCTGGTAGCATAGTGGCTAAGGCACTTGACTGCTAACCAGAAGGCTGGCGGTTCAAATCCACCAGCCACTCCTCGGAAGGAAGATGGTGCAATCTACATCCGTAGTGATACTGTCTTGGAAACCCAAGGAGGGGTCGCTATGAGTCGGGTTCGACTCAATGGCACATAACAACAACAACAACATGTGGCAGCCACTCTTGAACCTCAAATCGACTGTATATCACATTCTTCATTTCCAAGATGAGGAAACCAAGGCTCAGAGAGTTTCAGTAACTTGCCCAAATTTGTAGTTAGTCAGTGACATGATCTTTCCTCTATACTTAAATGTAATCAAGTGTACATAAAGCAAAATACATGCCATTTTGCACATGGCCAGGATTTCAGAAGTACACTGTCAGAGTCCATGCTCACATCATCTGGGTACCCAAAAATAAACATGAGTTCTGGTGGTGTAATAGATAAGGCACTTGATTGCTAACCAGTGGTTCAAACCCACCAGCTGCTCCATGGCAGGAAGACGAGGCGATCTGCTTCTGTAAAGATTTAAATACAGCGAGCATTGCTCTGAGTTGGAAACAGCTTGATGGCAGTGAGTTTGGTATGGTGTTTTTGGTTAGTGCCTGATGGGCAAGCTGGTCAGGCATAGCTTACCAGCAGCCATGACCATAGATATACCAATTATTGTGAAGATGACAAAGGACCAGGCAACATTTCTTTCTGTTGTGCATAAGGTCATCATGAGTCATTGCTGACTGGATGACAACTAACAACAACAATAGAAGAGGGTGGAAATCAAATATACACCTGCCTCTTATTTTCTAACAACAAATCCTAGGGGAACATTATTAGTTATAGCAACAATAATTTGTAATAAATGAATAAATGGAAAACAGTATTTGTTGTATTTGAGTAGTTCCTTTTTTTTTATTTCCTAAAAGTTTTATTTTGAGTGTTAATAGATTTAGTTTTCATTCTTTAGACATAAATTAGAAAAATATATTTCTGCTTTGTCCTTGACCTTTAAACCAGGTCTTCAAACTAGTTCAAAATTGTTCAGTGATTGCCATCATATACGAGAACTGCATACACATTGCTTAGCAATCAAATCTATTGCCCATGGTATTTTGACCTGAGTAAGAAACAAGCTGTTGTGTTCTGATCAAAGATGGCAGCTGACTGCATAGCTTTGAATGTGTCTTGTTCTCCAGAGTTCGGCCAATAATATTCCTCTCAAGAAGCCCTGTCATAGTCTTTCCTTCTGAAAGTTTCAGGAGCCTGATGTGGGAAATTCAATTATTGGCTGTTGTTGCAAATAGCCCCTACTCATTGCTAGAAAGAATCTGAGCAAGTGAAAATAGTCTAAAAAATTCTCCTTACACCATTTAAAAGGAATATATTGAATGTTTTAATAAAAGATACTTAGGATGAGTATCCTATCTATTAGGTGTAGAAAACCAGCATCAGTTATGAGGCCACTTTCCCATTCATGGTTCCTTGGTAGGATTTGGATCCACAGATATGGGAAGAAAGAGAATTACAAGTCAAAGGAACTGTAATAAAAATCACAAAGGGAGTAAATTAAAAGATGCATGTGGAGCACAACGATTAGTTCTACCTTGCTAAACTGTAGGGACATGGTGAAAATGAGACTGGAAATTCAATCTGAGACAATATTATAAAGGGCCTTTAATGCCAGGTTGGGGAGTCTGCTCTTTATTTAACAGGCAATGAAAAATGTTCCCATCAGTGTTGACATATAATTTGCGGCTGGAATATGTAGCTGGATTTTATCAATCTGTGTCACCATAACCTCTGGATTTAAATCTTTAGTCAGGAGCATATATTTGATGTCTAAGGACTTCAGGATCAACATCCCCAGGGAAATTTATAGTAAAGCTTTAGATTTGATTCTTTTGAGAATTTTCTTTAAGGCAGTGTAAAATCCAACGTATTGTGTGTTGACTACCCATTTTAAAATAAATAGTGGAATGCTTTTGCTTTGCCAACTGCTGAAAAGTAAAATAATGACACATTAAGTAATGGAAATGTGGGAATTAAAACTTTCACAGAAAGAGAAAACAAACTCATCATTTCTTTCCTTATCTCTGTCTCTGTGTCAGGCTCCCTTGCTTGTGTATGTCTTGTCCTTTGAGATGTCCTCAGCTGCCTCTATTTCAGTATTTTTTGATTTCTACAAGGGAGTGAGACACCATTTTGGAATTTAGTAAGTCTCTCTTGGCCTCAGTGGATGAAAATAATTGGTGTAAGTTTTTCATATTTTTTTTTCCAGGGAAAGAATCTAGTAGGTTCAGAAGGTTGAGCTCTGTTCTCTTACCTTTCTGCAGTCTGTACCTTGTTCCAAGTCCTGCTGGAGTTACAACTCTTAACGTGTTTCCGACTGTGTGATGCTCCAATAATCCACCAATCCTGCAAATTCTTGTCTTTGGATTCCAGATACTTTCATATTTTTCTCTGAAGACAGTTTTACCAGCTGACAGCCTGAGTTAACTAAGTTTCATATATAAATTTATGCAGGAAGGAGAGGGAGAAGAAAATATGCAGGAATGAAAATAAATATTTGAAAACAGTGAAACAGTTCTAATCCAAAATATGTCAAGTTATAGTGATTTTTCAAAAGATTCTTCAATTTGCCGAATAGTTTATAACATTCTTTGCCTAAAACTCCAGGTATGCCTGAGTGTCTTTTACCATTTTATGGCTCTTAATGGCATTTTGTGGTCCATAAATTTAATACATCATTCAGATTACTTAACAGGTATCTTAAGTTCGGTTTCTAAACCAGATTGATACATTCATATCATTAAGTGTTTTTCTCTGATTTTCTATGCCCTATGCATCCAATTTTACATTCATTTATCAAAGAAGTCTGTATTGAGCATCTTCTCTGTGTGTTAAGAAACGTATAAGATACTCTATGGCAGCACTTTTCAAACTTTACTGTGATGAAAATAAACTGAGGATAAGTTACAATGCGGATTCAGAGGTCTTGGCTTTGTTCCAAAAGTCTGCATTTCTAATGGGGTCACAGGGCTCTTGGTCTGGGGACTACATTTTAAGTAGCAAGGCTCTTTTGGATTCTCTTTACTAAAGTAACTTGTGAAATGATGTGGGAAATTAGGCACATTAAAAACAAATATTAAGCAATTTGAACACAATGATACTTACATTTTATTAGAAGAGAGAGGAGGGAATGATTCTCTCTCTCTCTTTCTTTCTTTTTTTTTTGAGACTAGGAGTTGTTCAGGAAAGTTTCATAGAAGAAGAGATTTTAATTAATGTGGGTCTAGGAAAATGTGAAGTTGCAAATGGTTAACAGACTTGGCTGCTAACAGGAAGGTTGGAGGCACCTTGGAAGAAAAACCTAGTGATCTGCTTTTGAAAAATCAGCGAATGCAAGCCATATGTGGCAAAGTTCTACTCTGATACACATGAAGTCACTGTGAGTCAAAATCAAGTCAACAGCAACTGGTTGTTTTTTAGCAGGTTTTTATGATATTCAAGATACAACATGTCAGAATTCATGGCACTTCATAGATCCATGTGGATGGTATTTAGTGTACATGTTAAAAAGAGGTTGGAGATGCATGCTTTGTCTTTCAATCTACATTGTACATACAGACAGGCTGTGTCTCAAACTTCCAGTCAGCCAAAAACTGCTAGGAATGAGTCACATACACCTATTGGTATCAAATATTCTATGAATACAGTGTTCACATGTGATTGAGCCAGACACATGGGACATACAGTGTTGACCACGTGAAAACTATTTTCATTGTTTATTGAAACCGAAGAGCAAGCAATAACAATATATTATCAAAGCAGTATTTACCCTTTCCCAAATAATCCAAGTCCATTCTCATTTTGCTGGACAGCTAGTTGTGGTTCAGGTTAGATGTTGTGTTCGTGACACCGCTGTCTCTGGCTACCACATGCTGCTGGAGGGTGGGGGCCTACATGGCCCCTGAGGTTTGTGCTCTGCTACCGGGCTTTGCTGGTCTCTGCTCCTAGGTTCCTGCATGCTACCACGGCCTTGAGATTGTCTTGCCACCATGCTATCTGGGCTTCCACTGTCCAGGGCGGAGGCATGAACCTCTGCAAGGGGCATACTCAGGCCTTTCTTGCCCTGCATGAACAATTGTTACAGCCATTTTAGCCCTCCTGGCAAGCCTGCTGCCCAGAAACTGTAGCTCTCCCCTTCTGTAGGGCAATCCCTGTACACAGCTCTCTGAGGCAATCCCCACATAGGGCACACTCAGGCCTCTTTAAGTTGGCCCCAATTTATCTTTCTGGCATATCTCTTACTATTTCCACTGTTGTACTTCCCATATAATTGGAGGATTTATCTTTTATTCCTTGAACAGTAAACACATGGAGTGTCTACTATGTACCAGAATATGCACTGGACTCTGAGGATTTAATTCTGATGAAGTAAGACATGAAACTTGTCTTAATGGAGCTTGTAGCCTCATAAGGCTGGCAGATGTTTACAAATAATTGCAATTAAGTGTGATGAGTGTTATAAAAGAAAATAAAATTACAGAGACCTTACGCAGTCTGGGAATCAGTGTAATACTGAGGAAGTTATATTTGAACTGAAGTCTGAATAAAAAGGGTGAGTTACCCAGAGGTCTGTGGTAGAAGTGGTGGAAACGGTAGGATGAAAATGACATATTCAAAGTGGAGCACCATAGACTACTGAGAAAGTGTGGATCCTTCTAATAACTATTGGTCATTCAATATTGCTTGACCTTAGGGTATGAGAGAGAGGATGATGAGAATGAGGGGCTAATCACAGAAGACTTTGTACCCAGTATTAACCAATATAAACATCATGCCAGATGCAACAGAAAAACCATTGACGTATTTTAAGTTGGGGAATGAACTGAACAACTTTACACTTCCACATTATCATACTGACTGCAGGAGGGAGGAGGACAAGAAGAGATGCAAGATCTGCTATTGTAGTTGCTCAGGTGAAGTGTGATGGTTCTGGGGGTGAGGGTGGGGGCAGTGGAAATGGAGAAAGGTTGATAATTTCACATTTCATGATATTTTGGAGGTGATGGGGATATAGAAGACAAATAAGTTAATGATAGAATCAAGGTTTCAGGCTTGGGAAGATACTATTTTTAAGATGGGAAACATGGGAGAAAAAGCACAGTTTTTGAGAGAAAAAGGTAAGTTCATTTTTGGACCTGTGCTTGAGGGGTTTTTGAGGTAAATAAAGATGTAGTGGGTGTCAGTGGTGAAAATGGTTAAGTGCTTGACTATTAGCCTAAAGGCTGGTGGTTGGAACCCTCCCAGAGGCATCCAAGAAGACAGGCCTGGCAATCTATTTCTGAAAGTCTGTAGTCTTAAAAATCCTGTGGAGCAGTTCTACTCAGCACACAGGAGGCTGCCATGAATCAGATTCAACTCTATGACAACGAACCACAAAGATGTAGAGTAAGAGTAAGAGACATGTGTTGGAGCTCAGTAGGGAGATATGGCTTGAAATTATAAATCTGGAAGTCATCAGTATATGTATAGAAATGAAAGCCATGGACATTGATGAGATAACTTTGGGTACGTTTTTAGAGTGAGATGTTCAAAGGTCTGAGGACTGATTTCTAAAGAACATCAACATTTAGTAGATGAGCAAAGGAAATTAAAAAAGTTGAAAAAGTAGTCTGAGAAGGAGCCACTAATGGTAATAAGAAAACTAAGAGAGAATAGTGCCTTGGAAGACAGACTGATAAACAAGATTGAAGTGTCCTGAGATACATATCTGAAAATGATTCAGTCTCTTGAGAGTTCTGTATGTCATGGGTGGCCTTGGTCAGTGTTAGTGGACATTCTTCCTGTTTTCCTGCCTGTACCAAAAAACCCAAACTCACTGCTGTCGAGTGGATTCCGACTTACAGAGACCCCACCTTGGGTTTCTGAGGTGGTATCACTACGGAAGTAGATTACCCAATCTTCCTTCTGAGGAGTGGCTGGTGGGTTTGAACCGCCAGCCTTCTGGTTAGCAGTCAAATGCCTTAGGCATTATGCCATCAGAGCTCCTTTCCTGCCTGTACTTATATTGTATTCTCTGGTCTTCTGCAGAATTTCATCTGTTTTCTAAGAATTATTTAAAGCAAAAAAAAATCTACTTCATAAAAATGTTTTTGATCTTCAGGTTGTAGGTACTTTCTTTCCCTTTTATGTACATCTCTCCTTTCATACTTCTCATGTAGTTTTTCCAATAGGTTACCTTTCCTTTCTAGCACTTGGGAATGTATCTCCTAATAATTTGGAAATTTCTTCAGGATAGTAACTCTGCCTTGGATGTTGGGACGTTAGTTAAAATGATCAGAATTACACAACTGGTCACACATATTTTTTTATCAGTCATTGCAGCATGTAATGGCAGCCATTCTGATAATATAGTTAGAAGGTTCTGTGAAGGCAAGAATTATGTTTATTTTCTGTTCTTTGGGAGCTCTGGTGGTGTAGTGCCCAAGGCATTTGACTGCTAACCAGAAGGCTGGCGGTTCAAACCCACCAGCCACCCCTCAGAAGGAAGGTTGGGCAATGTACTTCTGTAGTGATACTGCCTTGGGAACCCAAAGAGGGATGGCTGTGAGTCGGATCCAACTCCACGGCATTTGTTGCGTTTGCGTTGTGTTTTCTGTTCATTATTTTGTCCTCAATGTTTAGCTTGAGATATATAGGAAACATCTACTTCAATTTTGCTGCATATTTTCTTTGAAATTTTCTTTGGCTCCACTGAAAAAAAGAATTCAATTCTGTTCCTATTGGAAATTTCAATATTTTGATTAATTCTAAGTTGGATTGTGGCATGGTAACAGTAACTAAATCTTTACCACTTTAAATACACATATATTTTCCACTGGGCTTCCCACTGAGATATTTAAGATCAGATCTGGACATTTATACCTATTGTACTGGTCTGCAGGAGGAATGGCATTGGAAGTACTATTACTAATATCCCCTCTTCTAAGCAACACTTTGAATGAGAGCTGGTTGAAGCCATTTTAGTAGTCAGGTAAGTTTTCCTCTCCTTGGTCCCATTTGGTTTCAGATCAGCAGCTTTTTGAGTGGCTTTAGCTGATGCTGTTTGATGACTTAAGTGCAAGCTTGTTCCTTTAATGCACAGCTTGAAAACCCAGAGCGTTTGAATTAATTATTTCCTGTTGTACCTGGACCTTCTCTCCTTGGGTCGGGGGCTGGGTGGGCAGCTTTTTTTTTTTTTCCCAGGCCCTTCTTCTAACTTGTGAAAGCAAGGCCAGGAGAAAAAGAGATTATCAGTTTTCCAGAAAAGGTTATGCCCTCTCTCCAACACACATCCATTTGCTCTTCATGTTCTTATAAGGATTTAGGTACAAATTAGGGAAAGCAAATGCCAGCTGAGGACTCCTTCCTTTGTACCACATTCCAGGGAAATAGATCTGACAGTATCCCCAGGCAGAGCTTTCTGTAAACACCCTCCTTTTTGACCCAGTCATAAAGAGTTACAAGCACAAAAAAAGCCACTTAAAACCCTTCGCCCCTGTGTTCAGAACTTCAGATTGCTGCCAAGGTTTTTGCCTTAACTTGCTTCAACAAGAATAAACTGTGCAAAAGCTTTGGAGTTCTCAGGCAATGTTACTGCCCGCCCTGCTTGCTTTAAGGTCATTAAAATCCTGTACTTTGCCAAAAGACTTAGAGCAGAGCCATCCTGTTCTTGGAATGAAAAGCAATTTTGCTTAGGCCACAGACTTTTTAGTGTCCAATAATATTGGAATGTTAAGTATAAATGAGATGCAAAGGGTGAATGTGATAATTATACAGTTGTGTTTATAATGAAGGTTGTGTAAAAAATTGCTAATACATTTATACTCATGAATTATTGAAAATAAATCTTAGCCTCTTATTATACTGTCAAATGAAAGAAGGACTTTACAGTCCAAATGTCATTTCTTTAGAGATTTTATTCTCTTTACTGAGCTCTAAAAAGACTTCACATTTATCTGGGGTGCATTTGTGGCCATGTTCATATAGCCAAAACAATGTGACGAGTTGCATGATTTTCTGGTTGATTCAAGGCTCTTAGGACAACTTGTTAAGGCCATAAAAGACCATTTTCAAGCCATCTTTGGTTGATTAGTTATTCTAAATGGAACTGCCCCATCATATTTCCATTTGTTTTAGTTAAAGGCAAAAGAAGGTAATTTTTATCTTATTATTTTAATTTCTCTCTGGTGAATTAGAGAAATTACATTAATATTTTTGTTTCTTGACTATTACTTATGACTGATGAACAAGGGCTATAGAACAGATTGTGACTTAATTTTTCTTTTTGGTTTAATAGATACTTAATTACAAACTTTGAAAAAAAACTTCTATAAGCAAAAGATAATTTGATATAGTATATTTGTTTGTGAGTAATTCTGCATCAACCTACATGAGTTTATTCATTCTTGAAAAAAAAAAAAAAAAGACACCTGTAAGTTACATCCAACTGTTTTTTGTCACTGTCAAGTCAATTCTGATGCATGGGGATCCCTTATGTTAAAAGATTAGACTGCTCTGTAGGGTTTTTCTTGACTGTGATCTTAATGGAAAAGATAATCAGGCTTTTTCTTCTGTAGTACTGCTGAGTGGGTCTGAACTGACAACTTTTAGGTTAGTATTAGAGTACAAACCATTTATGCTAACTGAAACCAAATAAAAACCCAAACCCATTGCCGTCAAGTGGATTCTGATTCATAGCAACCGTATAGGACAACTATAATCTTTATGGAAGTGGACTGCCACATATTTCTCCCATAGCGTGGCTGGTGGGTTGGAACCACTGACCCTTCAGTTAGCAGCCAAGCCCTTAGCTACTGTGCCACCTAGGGATCTATCTATCTACCTAACTATATACTACTAATGCTTAGAAGGTGAAAACATTTAGATATTTCCTATATGTGCTCAGGAGTCCCTGGGTGGTATAAGTGGTTAACGTGATTAGCTGCTAACTGAAAGGTTAGAGATTCAAGTCAACCCAGAGGCACCATGAAAGAAAGATTTGAGACCTACGTCCAAAAAATTCAACCATTAAAAACCTTATGGAGTACAGTTCTATTCTGACACGCGGGGTTGCCGTGAGTCATAGCTGACTCTACAGTAACTGGAACTGGGCATTAACCTGATACACTTTTGATCAATATAACAGGAGAAGAAGACTAGCAAAAGCCTGGCACAGATTATTGGCCTGTGAGAAATGCTGGTGAGGCAGTGTGGGGCAGGAAAGGTGGCTGTGTTGCTAATGTAGTTGCCTCATGTTATAATATGTGCGAAAAACTTTTGAAATGTGATATTTAATTCTCCCATTTATCTTGTGAGACTGACGTTATTATCTCCATTTTAAATAAGAAAGCACCGAAGTTCACAAAATTTCAATAACTTGCTCAGGATCTCAAACTGGTAAGTTGAAGTTGGGATTTGAATACAGGTTTTTCTGACTCCAGAGTTCAAATTTGCTCTACTATGCTACGTTTAGATGACAGATTTATCTATTTTGAATAATGCTGCTGTAACATTTTGATACAAGCCTTTTTTATCAACATACTTTTTACATCTCTTGAGGATAAATACCTAAGAGTGGAACTGTTCGGTTATATGATGAGTGTATAAGGTGTGTATGGTAAAGTGTTGTAGGTTAAGACACTTCCAAACTTTTTCAAAGTGGCTGTACCATTTTGCATTCTACAAACAACGCATGGAGTTTCAACAGTTCCACATCCTCATCAACATTAGTATAGCTGGTCATTCTAATTTTAGTCATTCTAGTGGGTGTTAGTGAAGTTTTAAGCTATAGATTAACATGGGATAAAAAAAAAAGTTTCTCTACAGAAAACACATGAGGAAGGTACATTTTATTTGAGCTCAGAGTTTGGTCAGCTACCAACAAAGACTTGGAATATATAAGCCGTGATTTTATAGTACTGACATATTTTCCTCTTCATAAAGTGATATATTAAAGTGTGTTGGTTTCAGTTTGATAAGTCAAATGCTGCCATTTTAATGTGTCTCATCATAAATCAATTTTATTGCATTTTGTGTCATCCCTTATATCTTGGATGAAAATACTTTTGTTTCATTTCTGTTTAATAGACTTGGAAATCATTTTTCCCCCTTCTGCTGGAGTGAGTTGGTAATAACTTTTTTTTCCTCTAGCATATTTTCAATTGTGTATAATGCAAGACCACCAGAAATATAGGGAACTGATAGTTTTTAGTGATATAGCTCTATCTATCTATCTATATATCTATAATATAAAGTTCTATTCTGTTTAAGAATATTTATTTTCCTTTTAAAGATGTAATTCCTCTAAATTACAAGGTAAATGAATGTGTTTAAAAGATACTGGTTAGAAGTCTATATCGAATTCTGTGAGTAAATGTAGCGCTTATCACTCAGTATGAATGTATTTTGAAGTTATTGCTTTTTGTTTGTTTGGTTTGTCATCAAATGGTATTACATTTAAGAAATATGTTTTCTGTGCTTTGGCAATTATGGAATTGTAACATCATGTAAGTTACTATTTATGATAGTCATACAAAACCCAAACCAAACCCACTGTCTTTGGGTCGATTCTGACTCACAGCAACCTTATAGGATGGAGTAGAACTGCCTCATAGTGTTTCTGAGTCTGTCAATCTTTATGGAAGCAATCTTTATGCCTCATCTTTCTCCCACAGGGTGGCTGGTGGGTTTGAACCACTGACCTTTGGTTAGCAGCTTTAACCACAGTGCCAGCAGAGATTCTTTACTAGTCATACAAGGAGCCTACAATTTAGTGGTGGAGAAGGCAAAACAAAAAAATCAAAACAAAACAAACAAAAAAATCTAACAATTTAAGTTAGTATATAGTGTTGGGGAGAATCATTTCTCCCACTCCTGATTTTTAATTCCATATGAAGGGAGCTTAATATTCCTGTCTGCAAGTCCTACCTATTTTTCCTCTTCAAGGAGTCAGAGTGCACCATTTTGAAGGTGAGCATTCATGATTGGTCCATGTTTTCAATTAATCACAGAGGCGTCATTAAAGTTGGTGTCACCTAGTGCAGAAACTCATGGTTCACTCCTCCCCCATACCCCCATGGCCCTCCTCACAAGTACCAGACCATACAGAATCCTTAGTAATGTTTATTATCAATTTTAATCGTAAAATAACATGTGATAAATACAGTTTTAAATTGCTTCAATATAATGTTTCTTAGATTATATGAATATTCTTAGATTATATGAGTTCTAACAATGAAATTGTTTTGTAAAACTTTTCTATGGTGAGTTACAATATTTTTAGTAACCAAGTGGAAGCCTTTTTGATCTTTCTCCTTATTTTTCTTTAATTATTATTTTAGTCTCAAAAAGGTTATTGATATAGATTCAGGAATATGAATTAGCACAACACTGTAGCTAAAACATGGCAAAATTTGACAAAATCAACAACTATAAAAACACTGGGAACAATAAAAACAACAGTGTGAGCTTGAACAGTGTTCAGACAATACCATGTGATTCAAAGAGTCATTGTAATTGGGTAATAATGACAGCTCTAACCACAGTGCTTTTATTGTTGTTAGGTGCCAGTGGAGTTAGTTCTCACTCATAGCAACCCCAGGTACAAAAGAGTGATACACTGCCCCATCCTGCACCATTCTCACAATCCTTGTCGTACTTGAGCCCATCATTGCAGCCACTGTGTCTCATTGAATGTCTTCCCTCTTTCACTGATGGTCTACTTTACCAAGCAAGACATCCTTCTCTAGGGACTGGTCCCTTCTGATAACATGGCCAAAGTAACATGAGGTGAAGTCTAGCCATTCTTGCTTCTAAGGAGAATTCTGGCTGTACTCCAGGGTGCATAACAAGATTCAAAAAGAAAATTAGCATAGAGTTTTAGCTTTAAGGTTATATTTATACATGTAAGGTGGGCTTAAGGAAAATGTTTTTGCTATTATTACTACAGGAATATTTTAATAAAAAATGATAAATTTTGGCTGAAACACTGCACGAAAATTTTATGGAAAGTCATTTTGGGATTAATCCCCACTGACAATACTGCCCAGTGTAGTCAGCCCCTACTGCATCCCTTAGTGATGCCACTGATTCCAACTCATGGCAACCTTGTGTGTGTGGGTAGAACTGTGCTCCATAGAGTTTTCAGTGGCTGATTTTTTTGAAAGTAAATCTCCAGGCCTTTCTTTCTCCAGCCTTTGTTTGGATTCAAATCTCTAAGCTTTTTGTTAACAGCTGGGCATCTTGACTTTTTATACTACCCAGGGACTCTTTTTTTTTTTTTTTTTAAAGTTGTGATTTGGGTGAAACAATGAACAGAACAAATTCATTTTTCATACAACTATTCATACATATTTCATTTCATGACTTCAATTGCAAATCCCACAATGCAACAACTCTCTTCCCACTTCCTCCCTGTGGTTACTTTTTCCCTATATCCTACTTTCCATTGCATTCCCACTCTCTGAGGTATCTCCCTGCACAAATACTGCCTTTCTGATGTCCCATGGTTGATCATCTAAGGAGTTCACCTACCTGGTGTAAATGTTCACCTCCTACGCCTGTCTGTTGTTTGGCTGGAAGTCATAGAGTGAGTTCAATTCTAGGCCCAAAAGATGATTTGAGGCCAGTCTCAAGGGTTTTACCAGTCTCTATCAGACCAGTAAGCCTGGTCTTTTTTATGATTTTGGATTTTGTTCCACATTTTCCTCCCACTCTATTCAGGATCTCTTATTTTGATCCCTTTCTGAGTGGTTGACAAGGGTAGCCAGGTACCATCCAGTTCTTTTGGTCTCAGGATCATACAGGCTGAGGTTTGCATGGTCTTGGACTAATTGTTTCTGCATGTCTTTTGTTTTCTTCATTCTTCTTTGCTCCAGATGAGAAGAGACCAATTGTTGCACCTTATATGGTCCCTTTCAAGCTTTTAAGACCACTGTTGATACTCACCAAAGTAGCATGTAGAACAAAGTTTTTGTGTAGTATCTTGTACCAATGAGCTTGATGTGACCATGGGCCCAGTGACTCATTCCTTCAGCATATTTGACTGTGGCTAGGAAGTTATCATCACTTTGCCCTGTTATACATATGGATATTCTTTTAGCACACACAAATGCGTATGTAGAAATATTGTCTGCCAAACTTGTATATGGTCATGGGTATATTCCCTTTTAGGGGCTCCATTTTTATTAATTAGACAAAGTGAACCTATCATAGGACCTGTGCATGGTGGCTTTCCATTCTTCTCTCTTTGGAATAGTGGGAAGAAGAGTTTTGGAATCAATGTATGGACCCTAAATTTTTCTTGGATGGGCTGTGCCAAGGTTTTATCAGAGGGTAGAAAAATAGCAAGCCTATCTTGGTTTTTATTCTAAGTTCTGCCCTCTACTTAGCCTTCACTAGTAATGAGGTTGATAATATGTTTTCAATTGCTGACTTTCCCCTTATTTCTCAAAGGATTCAGAATCCATGTGGGGAACAGGATACCGTTTATTGTCTCATTATTTAATATTTCAGGCTTTATCACTTTACTAAATAGCTTAATACCTCAAACCAGGTCTATACATGTATTCTTTGAGGTTTTGCTAGGTTTTATTAAACACAGAAGTTTTTTACGTTTTGTGTTTTCATTTTCATAATAATCTTATTTCCTACCATGTTAGTACAGAGGAGGTATTTATGAGTTTCAAATTTATTGCATCAGAGAAAACTGGTATTACAGTTGAGTCACATACAGCATGTGGTAGCACAGGCAGATTGAACTCAGAATAACTGTGCTGAAACCAACAGTCCTATACTCTCACTGAGAGCAGAAGTATTGTATGAAATACATGTGATATCTGTCTTGGTGTGGGTTGAATTGCAATATTTCACCAGAAGTAAGTACAATGATATGTATACAATGAAATATATTTTTATCCTGCATTCCAGCAGTAATTAAATCAAACACACCCATTGAAATTAAGCTTCAAAAATGCTACAATATAAACTTGCATTTCAAATGAACAAGATCAATATAAAATTATCATGAAACACTCCATTTAACCTTCTTTTAGAGTCTGATTTTCTTGACAGATTAAGAGTGATATTTAAATTCTGATTTTCCAAACTACAAGCAAAGCCATAAATGTAATAATATTCAGTCTTACACATGAAAATGGTTATTATTGAAGTTAAAAATAAAAAATACTTCAGATTATGTGAAATTTAGTATTGGACTTGAGACTACAGTTTTTACTATTAAATCCATCACATCCAGAGAGAATCAGCTTTAAACACATGATAATCCTAGACAGCACCAATGCCAGCTGAAGACAGTACCAATAAACCAATAAATGCATAGAATAGAGTAAGTAGGGAAGGGAGCACATGTTCTCATCTATGGGGCACTGCAGTGATGTGAGTCTGAAGATTCTGTTCCAGCTGCAACAGCATGTAGGGAGAGTGCTGTTTTCCTAGGTGCCATTTATACTTCTACACTGTTATTTTTACCTCCTCTTCCTTATCTCTGACCACAGCTAGGAAGTAGTGGGCAGAGAGGAGCTCTCAGAGCAAAGAGAAGAGAAGCCAACCACAGCCTCTTTTCTAATTGTAAGCTTCCCACTGCAGCATCCCCAAGATGGTGAGGTGAGAAAATTGTGTATAAACAAAATTTAAAGTATTATTTATTACACCTGATCAGTTTGCATCATTCCTCTACTGATAACATTTCTGTGGTTCCTCAGCCCTCTCACAGTAAAAGCCAACATTCTTTTAATAGCCTATAACCCCACTTCTCAAAAAATTGTTCGGGGGCCCACAGAAAGTTTGTTAGAAATGCAGACTCTCAGACCCCTTCTCAGACCCATTGAAATAGGATAAAACTTTGCATTTTAACTATAAATCCAGATGATTCACATGCACATTAAAGTTTGAGACACACAGGCTTATAAAACCCCACCCTTGGTTAGCTCTTTAGCTCACCTACTAATACTCTCAATTTTCCTCTCTAGTCACAGGGGTTCTTCAACACATCAGGCCCATTGTTGCTCCAGAGTCTTAGCATTGACTCCTTGTTCTTCCTCGAATGCTCATGTGGAAGTACTTACATGGCTCATTTGATTTCATCTTCATTCCTCTTAAGGAGATTAACTCATAATGAATCCTGCATTTAAAATTTTATCTCCATATGTCAGCACAATTTCCCTTATTCTGTTGTTACCTAACCTAATATTTAACACTTTCTAATATATCATATGAGTCCCTGAGTGGCGCAAACAGTTAATACACTCAGCCGTTAACTGGAAGTTTGGTAGTTTGAGTACATCCAGAGGTCTTTGGAAAAAAGGTCTTGAGTTCTGTATCTGGAAAACAAGCCACTAAAATCCTGTGGAGCATAGTTCTACTTTGACACACATAAGTCAGAAATAACCGCACAGCACCTGGTTTAATATACTGTAGATTTTCCTTTTTTATATTATTATGATTAATGACTGTCTTCTGAAAATTTAAGTTCCATTAGGGTAGGTATTTTCTGCTGTTTGTATTCTGATGCTTCCAGACTTTATACACCAATGCATGGCAAATAGTTAAAGATATATTGATTGGATTATTTTAAAACATTTACCTTACCAATCAATTTCACTAAGTGCTTCATATGATTATAGGTAGGGAAAAATCTCTGTAAATTATATTGTCTTATTGGAATATATGTTTTCACCAAAAAGGCCATTGCACAAAACATGCACAAAACATTGCACAGAACATGGGGAATATGGGCTTTTACTCATCTCCACAATTTCAATGAAGCAAGCTTTATTTAAAACATTAAATAAACTCTTTCCTAGTTGCCCAAATGATCTTCTTCCCTGAGAAGCTAAGGAAAAGAGATAGATCTGATAAGATTTTATCAAAACTAGTGTCTGAAAATAATATGCATTGTCATTTTCCCTCAGAGAAATAAACCTGATCTTTTATGTTGTTTCCATGCAAATTTAAATGTTTTGTTGTACAAGCTCACTTGCTCTTGGCCAACAGACCTGTTTCTAAGAAAGACTAACTATGCTCCTAAAGAAGACTCAAAAAGGACATCTTGGACAACAAGTAATTTTTATAAAACAGCATTTTGATGAGTTAAGTGTAAATAAATCAGAAACAGATGCATTACGGAGCTATTGGGGCCCACACATTTGAAAAACAAGTGAAAAATTTCTTGTGTCTTGTATCCTTAACTACAAAAATAAAATGTAACATTTGAAAGAAAATTTTCTAGTTTCTACCATGTTTTGTGAAAATGTTTGTCTTTCCTTTGACTCAAAGTCATCTTTCCATGTACTTATATGATGGAAAGTGTTTCTGTTTATAAACTTCTTGTGTATAACATTTGCAGAATAATCAAGTGCTTAATCTCTCAGGAAGCTCTGGTAACGTAGTGCCTAGGACATTTGACTGTTAACCAGAAGGTTGGCAGTTCAAACCCACCAGCCACTCCTAGGAAGAAAGACTGGGCAATCTACTTCTGTAGAGATACTGCCTCAGAAACTCAAGGAGGGGTTGCTATGAGTCGAATCAACTCAATTAGAGTGAATTTTTTTAATAATCTCTCAATGTTGAACCAAAGAAAATAATTTATGAATGTAGGCAAGATAACATAAAATGATTCACCCTTTCTTCAATTTTAAAAGATAGCAAAAATTTTATTTGGTTTTAATGTTCTTCTGATTATTAGGAACAGAGACATGTATAGCATAGTTCAAGAAATAGTTATTCTATAGATTTAGAGACAATAATTCATGCACCTGAGCTGAGATAGAATACAAGAGAACTTCATGGAAAATGGGATTGGGATGCCACTACCAATGGTTAAAAGCTGTTCTCCCATGAGGGTTCATTCATGGCTCAACTATGCTCATCTGTGTTATTTTTTTAAAAATCTCATTTTATTGATTACCTTCCTCATAAGTTCAGTTTCAAATGACCCATCATGGCCGTGGCATAAGTTCACTTTATAATCTTTCTACTCATAGAAATAACTCTCAGCATTAGAGTCCATAATTCTAAATGCATGAAAGAAGATTCAAATTGGCTTACCTGTCTTTTTGAACCAGGTTGTTGATCATGCAAACTTGGGGTTAAGCTATCCACTGCAGTCAGCTGTGGTTGAGAGAGCCAGGCTCCTGGTACAAGGTGGGGGAGTGTGGGAGGAATGTGTGGACAGGTGTCTCAGGTTTAAATATGCTAAATACAGACTCCAGGATTTATCAGCTGTAAGAAATATTTTGCCAAATATGTCCTTTGGAAAATAAAATATTACTTCTTTTTCTCTTTTTCAGAATTGTGATGTTTCAGATTTTTAATTTAGGATGCCAGAATTGGAAAGGGTGTGGATGGCTTGCAAAATCTAGAATTTCATCTAATCTGTCTGGATTTTAAGAAAACAACATCAATTACATGACTGTGTAAGGGATATGTCTTTGGAGATAGTTTATTATAGTCTTTCAAATACAGTTGTTATCTTTATTTTCCTAAAGTCCCTGAAATAGTCCTCAAAAAAGTAATCTTTGATTTGATACAGGGTAATCTCATAAGATTCCAGCCGCAGGGATCCAGGTGAGGAGAGGGAACTCAGGCATGCCCAAAGCAGCAGGGTGGGAGAATGGGAGAAAGGGGATTAAAAGGCCCAGGAACCTGGACAGAGGAGAAGTCAGCCGCAGGGACCCAGGTAAGGGTGGTACGAGAAGTTTCCAACAGGGAGACAAACCTATCTGTTGGTTTGTCCTACTATGGTGACATGCTGATGTCAGTTTTGAGGCTAAGCCACTGGTGTTTCTAACCCAGTGGGATGCACATGGTGCACAGGTATCAGCCCAGCTTATAGACTGAGACAGACTAGGAAGAGGGAAGAGGCCATCCACTTCTCCAAGAATTAGCCAGGGAAAACCTTATGAATGTGGCTGTGATGATGGGCTCAAGTATAGAAGGGATCATGGAGCTGGTGCGGGATTGAGCAGTGTTTCGTTCTGCTGTGCATGGGGTTGCTATGAGTTGGAAATGACTTGATGGCACCTAACAACAACAACAACAATCTCATAATGTCCCTGGACAGTGAAAATTGTTAGCATAACATACTCAGCTGCTAACCAAAAGGTTGGAAGTTTGATTCCACACAGAAATGCCTTGGAAGAAAATCCTGAAGATCTACTTCTGAAAAGTCAGCCGCTGAAGACACTATGGAGCACAGTGGTACTCCAAAACATATGAGGTTGTCATGACTTAATAGCAACAGGTTAATATCATTATATATATATATTTTTTAAAAAGAGAGAAACTGAGTTGGAGAAACTTGGAGAGGATTCAATGAGGATCTGACAAAGATTGGAATGGGCTTTGTTTTGCCTAGAGAAGACAAGGGTGGAATAAACAACAGTCTTTAAATAATACATAATCCTAATGTAGGATTGTGACAAAAACTTGCTCTGTCAGTAACTGGAATTGAGATAAAGCATAAAAGGGAGATAAAACCAGTACTGGAAAGAACTCCAAACTCAACTCAATGGCAGACCCAAGTTCTAGCCTAGGTGTTACCACTCACTACAGGGTAGAGGAAAAGATTGGACTGGATGCCAGCATAGTCCTTTTTGACACTAAAGACAAGTCTAAAGGGAATGGCTGTACAACTGGAAGGATATCATGCTTAGCAAACTGGAGGGTCAATGAGGAAGGGGAAGGCCTTCAACCAAATGGATTGACACAGTGGCAACAATGATAAACTCAGATGTAGCAAAGATTTTGAGGCTGGCACAGGATCAGTCAGTTTTGTTCTGTTGTACACAGGGTTGCTATGAGTCAGATCTGACATGACAGGGCCTAACAACAACAACAACAACAACAACAACAAAGGGTGATGTTCCAAGGAGTCCCACCATTCCCTTCTGCCCCACCAAGTAAATACATCTATGTGGAATTTAATAAAGAATAAGTTTATCTTCCACATATATATTATTTTCAGTCCAGAATTTAAAGTTCTATCACTCATACAATGACTTTAATCTTTACTTTAAAGCAGCAAAGGAAAATCTGCTTCAGGTGACAAAGTCCAAGTTTGTGATTGGGAATTAGAGCTAGGAATGATTATACCCCTCCTTTGAAAGAAAATAGAATCAAAAGAATTCCTGTGTTGTACAGGAGCTATTATCATTCAAAAGAGATACAAATTCACTATCAATTCATTATTAATTCTAGAAAAATAATGTATCTGAATCTGAGACTAATTGTGGGGAGCGGGGGGAAGACAACCGACAAATCTAGCAACATTTTCATGGACAAAAATAAAACTTTATCCATCATAGATTAATGGATATAACTAAAACATAGATTAAAAAAATTACCCTACTTTGAGGCATAATTGCACCAATTCATTCCAAAGAACACAGGATGTTTCCTTACAGCAAATCAAGCATTGTGAAATTGTTGTTGTTGTTGTTGTTAGGTGCCATGGAGTCATCCCTGACTTAAAGCGACCCTAAATACAGCAGAACGATACATTGCCTGGTCCTGCGCCAGCCCCTCAATATTTGCTATACCTGAGCCCATTGTTGCAGCCATCGTGTCAATCCATTTCATTGAGGGCCATCCCCTTTGTCACTGACACTCCACTGTACCAAGCATGATATCCTTCTCCAGGGAATGGTCCCTTCTTACAACATGACTGAAGTAGGTGAGACAAAGTCTGGCCATTCTTGCTTCTAATGAAGATTCCAGCTGCACTTCTTGCAGGACAGATTTGTTAGTTCTTTTAGCAATCCATGGTACTTTCAGCATTCTTCACCAACATCACAATTCAAAAGCATCGACTCTTCTTTGGTCTTCCTTCTTCATTATTCAGCTCTCACATGCATATGAGACAATTGAAGATACCATGGCTTGTGTCAGGTGCACCTTAATCTTCAAGGAGATATCTTTGCTCTTCAGCACTTGAAAAAGGTCTTTTGTAGCAGATTTTCCCAATGCTATACATTGTCCGATGTCTTGACTATTGCTTTCATTAGTGTTGTTTGTAGAACCAAGTAATATGAAGTCCTTGACAACTTCAATCTTTTCTCTACTTATTGTGATGCTGCTTATTGGTCCAGTTGTGAGGATTTTTGTCTTCTTTATGTTGAGGTAGAATCCCTACTGCAGACTGTAGTCTTCAATCTTTAATAAGTGCTTCAAGTCATCCTTACTTTCAGCAAGCAAAGTTGTGTCATCAGCATATTGCAGGTCCTTCTTCATATAGTTCAGCCTCTTGGATTATTTGCTCAGCATACAGATTGAATAAGTATGGTGAAAGAATTCCTCCCTGATGCACTCCCCTCCTGATTTTAAACTATGTAGTGTCCCCTTGTTCTGTTCAAATGACAGCCTCCTGGTTTATGTACAAGTTCCTCATGAGTACAATTAAGTGTTCTGGAATTCCCATTCTTCTTAATTTTACCCATATTTTTTTATGGTCCACACAATCAAATGCTTTTGCATAGTCAATAAAACATAAGTAAATATCTTTCTGGTATTCTTTTCTTTCAGCCAAGATCCATCTGACATCAGCAATGATATCCCTCATTCCATGTCCTCTTCTCAATCTAGCATGCATTTCTGGACGTTCTCTGTCAATATACCACTGCAACCATTTTTGAATTATATTCAGGAAGATTTTACTTGCATGTGATATTAATGATATTGTTCTATGATTTCCACATTCTGTGGGATCACCTTTTTTTGGAATCGGTACAAATACGGATCTCTTCCAGTCAGTTGGCCAGGTGGCTGTCTTCCAAATTTCCTGGCATAGATGTGTAAGTGCCTCCAGCACAACATCCATGTGCTAAAACATCTCAATGGGTATTCCGTCAGTTCTTGGAGTTTTGTTTTTGACAACTCCCAGCCCAACTTTGACTTCTTCCTTCAGTACCACTGGTTCTTGATCATATGCCACGTCTTGAAATGGATGAGTATGTTTTCTGCATCATTCAATATTTTGTCCATAAAATCTTTTAATATTGCAACTCAAAGCTTGATTTTTTCCTTCAGTTCTTTCAGCTTGAGAAATGTTGAGCTTGTTCTTCCCTTTTAGTTTTCTAATTACAGGTCTTTGAATATTTCATTATAATAATTTACTTTGTCTTCTTGAGCTGCTCTTTGAACTCTTCTGTTCAGCTCTTTTATCTTGTCATTTTTTTCCATTCACTTCAGCTACTCTTCATTCAAGGGCAAAGTTTAGAGTCTCTTCTGACATCCATTTTGGTTTTTTCTTCCTTTCTTGTCTTTTTAATGACCTTTTGCTTTCTTCATGGATGATGTTCTTGATGTCATCCCACAATTCCTCTGGTGTTCAGTCATCAGTGTTCAATGCATCATATCTATCTTTTAAATGGTCTCTAAATTCAGGAAGGATATATTCAAGGATGTATTTTGGCTCTTGTGGACTTGTTTTAATTGTCTTCAACTTCATCTTGCATATGAGCAGTTAATGGTCAGTTCTACAATCAGCTCCTGGCTTTGTTTTGGCTGAAGATATTGAGCTTTTCCATCACCTCTTGCTACAGATGTAGTCATTCTGATTCCCATGTATTCCATCTGGAGAAGTCCATATGTATAGCCACTGTTTTCATTGTTGAAAAAAGGTATTTGCAACAAATAACTCAACGGTCTTAGAAAATTCTATCATGAGATCTCCAGCATTATTTCTATCACTAAGGCCAAATTTTCCAATTACTGGTGATTCTTCTTTGTTTCCAACTTTTGTATTCCAATCACCAGTGATAATCAGCACATCTTGATTGCATGCTTGGTCAATTTCAGACTGCAGAAGTTGGTACAAATCTCTAATTTTCTCATCTTCAGCTTTGGTGGTTGGTGTATAAATTTGAGTAATAGTAGCATTAACTAGCCTTCCCTGTAGGCATATGTATAGTATCCTATCATTGATAACATTGTACTTCAGGATAGATCTTGAAACATTCTTTGTGATGATGAATGCCACTCCATTCCACTTCAATTTGTCTTTCCTGGCATTGTAGAACATATGATTGATTCAAAATGGCCAAAACCAGTCCATTTCAGCTCACTAATGCCTAGGAGGATATAAATGTTTATGCATTCCATTTCATTTTTTGACAACTTCCAATTTTCCTAAATTCATACTCCATACTGTCCATGTTCTGATTATTAATGGATGGTTGCAGCTATTTCTTCTCATTTTGAGTCATGCCACATCAGCAAATGGAGGTCTCTAAAGCTCAATTTTAACCACATCATTAAGGTCAGCTCTACTCTGATGAGGCACCTCTTTCTCATTCATATTTTGAGTGCCTTCTGACCTGAGGGGCTCATCTTCCAGCACTGTATTGGACAATGTTTCAGGGCTCCTCATAAAGTTTTCCAGTATTATACCAGACAGTGTTTCACTGCTATTCATAACGTTTTCACTGGCCAATTCTTTGAGAAATGGAGGGCATCTTCCTTCTTCAGAGTCTGTCTCAGTCTGGAAGCTCTGCTGAAACCTGTTCACCATGGGCAACTCTACTGGCATTTGAAACACTGGTGGCACATCCTCCAGCCTCACAGCAACACACAAGCCACCACAACAACCACAGTATGACAAACTGACAGACATGTGCATCTCCCATAGTTGTTCCAAACTGCTCCATTCACTTTCTGGCCTTTCCCCTACACGTTCTGGCCATCTGCCAGCTCCCACTTCCTGCCTGTGGGCTCTACCCTTATCTGTTCCAGCCATGGGTCCTGGTTAAAATATGTTATAATATTAACTCAAAGAAAACCCAACTCACTGCCATCAGGTCAATTTGACTCATAGAGTCCCCTTCTTGGGTTTCCAAGTTGATATCTCTATGGAAGTAGATTGCCCAATCTTCCTTCCAAGGAGTGGCTGGTAAATTTGAACCACCAGTCTTCTGGTTAGCAGTCAAATGCCTTAGGCACTACACCACCAGAGCTCCCAATTAAAATATTAGAACCTTTTTTTCTCAGTAGCTGACTTGAGTAGTCATTTTCTCTCCCACAATAATGTCAACCACTGGCATCAGTTCACTCCTATAAATATCTCTGTTGAATATTTGCCCATTTGGATTTTCAAAGGACATAGTGAAAATCTCAAACACCGGAAGAAAGAGTGGCACTCAACAGAGCCTACCTTCTATATACAAGATCAAATACAGAACCATCAAGTTGATTCAGGCTCATAGACTCTTATTGGGTTTCGAAGGCTATAAATCTTTACAGTAGATTGCCTCATCTTTCTCCCATGGAGTGGCTTTTAGGTTTGAACCATTGACTTTCTGTTTAACAGCCAAATGCCTTATTCACTATGCCACCAGAGCTCCATAAGACAGTGTTCTATAAAATATAATTTGAAGAGGCTCTCTGTGAATCAAAATCAACATGATGGTAGTGTTTCTTTTTCTTTCTTTTTTTTTTTTTTTGGTTTATGAAAAGGAAGATGGCATCCTGCTAACAAAATCCAACAACTCTCTCACCAATAAAATCTCAAAATCTGAATGAAATAGATAAAAATAATGTCCCTGGAATTTTGAGCATAAAATGACAAGTTAAATTTTAGATTGAGTGCTGATTGGAATGGGAAACAGAC
>NW_006922054.1:1859807-1865449 GCF_000298275.1 Orycteropus afer afer | reverse complement strand
CAAATTGAAAAGCCTGTACTAGGGTGGCTAGAGAAAAGGGTACAGTGTGGCTTTTCACTAGAGTCTAGGCAGGAGTTTTGTCTGTCCAGAAGGGAGCCAGACCTACACCAATGAATCACGCCTGGTAAGCCAGGCATTCTGCCCCCAAAATTACAGCCTCCCAGTGAATGGAAGCTAAACCTCTTCCTACTATCATCAAACTGGAGGCCAAAGAAATCGAGGAGCCACCCACAACAATCCATTTGAAACAGATAGTCTCAAAGGCTATCTCTTCCTCCTCATAGTCTCTGGTTGATCTTTCTCACACTGAGCAAAACAGGCAAACACCTGTAGCTTTTCTGAAAATTAGAAATTGAACAAAAACAAAAAATGGATACCCAGAAGATGAACACAAAAATTATGGAGACAGATAACACATTTGAAGGACAAAAGAGTAGAATGGAATTAGCTGAGGAATGCATATTCCAGCTAGAAGATAAATCTCTTGATATTAGTTTGTATGAGGAAAAAATCAAATGAAAGAATCAAGAGAAACAAAGAAATATAAGAGTTATTTGGGATGATATCAAAAGAAGTAATATATGCCTGATTGGAATCCCAGAAAAGAGGTGGCAAAAAAGAAAAAAAAAACCCACTGAGTGAGAAAATTATTGAACACTTCCCAACAGAAAACTTCCCCAATATCGTGAAAAATGAAAAGATATTCATCCTGGAAGCTCAACAAACCCTGTACAGGTTAGATGCAAAGAGAAAGTCACCAAGACATATCATAATCAATCATACCAAAACCAAAGACAAAAAAAGAATCTTGAGATCAGCTCAGGAAAAAGAGAATGTATGTACAAAGGGCAACCAATAAGACTAAGCTCTGATTTCTCAGCAGAAACCATGCAGGTAAGGAGGCAATGGGATGACACATACAAAATGTTGAAGGAAAAATATTGCCAGCTGAGAATTATACCCACCAGCCACTCTTCAGAAGGAATATGGGGCAATCTACTTCCATAGTGATACTGCCTTGGAAATCCAAGGAGGGGTCACTATGAGTTGGATCTGACTCAATGGCACATAACAACAACAACAATGAGAATTATACATCCAGCAAAGCTTTTCCTCAAATATGATGGCAAAATCAGGACATTCCTGGACAAACAGAAATTAAAGGAATTTGTAAAATCTAGACCAAACCCTACAAGAAATGCTAAAGGGGATCCTTCCAACAAAAAACCAACAACACAAGATAGCAACCTAGGATTAAACTTGTGACAACATTACTCAGAAACCAACCCAGGAAAAGAATTCTCAAATCTAAAATAAGCTTATGAAATGGAGATTACAGAACCAGAGGAGTAAATCTGTAATTGATGCCAACTATAAATCAAATAGAAGGAATAAAAGGTATAATTAAAAAACTTCCATTTGGAGAGGAAGTCAAGTCAAAATCAATATAGAACAGAATGTTTTAAACTTAGGGAGACAAGAATTTATAATATATAAGATAATTAATAAACCTAGTAACAAAAATAAGAAAGGAGAAAATCACAAGGATTTAGTAAACATGAAAGAAACAATAATGAATAAAAAGGAAAGAAAAGATAATAACAAAATGAACTCAATACAGAAAAATTCGTGGAATAAAGAAACCATCAACACCACACAAAAAACACAAACGAGTGACAACAATAAATTCATATCTATCATTGATAACATTAAATGTGAATGGAGTAAATGAACCAGTCAAGAGAAAGAAGGTGGCAGATTGGATAAGAAACCAAGACCCATCAATATGCTGCCTATAAGAGACTCACCTTAAACACAAAAATAAAATCACAGGATGGAACAAAAGTAGGCGTGGCAATATTAATTTTTGATAATACAGACTTTAAGACAAAATCCAGCATAAGGGATAAAACCAAAAAAAAAAAAAAAAAACTAAGCTCACTGCTGTTGAGTCAAGTCGATTTCAACTCATAGTGTACCCTCCTTGGATTTCTGAGGCGGAAGTGCATCCAGAATGCTCCTTGGAAGCAAGAATGGCCAGACTTCGTCTCACCTATTTTGGTCATGTTGTAAGAAGGGACCATTCCCTGGAGAAGGATGTCATGCTTGGTAGGGTGGAGGGTCGACGAAAGAGGGGGAGGCCTTCAAGGAGATGGATTGATACGGTGGCTGCGATGATGGGCTCAAGTATAGCAGGGATTGTGGGACTGGCGCGGGATCGGGCAGTGTTTCGTTCTGCTGTGCATGGGGTCGCTATGAGTCAGAAACGACTCGACGGCACTTAACAACAACAACAACAACAACAGTCACTACGGAAGTAGATTGCCCAACCTTCCTTCCGAGGAGTGGCTGGTGGGTTTGAACTGCTAGCCTTCTGGTTAACAGTCCAATGCCTTAGGCACTACATCACCAGAGCTCCTATAAGGGATAAAGAAGGGCAGTATATGATGATAAAAGGGTCAATAGACCAAGAGGAAAGAACAATAATAAGTGTCTATGCACCCAGTGAAAGAGCTCCAAAATACATAAAGCAAACACTAACTGAACTGAAAGGAGAAATAGACAATACTACAATAGTAGTAGGAGACTTTAACACACCACTTTCTATGAAAGACAGCTATTAGAAAAAAAACTCCACAAAGTACAGATGATTTCAAAAACATATCAGCCAACTTGAACTCATAGACATATACAGAGCACTCCACCCAACAAAAAAACTGTTCTTTTTTTTTTTTAATAAAAAAATAAATTCTTTTTCGGTGCACATGGATCATTCTCCAGAATAGACCATATGTTAGGCTACAAATCAAGTCTCAATAAATTTAAAAACATCCAAATTCTACAAAGCATCTTCTCATATAACAATGCTATAAAATTTGAAATCAACAGTAAGAATACTGGGGCAGGGAGGACTCAAATACACGGAAAGTGAATAACACTATACTTGAGAACTACTGGGTAGCAGAAGAAACAAAGTGTGAAATAAAAAAAATTTCTGGTAACAAACGAGAATGAAAACACAGCCTACCAAAACCTCTGGAATAGTGAAAACAGTACTCACAGGTCAATGTATAGCAATTAATGCACACATCAAAACAAAAGAAAGAATCAAAATCAACATCTTAACCCAACAAGTCCAACAATTAGAAAAAGAGCAACAAAAGAAGGCTTCAGTTTCCAGAAGAAAGGAAAAAATAAAGATCAGAGCAGAAACAGAAAACAGAAAAATAGTAGAGAAAATCAACAAGACTAGAAGCTGGTTCTTTGAAAAAATTAATAAAATTGAGAAACCACTGGCAAATTTAAGTAAGGAAAAGAGAAAAGATGCAAATGACACAAATAACAAATGAAGTGGGTGACATCACAACAGAACCAGAAGAAATAAGAAGGATAATAATAGAATACTACAAAGAACTGTACTCTAACAAATTTGAAAACCTAGAAGAAATGGACAAACTCCTAGAAACACAAGACCTGCCTAAACTAGCACAAACTGAGGTAGAAAATTTGAACAGACCCATAACAGATGAAGAAATTGGGTAGGTCATTAATAACAAAATAAAACAAAACTCCCCCCACAAAAAAAGTCCTGGCCCAGATGGCTTGACTGGAGAATTCTATCAAACGTTCAGAGAGGAAGTGACACCTATCCTACTAAAGCTATTCCAGGATATAGAAAAGGATGGCATACTTCCAAATTCATTCTATGAAGCAAGCATAACCCCAATATCAAAACCAGGCAAAGACATCACTAAAAGGAAAACTACAGACCTACATTCCTCATGAATATAGACGCAAAAATCTTCAACAAAATTCTTGCCTATAGAATCCAACAATATTAAAAAATATATTTAGAAAATTTTAGAAAACTGCAACACCTTAACAACAAAAAGACAAACAATCCAATTCAAAAATGGGGAAAGAATATTAACAAACACTTCATGCCTAGGTCATTTGACTGCTAGCCAGAAGCTTGGCGGTTCAAACCCACCAGCCACTCTAAGGAAGGAAGACTGGGTGATCTACTTCTGTAAAGATTTACTGCCTTGAAAACCCAAAGTGGGTTGCTATTAGCTGGAATCGACTTAATGGCAGTGAGTTTGATTTGGTTTGGTCACCACAGAAGATATTCAGGCAGCCAAAAAATACACGAAGAAATACTCATGATCATTAGCTATCAGAGAGATGCAAATCAAAACAACAATGAGCTATCATCCCACTCCAGCAATAATAGCAAAATTCAACAGGACAGGAAACAACAAATGCTAGTGAGGCTGTGGAGAGATTGGAACTCTCATGCCCTGCTGCTGGGACTGTAAAATGGTACAACCACTGTGGAAAACACTTCCTTAAAAAGTTGGAAATAGAAATATCATGGATCCATCCATTCCATTGTTAGGAATATTTCCTAAAGAGGTGAGACTTAGGACACAAATAGATACGTACACACCCATGTAGCACTACTTACAATAGCAAAGAGGTAGAAACAACCTAAGTGCTCATCAACATAAGAATGGATAACTGAACTATGGTACATACACACAATGGTATGCTATGCAACATTAAAGAATAAAGAAGAGTCAGTGAATCACTTCCTAACATGGATGAACTTGGAGGACATTATGCTGAGTGAAATGAATCAATTACAGAAGGACAAATACCATGTGAATCTGTTATTGCAAAAATTTAAGGGAAGGTTTGTACAGGGAAAGAAATTGTCTTTGTTTGGTTACCAGGGGAAAGCTCTAGTGGTGTAGTGCCTAAGGCATTTGACTGCTAACCAGGAGGCTGGCAGTTCAAACCCACCAGTGACTCCTCCGAAGGAAGACTGGGCAAGTACTTCCATAGAGATACCACCTGGGAAACTGAAGGAGGGGTCGCTGTGAGTCAGATCTGCCTGGAGGGCAGTGAGTTTTTTTTTTTTGTTTGTTTGTTTGATTTTTGGTTACCAAGGATGCGAGGGGACAGAAGTAGGGAATAGAGATGGATAATTAAGAAACAGGTTTGATTTGGGTGAAGAGATTTAAAGATTAAATAAATAAGTAAGATTAGCCATTAGTTGATAGTTTTTGAAGCTAGGTTATGGGCATATGGGAGTTCATTGTACTAGTCTTTGTTTGAAATGTTTTATAATGCATTAAAAAAAGAAAAAAAAAGGGGGACAATGAAAGAAACTCTTTTCCATGTCCAAGGATAACTGTTATTTAGGCTCAGAATTTTCTTCTTTGGTTCCTTCATCCGTCCCACCTATTCCCCCCCTTTTCTTTTTGTAAATAAAACATTCTTGAAGTTTGGAAAATAATTTATTTAACAACATCTTTAAAAAGAAGCTGTTGAGTCACTGGGTGGTGCAAACAGTTAATGGCTGTAACCCAAAAGATCAGAAGTTTGAGTCCATGCAGAAACTCCTCAGAAGATCTGGTGATCTGCTTCCTAAATCCACCACTGGCAACCCAGTAGAGCACAGTCCTACTCTGTCACATGGGAACACGAGGTCCACATGAACTGGCTCCAACTTCACAGCCGCTTTTTATTTTTTTGACATCCAGTGGATTCCGACTCAGTAAGCTGTATCACCCAGGGACTCCTTACTATACATTTATTACAACTGTTCCCTCAATGATAGGAGGGGCTCAGAGCAG
>NW_006922054.1:1857862-1859612 GCF_000298275.1 Orycteropus afer afer | reverse complement strand
AATACAAAATTGCATCTTATTTTAACTTACCATTTAAAAAAAATCAACCATAAGATAGTCCACATTTATTGAACATAAAAGCCCCCATCCTTTGTGTTGTTTTTGTTATGTGCCATCGAGTTGGACCCATCTCATAGCAACCCCTTCAGCATGGATTTTTTATAATGATAACTGGTAATATGGAAGTATCAATATGCTAAATACTTTCTTAGAAGAAATGGAACAAAACCAAAAGTACAAATGACACCAACGTCTTTTGCCTGAGGGGAAAATTATATTGCAGCCAGAGTAAAGGGCGAAGTTTACGGGGTTTACCCTGGCATAATAATTCTCTGACTTTGTTTCTTTGATGTGCATGCCAGTGAGATTGAAAGCGGGTCTGTGACTTGTTTAAGAACACAGTGTTTTGAATTATTTGTTGTGGTCTTACCTACCCGTATTTGTAAAGCCTACCGATACGAAAATGAAAATAAAGAGAATTCATGGTTGTTCTCTGGATATATTTCCTGAGTTAGGATAAAAGTTTGATCTGCTGAGATAGTTTCCAAACTAAATAAAAGAGAAGCTGCTTATAGATCTAAGTTCTTCCTTGTCTTTAACAAGTATTTGTCCAAAGGTAAATCCCACACTACCCATTTAGAGACATTCCTAATGGAGCTCTCTGATTTTTATGAAGTAAATCATTTCAGTTTTATAAAAATTGAAGAACCTCAGAGGGCAAAGAGTAATCCAGTGGATTTGATATAATCTAATCAAATAAATCATCTTTATTCACCATTCTTTGGCAATTTGGAAAACACATGAAAAATGCTAAGTAACATTTACATACAGCTGTTAATGGTGGAAATGTTGAGTTTTATGAGTTTGGATGCACTCTTCGCACTTTCATCTCTAGGAGCCAGAAGCAGAAAGCATAGTTGCGCTTGGGAGCTAAGGTAATGGCTATTAAACTGGACATTTCAGGGAATTCTTTAATACTCAGGGAAGAACCTATTTCCTTTCCCATATTCGGCCATTAAAAATTGGCTAGCTATGCTGGTAATGGGAAAGGAGCGATTCCTTTAAAACGAAGGATTTTGGTGACAGCCTAGGGTAAAGTAGACTTAGTCATTCAAACATTTCATTCAGCATGACGGGGCTCTGATTCCGATTAGTATATCAAACATACGGGTTTATAATACTCTCAAAGCTTATTTGTTTTATATGATTTTTTTTTTTCTCTTCAGTTTGTCTTTTCCCACCCTACACCTTATTAACTGTCTCAGAAACCCAAGGAGAGGTCGTTGTAAGTCGGGTCCAACTAGATGGTACATAACAACAACAACAACAACACACCTTATTAACTCTCTTTTGTTTCTCCTCTTCTGCCCCAACAGATTTGCGGATCTTGCATGAGCAATTTGAAGCAGAGCTACCTCAAGGCTTTAGTAGAGCCTCTGGGTCCCAAATCCTAGTGACCCATCAAACATCTCCCTTTTTTTCCTCAAAAAATTAAATTTACTCACTCCTTTATCCTCAGTGTATTCTTGGTCTTCTTTGAATTATTTCTCCTCTTTTTGTTGTTGTTGTGTTTGCAATCAAGTCAAATCCGACTCATAGCGACCCCTCCTTGGATTTCCAAGGCAGTATCACTATGGAAGTAGATTGCTCAACCTTCCTTCCAAGGAGTGGCTGGTGGGTTTGAACTACCAGCCCTTTGGTTAGCAGTCAGATGCCTTATTTCTCCTCTATGTAACTTTTTTTTTTTTTT
>NW_006922054.1:1854827-1856297 GCF_000298275.1 Orycteropus afer afer | reverse complement strand
CATCTGTCCACCCGTATACCCATGTTTGCCTTCACTGTATGTGCTAAAGGGTTCTGTATGTGCTAAAGGGTTCATCTTTGTTGTCTGTACCTCCCATGTACCTCTCTATATCTTCCTCTTCCTCAATACCACCATGTTGATCATTCACATTTGGTACATTACCCTTCTCTTCACCCAAATCAATACCTATGTCTACCTATTTAACAGTGTTCCCTCTCCTCTCCTCCTACCCCTTGTAACCAACAAAAAAAATTTCCTTCCATATCTAAACCTTTCCTTGACTTTTACAATAATGGGCTAATACAATATTTGTCCTTTGTGATTTACTTATTTCACTCAGCATAATGTCCTCCAAGTTCATCCATGTTATGTGGTGTTTTGCAGATTCTACCTTATTCTTTAGGGTAGTACACTATTCCATTGTGTGTACATACCATAGTTTGGTTATCCATTCTCAGTTGATGGACACTTAGGTTGTTTCCATCTTTTGGGTATTGTAAACAGTGCTGCGATGAACATGGGTATGCATATGTATGTTTTGTCATGGCTCTCACTTCTTTAGGATATATACCTTGTAATGGAATGATAGGTCAAATGGTATTTCTAATTCCAACTTTTTAAGGAATTGCCATACTGCTTTCCACAGTGGTTGTACCATTTGACAGTCCCACCAGTAGTATATGAGAGTTCCAATCTCTCCACATCCTCTCCAGCATTTGTTATTTTCTGTCTTGTGGAACTTTGCTACTAGTGCTGGGGCAAGAGTCTATCTCCTTGTTGTTTTGATTTGAATCTCTCTAATGGCTAATGATTGTGAGCATTTCTTCATATATTTGTTGGCTGCCTAAATATCTTCCTTGGTGAAGTGTCTATTCATGTCTTCTGCCCATTTCTTAATTGGATTATTTATCTTTTTTTATTGAGGTGTTGGAGTTTTCTATAAAATCTAGAAGTAAGTCCCTTGTCAGATATGTCATTGTCAAATATTTTTTCCCAATCTGTAGGTTGTCTTTTGACTCTTGGAGAAGTCTTTGGAAGCACATACAAATTTAATTTTTAGAAAGTTCCATTCATCTAGTTTCTCTTTTACTGTTTGTGCATTTTGGGTTATGTTTGATAGTCTATTTATGCCATACATTGTTGTTGTTGTTATGTGCTGTCGAGTCAGACCCAACTCATAGCGACTCCTCCTTGGGTTTCTGAGGCAGTATCAATACAGAAGTAGATTACCCCATCTTCCTTCTGAGGAGTGGCTAGTGGGTTTGAACCATGAGTCTTCTGGTTAACAGTCAAGTGCCTTTAGGGACTATACTACCAGAGCTCATATATTAGGGCCCCTAAATGTGCCCCTAGTTTTTCCTTGAAGAACTTTCTAGTTTTAGTTTTCACATTTAAGTCTTTGATCCATCTGGAGTTAGTTTTTGTATATGGTGTGAGGTACAGATCTTTTTCACTTTTCTGCAAATGGAT
>NW_006922054.1:1843883-1848422 GCF_000298275.1 Orycteropus afer afer | reverse complement strand
ATTATGATCTGAGAAGATGCTTTGCAGTATTTTGATGTTTTTAAATTCATTAAGGCTTGCTTTATGGCCTACCATATGGTCTATCAAGAAAATGTTCCATGCGCACTGGAAAAGAATGTATATTGTGTTGTTGTTGGGTGAAGTGCTCTTTAGATGTCTATAAGGTCAAGTTGGTGGATTGTACTTTTTAGCTCTTCTGCATCTTTGTTGAGTTTCTTTCCATTTGTTCTATCTTTCATTGAAAGTGGTAATTTCTGAAAAATTCTTTTAGAAAATATTCATATATTGCTGGCTCATTTCCAGATTACTCCTTAGCACTTTGCAAATTTCATCTCTCTCAGAACTCTATTGAAGGTCATTTTTTGAAGGTCACCAGTTGTATCCCAATTATTAAAATCAGTGGCCTTTCTCTAAAATGCTTCTTTAGCTCTCTGCAATACACATACTGTTAGCCATTACTATGTCCTTTCTATTCATTTGTCTCTGATCTTTCTAACAGCTCTCATCCTTATAATTTTCTCCACATGTCTTAGGTGACATTTTATATTTATCTCTACATTTTATTTTGATCACATTTCTGATTTTCTAGTCTTATTTTCACAAGAACATTTCAGGCCATATTGACTTGGTGTACAGCTTAGTTTCCTACAGCTTTCAAACTACTACAAGAGTGCTGTTACATTGTGGGGAGGTGCAGTCAATGTTATGAGGCAAAAAGTTTATGAACTGCTGTATGGAAAATGAATTTGCTCTGTAAACTTTCACCAAATCACAATATAAATAAATAAATAAATACCATAATAATAATAATAATAGATATTTTTAAGACATATTTTAATGATTCCTTGAAAATTTTTATTAATCCCCATTACCACAGTGAAAATTCTTAACTTCTTTAGTGTATGATATTCTTAATATTCTGGTTCAAATATCTCTATTTTTCACCAAAGGAATTCAACACTTTAATTCTCCAATTCCCCACTGGAATCTCTGATTCCAAGCATGCTATAGCTCTGTTTTCTTCCTAGGTAGATATTAACACCCTGTATTATGCTTAAAATGGGAAACATCATCATGAAAGTGGGAATTTAAACTATAGGCAAAGATGTGATCATTTAACTGGACTGAGAGGAGGAATTTGTAGAAGATTGCAATTGTGGCCCATCAACATTTAAGGTACAGACACAAGAATAATTCATGAGGAAGCCAGAGAAAGGGCTTCCAGCCAGGAAGGAGGAAGGCAGGACAAGAAGAAGATCACGAACTTGAAGGTACATCATGCAGAGGGCTGGCTGATGCACGTCTTCAGAGGCACCACTCACATGCATTCCATGGGCTTCTGGGATGGGAATTAAAATAGGCAATACTGTGGAAGGTGGCCCTCAAGTTGTTCAATGGTGAAACAAATACAGGAGAAGTTGGCAGAGATGACCTCCTTTCTTACTCCTTTAAGTTACAAAATGCTAACTAATATACATTCTGAGAATCAGCAGTATATTTACTTACTAAAATTTTCTCATAAATCTGAAAGAGTTCAGGACACTATATATATATATAAATTTGACTTCCTGCTCAGCTATTTATAGATTTAACAAGTTTCTATGCTGAAGTGGTGCAATGGTTAAACCACTCAGCTGCTAACCAAAAGCACCACCAGCTGCTCCATGGAAGAAAGATGTGGCAGTTTGCTACCATAAAAATTTGCACCCTTAGAAAGCCCGTGAAACAGTTCTACTCTGTCCTAAAATGTCTCTATGTGTCAGAATAGACTCTTGATAGCAATGGGTTTTGTTTTGCCTTTTTTTTTTTTTATGCTCAAGTTATTGGGAAAGTTTTAATATATCTTCTTTAATTTTGATAGAAGAAGCTCTGGTGGTACAGAGCCTAAGGCATTTGACTGCTGACCAGAAGGCTGGTAGTTAAAACCCACCAGCCACTCCATGGAAGGAAGACTGGCGAATCTAGTTCTGTAAAGATTTACCACCTTGGAAACACAAAGACGGTCACTATGAGTCAGAATCGACTCAATGGGAAAGAGTTTGGTTTTTTGAGTTTAATTTTCATAAACCTCCTTTCAAATGCTATAGCTTAATCCTCCTTCCTTTGAGTGAGTTGTGCATCATGATTTCCTTTTACCAAATAGAATATGGCAGAAGTTCCTGTGTGTGACTTTGACACTAGGTCATAAAAGACATTGCAATTTCCTCTTTGCTCCTCATCTCTTGCTCTTTAATTTAATCACTCATTCTGGAGAAATCTAATTGCTATGTCTTGAGGTCACTGAAGAAGTATTATAGAGAGGTTCATAGATAACTACTTCCAAAAGCTATGTCTGGGAGCCATCTTGGACAAGGATCACTAGCTCCACTCAAGTGTTCAGATGACTGAAGCTCTAGCCAGTATTTTAACAGCAGCCTTGTTAGAGACCCTTAGCCTGAACTTTTGAGTAAGAAACGTTTGTTATAGGCCACCAAGTTTTGAGGTAACTTGTTATATAGTAGCAGACAACTAATATAGGTATACAACTTAGAAATGAAGGAATTTATTTTCACTTCCCTCGAGTCCCATGAGGATATAAACAAAGTGTTTTATACCATTGTTGTTATGTGCCATTGAGTCAGACCTGACTCATAGTGACCCCTCCTTGGGTTTCCAAGATAGTATCACCATGGAAGTAGATTGCCCAACCTTCCTTCTGAGGAGGGGCTTGTGGGTTTGAACCGCCAGCCTTTTGGTTAGCAGTCAAGTGCCTTAGGCACTAAGATACCACAAAGTGGGTGAAAGTAAAATAAGAAAATGTCATTTTAAAATACTAATTTGTGTTTTATTTGGGAAATCCAATTTTTTCCCTTGATAATTGTTGTTGTTGTTAGGTGCCATCGAGTCATTTCTGACTCATAGTGACCCCATGCACAGCAGAATGAAACACTGCCCGATTCCATGCCAGCTCCATGATCCCTACTATACTTGAGCCCATAGTCACAGCCACCAAATCAATCCATCTCGTTGAAGGTCTTCCCCTGTATCAGCGACCCCCCACTTTACCAAGCATGACATCCTTCGCCAAGGAATGGTCCCCTCTGACAACATGATCAAAGTAGATGAGACGAACTTTGTTCATTCTCGCTTCCAAGGAGCATATCAGCTGCATTTCCTCCAGGACAGATCATGTTCAGCAGTCTATAGTACTTTCAGCATTCTTTGCCAGCACCACAACTCAAAAGCATCAACTCTTCTTCAGTCTTCCTTATTCATTGTCCAGCTCTCACGAGCATATGAGGTGATTGAAAATATCATGGCTTGTGTCAGGCGCACCTTAGTCCTCAAGGAGACATCCTTGCTCCTCAGCACTTGAAAGAGTTCCTTCACGGTTGACCTGCCCAGTGCTACACGTCGTCTAATGTCTTGACTGCTGCTTCCACTGCATCAGTTGTAGAAACGAGCAACATGAATTCTTTGACAACCTCAATATTTTCTCCATTTATCGTGATGCTGCTTATTGGTCCAGTTGTGAAGATTTTTGTTTTCTTTATATTGAGAAGTAATCCATGCTGCAGACTGTATTCTTCAATCTTCATCAGTAAGGGCTTCAAGTCATCCTCACTTTCAGCAAGCAAAGTTGTATCATCTGCATATCTCAGGTTCTGTTCAAACGACAGCCTCCTGGTCTATGTACACATTCCTCATGAGTACAATTAAGTGTCCTGAAATTCCCATTCTTTTCAATGTTATCCACAATTTGTTATGATCCACACAATCAAATACCTTTGCATAGTCAATAAAACACAAGTAAACATCTTTCTTGATAATTAGGATGAATATATTATCTATACAATTACCAAAAGGATTTATATATGAAACTCAATGGCAAGATATGAGCCCTAAAGTTGAAATTAAGCATTAATATGCCAAAACATTTAGTAAAAAATCTTAACTAAGTAACATGCTGATATAAAAGGATTGCTGCTGTATGTAGTATTTTCTTCCTGTTTAAATCCATGAGGTTTTTCAAGTGACAATGTAGAAATATAACTATTTCCTAGGCTTTCATATTTTAACTAACTTGAAAGTATTTTTCAGCAATGGAATAATAATACCTTAGGGATTCAAAAGACTCTTAGTTTAAAAGACATCTATCTGAAGGAGCTCTGGTAGTATAGTGCCTAAGGCACTTAACTGCTTATCAGAAGGCTGGTGGTTCAAACCCACCAACCACTCCTCGGAAGGAAGGTTGGGCAATATACTTCTGTAGTGACTTGGTGTTGTTATGTGCTGTTGAGTTGGACCTGACTCATAGCGACCCCTCCTTGGTTTCTGAGGCAGTATCACTACAGAAGTAGATTGCTCCATCTTCCTTCCGAGGAATTCTGTGGGAATTCTGCCAATTGCTGAGTATATCTATTCCAATTATGCATTCTGGTACTGGGGAAATCACTACAGAATGGGTCCGGGGACCCACTGGACCCACTGTGAGATGCACCTTGGCTAAGACTCCATCAATAACTTGACCTCCATATGCCCCCACTCTGACTGGTGGGC
>NW_006922054.1:1835353-1839573 GCF_000298275.1 Orycteropus afer afer | reverse complement strand
TAGACTGCAGCTTTGTATGTCTCCTTTTTTGGTGTTTTCATACAAATTCTTCTGTTAGTTGGAGTTTAGTCCACTTCTATATTCTTCCTTTCAAGCCTCAGGGGTCCAGGATTATCTTCTGTATATTGTTCATTGGTTCCCCTTTTCTTTGTTGAAGAGGGTCTCTGCAGTTTTTCTGCCTATTCTGCCACCTTACCAGAACTGAAATTTGCTTTTTAAAACGCAGATAGTTGACTTCTATTAATTAGCATTGCACAGCTTTACTTAATGAATTTACCCAGATAATATGGAAAATCTTTCTGGAATAAGTCTAAAATATTGTAGTAGATAATATTTAAAAGACAAACACTCTATCCATTTCATTTACATAAAGGTAATTCATATAACATCACTTTTTAATGAAGAGAAGAATAAAGAAGTAAATAAAAAGCAACCACAATCTAATTGCCTAGAAAACCCCTATTGATTATTTTTGCTTTTCTTAAAAATACATGCACATGGTTATTCAAGAATCAGATGAAAGGAAAAATGAAAGTTTTCTCTGAGGCTCCTAATCCCATCCCCAATAGGTCCTGTCCATTATGATAACCACTATTAGTAGGTTCTTGTGGTTAATTCCAGAAGCAAACAAAACAAAACACTGTCAATCTCTCTTGTAATAAAATAGTTTTAAAATTTACACAATAGAGATGGGATCTTATTGTACTCATTGTTTTGTGTTATGCTTTTATCAGTGAACCATAGCTCTCAGAGTTTTCCGTATCACCTCATATAGATCTAACTAATTTTTATTCCGGTTTGGTACATTCCATAATAGACATGGATTATTTGTTAGTCAGTCAAGTTTATAGTGATAGATATTTTAGTAATTATTATAATATTTATTATTGCAAATGATGTTATGGTGAGTACACTTGCATCTCTCCCCCTAATTTTCTCTGCCATCTCTTCTGTAACTATAGATGAAGTGTCTCAGATTGTGACAATAGCAAACGTCTCCACTTGTGCTCTGGGTGCAATCTCATTTCATCTTTACAATTTGATTCATTATTTTTATTTTTAAAATATGTTCTGTGTTTATGTGTAAGGATCCCTGGTGGCACAATAGGTAAAGTGCTTGGCTACTGCTAATCCAAAGATTGGTGGATCAAACCCACTACCCACTCTGTGGGAAAAAGATGAGGTAGTCTGCTACTATAAAGATTTACAGTGTTGGAACCCCTACGGGGTCACTATGAGTTAGAATTGAATCAATGGTAGTAGGGTAGGCATTTATTTGTAGTTTGCTTCTTCTCACTAGACTATATTCTCCCCAAGAGTGGAGTCCTTTGTTTCTTTTAAACTGCTGTATTCACAAGACCTGGAACAGTACTTAGCACATGGTAAGCTCAGTATGTATTGGATGGATGAATATCTTAGTAACCTTTGAAAACACATCTTTAGGACAAATTCCTAGCCTTCTGTTATGATTCAAAATGATATTTCCATAACACCAGGTATAATCAAACTATACAAATTACTATATTATTTTTCATAGTTATGTTTTATTGATTGGACTCACCTGGACAGTTTTTCTACTAGTCTTCCTTGGAGTTTCTCAAGTTTGGAGTTAATTGCAGGCTGGGCTGGAATCTACTGGCACACTAAAATAGTAGGAGCTCTCTCTTGGGTTCCAGTTTGTCTCAGGGCCTTTCTTCTCCCAACTTTACCATGTTACTGCTGCAGCACAGTTAACTGGACTTCTTACATGACTGCTGAGGATGCCGTGAAGCTCATGCAAGATGGAGAAATTGCCAGACATTCTTAATGCCTGGGAAATCCTCGAAATGTTACTCCTTCAGCTTTGTCTTGGTCAAAGAAGTTGTACCACTGAGGAGTGGTATGAGCTTTGATGGAAGAGGGGCCATATTGGAGCCTAGTTACCACAAGTAGATAAAATAAATACTGAAATAGCAAGACTGAATTCACAGAATATTGTAAGTGATTTTATGTGGGGACTGAGGGATAAAAGAGTCAAAGGCAGTATCTGGGTTTTGAAGCAGAATTCTCCAGACTATAGTAGAATAGTATCACAAACTGAGAAGTCAGGAAAGAAACTTGTATGACAATAGATAATGAGGAGAGTTAGAATGAAAATGAATCAAGATAGTACTGAAAAATCTATGAGTTCAGCTTATTACTTACAGAGAACAAAAATGAATATGGTATTGTTATTTATCTAAAATTTTTATTGTTATTTGAGTGAAAGTCATAGTTACCTCTTCCATGTGTCCTTCTTCTCATGCACTCCTGCTCCCTGAGTGGTCTCCCTGTGCATACACAATTATTTTTGAAGTTTATTTTAATAATCTGACCTAAATATTATCATTTGACAATTTTATTTTAACTACACATACTCCATTTTCAGAGTATGTTCCATGTCATGTATGCTACTGTAAGATACACAAGAGTGGATGGAACGCTCCTTGCATTCCAACATTGATTTTTCTGAAAGATTTCTTTTAAACCTTGTGGCATAATATTGAAACCCCCAATAGACAATCTCCCCTCTGTGTTTATTACCAAGTATTAAAACCATGGTTTTAACCAGTGCAGCGTTTCATTAATCGTGGACATGGACTTCTTAGTAGAGATATATTCCTCAACCTCGCTGCGTGATTGTGGTTTGAAAACCTCTGGGAGGGAGACTATAACTGACTACCTGACCTCCAAAATGGAAGTGACAGTGGCACTGAGGGTGAGTGGAAAATAATATTGGGTTTGGTTTATTTTGTGATTGTTATGAAACATTATCAAGGGCAAGGTCTTCAGATGTTGTCAGGCATGAAAGGGAGCAAAGTTGAAAAGGGATAAACACAAGATGTAGGTGTGCAAAGGGAGACAACTGAAATAAGAAAAAAGAAATTCAATGATATCCTTTTCAGGAGTAGGCACATGGTCTGAAATGAGGGTTACTGCACTTGTAGACAAAGTCATTCCTCTGAGTTGTAAGGGAAAGCAAAACGAGGGGTATTGCTGATCTAGAATTGAGTACAGTAGGATATTGATGCACTGCTTTTGTAAGAGTTTTATTTTCAATGGTTTACAAATAGACCTTTTTTTTTTTTTTTTAACATTTTAATTTCTTTAAACATACCAAGGAGATCAGGAAGATATCTTTTTTTTTTTTTTTTTTTTCTTTTTCTCTTTAACTCTCTTTTCTCAGGAAGCCAGCTGATAATACAAAGAACTGTGACTTTATTCTATTTTTGATTACAGAATGCAGATCTGGACCAGAGAAGTCATCCCTGCCTATCATATATCTATAGAATATTGCCTGTGGCTTTTGTCCTCAGCTTTCTTTGCCTGTCTTTCTCTAATACTTTTTTAAGATTATGTCATCCAAATTCCTGTCCTCTAGTAGCATGGTGCCTAAGGCACTTGACTGCTAACCAGAAGGATGGTGGTTTAAACCCACCAGCCACTCCGTGGAAGGAAGGTTGGGCAATCTACTTCTGTAGTGATACTGCCTTGGCCACCCAAGGAGGGTTCACTATGAGTTGTGGCCGACTCGACAGCACATAACAACAATAACAAACACTAGTTAAACCTGATGACTCTGTGAAGGGCACTATGATGTACTGCTCAGATCCCCCTTCAGGAATAAAGAGCTTATTATCTCTGCTGCTGGTAGGGTTGCCCCAAGCCATGACTCACTTGTTAGCCAACTTTAGGAGTTGCCTCTATTAACAGATATTCAGTGAGAATTAACTGGTTAGGTGACTACTACTGCCTCAAAAATAGTTAACTTACAGGTGGATAGATGGGTGGACAGGCTGAACTATTATGTATGTTTATGCAAGGGAGAGTGAGCCCAAAACCATGTATAGGGTTGGCAGACAATGTTTCATTGTATTTCAGACAGTGTATTTGTATGTTCTGTAAGAATTTCCAGGCATATTGTATAGCTAACAAGGGACAAGGTTGTAGTCACTTCTTGGTCACAGCCAGCTACCCAGAGGGAGCGAGTAGTTAGATCTGTGGACTTGGGACCATAGTCCCAGGGGACATCAAGTTCAATTAGCATAACATACTATACAAAAACATTATTCCACATCCTACTTTGGCGAGTAACAACTGGGATCTTAAAAACTTGCAAGCAGCCATCTAGATGCAACAATTGTTCTCTCCTCATCCAGAGCAAAGAAGAATGAAGAAAACCAAAGATTCATGGAAACAAT
>NW_006922054.1:1827782-1834684 GCF_000298275.1 Orycteropus afer afer | reverse complement strand
TGTCCCATCATAGGTCATTCAAAAATCTGATAGAAAACACCAGTAGAAAATACCTCTTTACATTTTTAAGATTGACAAATTCTAAAGACCTAAAGTGACTGAAAACTACATGTGTAGAGAGATAATCAAGCACTGAATTTTGGCAGCTGCTCTGCTTCAAGATCTCTAATCCTTTAAGTCAGAGAGAGAGACATTTGTGCATTCTGGTGAAAAAGACACATTGGGTACTTGAGCAAATTGCAAAATGACTTCTAATATTCATAGAAATTAAGAGGAGAACATTTCAAGAAATTTGTGTAAGCTTAATAGATATGACAAAAACAAGTGGGTAAAATCTTTGAAAAATTTCAAAGAGCAAGCCAAGTTTGGAAAAGTGAGGATAGAACAGCTTTCACATAGCTTGGATGCAAAAAGGAGTTTGGAGCTAATTTTCAAGGAAATTCATTCTCTTTTTCCTCCAGTTTTCCCTTCTGTTCCTCCTCCTTCTCTTATTTTTTTCTTTCTCATTTGTCCTCTCATCCTTCATTCCCCCAACCATTCAGAAGATATATTGTGGACCCATACAATTAATCACCTTCTGATGCAACGCAATGCAACCACTGCCATGGAGTCATATCCGACTCATAGTGACTTCTCCTTGGGTTTCCAAGGATGGAAGTAGATTAACCAACCTTCCTTCCGAGGAATGGCTGGTAGGTTTGAACTGGGAAGGAAATGTAGACAGGTCACCGTCTAGGAGTGACAAATGTGAATGGATGATCTCCACCTGCCAAGAGTTTGTAGTCAAGGTATGTGTGTACATGTGTTTTTGAGAATGTACATAAATGTGTATGTGTATAGGTGTGCAGGGGAGAATAGTGGAAGAAGGAATGAAAAAGGTCTTTATGGTGCTGGCATTGTTGAATTAAAAAATTTACCATTTTGTTTTGCTGTCAGTTATCTGTGAGATATCTAAAGAAACTCATGCATTTTGTTTGTTGTGATTTAACTGGCCTGAATTTTTGCTATCACTTAAAGGAATTCTGTCCTTTCTGCTTGACTAGAACTGTTTCTTTTACTTGAGGTATTTTTATACATGTTCTAAGTATAACTTTTCTTGCTTTGTAGTTCTTATAAGTCTAATTCTGGTCTTAATAGATAGGTTTCTGTTCAATGAAATTGTAGATTTGAGTTCAGTAAAACAATTACTTAAGGTACTTTCACCCTCACTTAAAAAGCTTTGGACCTAAAAGTAGAATTTATGTTCTTTCTCATCTGGAGATATAAAAATGCTATTAAGATCCAACTGATCCCAAAACACGAAGTTGGAACTTGGGGCTGTTGGAAGAGGAATTTGCTAGTAACAATGAGTGGACTGAAAATGATAGAACTATTCAAATAGTGTGCTTCATGGTGGTTGAGGTTTACTTAATCATGGTCTTTCATGGTCAAAGATAACAAAGCTTTGGTACTACACTGCACAATATCAACTCTTATTTTCTGATCTGTTCACTATGGTTGAATTTTATCATTTGCTTGTTCAAAGATTCAATCTCCATTAACAAAAACCCACTAAGAGGAGTGCATTTTGTGGCTGCAGTGACTTACCAAACCAAACATTTGCAGGTCAACTCAGGAGAAGAAAAACGATCTCTTTCAAAATGAGTATTACTGCATAAGCAAAAATGTATCGCTAAGCAGGAAGTCTTTTTGTAGATGAATTTTAAGTCACTAGCATTATCATCTTGCTCTGCAGTCCCTTGCTAATTTTAAACTCTAAGTTGCATATATATGCAGAAAATGGCTACTTAGCTAAGATTTCTTCTTTTTGTCCATATATTGATATAAATTATGTATCAAATAATATCTGTAATTCTGTTTTTCATTTAGTTCTTGGCCTTCTGTTCATCATATTTCCATAAAGATGTCAGAAAATCTCACAGATATTACCTAAGAATATTCTGACCCGTGTTTTGCAAATCTAACATTCCATGAACCCAGATAATACACAACATATTCACAGCTGATAACCCGAAGCACAAGAATTCAGTAAGCTTTTGCTTAGGCAGTTTGTTGGCCTGGTGAATTTTAATGTAATAGTATAAACTGCCTACGGCATTTGACTGCTAACCAGAAGGCTGGTGGTTGAAACCCACCAGCCACTCCTCGGAAGGAAGGCTGGGCAATCTACTTCCGTAGTGATAATCACCTCAGAAACCCAAGGAGGGGTTGCTATGAGTCGGATCCAACTCAAGGACAGTGCATTTATATATATCTATATCTCTATATATAATGCATTCTCATTTAATATCTGCTGAATTATGCTCATATCCTGATAAAAATTGCTTTAAATGTTAGACTTGGTGTATTGACAAAGGCATGTCTTGGCTAAGACTTTAAGTTGAATATTTAGATTTTGGTGGGAAAAACTCCATTCAGTTGACTTCTTTCTTTTCTGGTCAACTAGCATAATAAAGAACAGTGATCATACATGCAACTGAAAGATGAATAATGCTCCTTTTTATCCATTGGTGAGACTTTTCATCAATAATGAAACTCTTTGCTGGCACAGAGTGAGAGAACCATTGCAACAATTCTCTGAGACTCTAATCATCTTGAAATCTGGTGTATTATTGCCCCAGGAGAACCTACAGAAGAGTTAAAAACAAACATAGGACTTGCTGATTAATGCATTGTGCTGTGGTTCTCTGATGAGTAAAATTCCGCAGCTGACATCTCAAGAGCACCAAAGGCATTTGGTGCACTAGAATTCAGAACTCAAACTTATTCTGTTTTGCAAAGTAAATATTTTAGTATCAGCAAGCTCATTCCTTCTTTCATCTTTCTAAATTTCCTCTCTGCTAAGACTTTGTCCTGGGCCTGTGAAATCGATCAGGGGAGAAACAAAAATTATAGACAGTTGTGCCTCAATATAAGAAAGATCTATGCACGGCAAAACAGGTAAATTAGAAATCTAGATTCACTTCACAAGTGGATGATCTCAAGAATTTATTTTCAAACAACTTTTCACTGCGAAGAGATTGAAAAACAATCTTCCCCTTAGGAGCCTGAAAAACTAATTCCCTTAGGAGACTGACCTGCATTATCTGTAAACAGAAATCTATTCACTGAGCACAGTGGTATCTGTGGAGGGTAAAACAAAGTAGGAAAAGCAGAAAAAATTCTCTGGATTCTAATGCCCCTGCATTCCTCCAGTTTACTTGCCTCCAAATGTGACAGCATGTCACAAAGGACTTGGTCAATGGAGTGTAAAAAACAAAACAGGAAAGTGTGTAATTAAGAATTTTCTTCAATAAATGATACTCCAGGCCCATGGCCTTCATGAGAGAAACCATAATTCACACGAGGATCCTTGACTCTGAATATAAAACAATAAAACATCAAAACAAAAATCGATAGTAAAACAAAATTTTAAAACTTCCTAGTCCCTATATTTAGTTTCTTGGAGAAGAAAAAAATTTGCAGGAGGATTTAAATAAGCATTAAACTAAAAATAAAACAAAATAAAATAATAAAATTAATAGTCTGTATATCTACTTTTAGGAACTCTGGTAGTGATACTGCCTCAGAAACCCAAGAAGAGGTCACTATGAGTTGGATCTGACTCAATGGCAGTGAGTGAGTAGAGTAGTGCCTAATGCATTTGACTCGTAACCAGAAGGCTAGTTGTTCAAACCCACCATCCACTTCTCGGAAGGAATGCTGGGCAATCTACTTTCGTAGTGATACTGACTTGGAAACTCAAGGAGAGGGCACTATAAGTTGGATCCAAGTCGATGGCAGTAAGTTTAGTTTGGTTTTGGTTTATATCTACTTTTCTCCTTGTTTTTCTTTTTCTCCTGCTTTTCTTCCTTCCCTCTCATCTCAGATAATGTATTTCCAAATCAAGCCTAGACCATGTATTTTGTACCTTCAGTTCTTGTCCTTTCTCCCCTAGGTGTGTCATGCGGTATCAGTTATTTCCATTCCTTCTAATCTGGTCTCTCTGTCAGCTTCTTGCCCCTCACCTCAATCTGGTTTATGTCTCTTACACACAAACAAAGAATAAAACCCTTCCCTAAATTCTGATTTATTCTCACAACTGCTGCACTTTCTTTTACACCTATTGTGCTTTCTTCTTACTTTATCTGGACATTGGTAAACTATGATCAGTAGGCCAAACTCCAGCCTCCATCTATTTTTGTAAATAACTTTTTATTAGAACACAGATATGGCCATTTGGTTACATATTATTGATGGTTTCATTTGTGTAACAATGGCAGAATTAAGTAGTTGCAACAGACAGAAGCTGTATGGTCCACAAAACCTCAAATATTTACTCTCTTGACATTTGCAGAATAGGTTTGTGACCCCTGCTTAGCAAGCAAATGTTCTGAAACAACAGTCAATACTTGTTGCTCCTTCCTTATCTCTCATCACTCTTCAACCTACTGTGCCCTGGTTTCCATCATGATACTTCTAAAACTCTATGCTAAAAACATTACTAAGATCTTCCTCAAAAATCTCCACAACAGCAAACTCTTGTTTCTCAACCTAAATATTAATAACTCCTTTATCTCTGGCTTCTCTTGCTCTTCTGTTTCTATTTATTTATTCATTATTTAAAATTTTTGTTTATTTCCTGTTACTGTCTTCTCTCTGTGTATTATACTTCTAGGAAATTTTATCTACATTAATGGCTTGAATGGTTGACTCTATGTGAACAATATTCAAATAATTTCCAGCCCTCATCAGTTTCCCAGGTTCTACATTTCCAACTACATACAGGACACTGAACATCAAATGGAAAATTCTAAATGTCAAAAACAGAACATCTTATTCTCTTGTGATACTCAGTTTTCATAATGGTATTACTAATCTCCTAGTCCTCAAGGGTGGAAAATTTTGGAAATACCATATTATTTCATCCCAACTATCTAAATACTTACCAAATGCTGTGAAATGTAGTCATTTTACAACCACAGTAATTTTTGCATCCGTTCTTTCTTTCTATTTCCACATGCCTCCCTGCAGTGTGACCTCTCATACTCTTTCCATTGGACAGTTGTGAATCTCCTCTATGATCTCTTGCCCCCTCTAATGTACTCTATATCTGGCTTCCATATTAATCTTCCCATGGCACAGTTCAGTTCATAGCCCTTTTCTAAGACTTCTTTGTTTATTACATTCTAAATGAAGTTGAGTTCCTTAGCTATATTAGTCAAAGTCTTAGCAGGAAACAGACAACACAAATTGGGCCACTAAGGGGAGTTAATAAAAGTTTACTAAGGCATCATTTGGGAGCTCTGGTGTAATAGTGTCTAAGACACTTGATTGCTAACCAGAAGGCTGGTGGTTCAAACCCACCAGCCACTCCTCAGAAAGAAGATGGGGCAATCTACTTCCGTAGTGATACTGACTCAGAAACCCAAGGAGGAGTCGCTATGAGTTGGGTCTGACTTGATGGCACATAAAAACAACAACAACAACAACAAGGCATCATTTGCCCAAAAGTAAAGAAGGCAAGAAGGGGCAGGAAACCTGGAGGGATAGAAACAGGGAAGGTAGGACGGAAATGCAGACAGCGTTGACACTTTGTAGAGACAGAAACCAATTTTGGGAGCACTTTGTGTAAAAATGGTCAAATAGGAACTTAATTTGCTCTATAAACTTTCATTTAAAACACAATAAAATGTTTAAAATAAAAACATTTATTAAATGTTAGTACCACCACTATAGTGGCATATTATAAAATCTTATAATGAAATATGCAAAGACCTGGAGTTAGAACACCAAAAGGAAAGAACACACATTTTTTAACCTGAAAGAACTGGAGAAAAATCAAGACTTGTGTTGCAATATCGAAGAATTCTGTGGACAAAATATTGAATGACACAAGAAGTATCAAAATAAGATGGAAATAATACACAAAGTCATTGTACCAGAAAGAAATAACTGAGATTTTACCATTTCAAGAGGTAGCATATGATCAAGAGCTGATGTTATTGAAGGAAGAAGTCCAAACTGCACTGAAGGAATTAGTGAAAAATAAGGCTCAGGACTTGATGGAATATCCACTGAGATGTTTCAACAAAATGATGTGACACTGAGAGCACTCACTCACCTACCAAAAAGGAAACTCGAAAGGCCAACACTGCAATTCAGATGCACCAATTCTTCTTCTGTCTTCCTTATTCATTGTCCAGCTTTTGTATGCAGATGAGGCTATTGATAAATAGCATGGCCAATTGATTGGAAGAGACCCATATCTGTGATCATTCCAAAGAAAGATGATCCACTAGAATGCAGAAATTATTGAAAAAATATTATTAATAATAAAAACAAGTAAAATTTTCCTGAAGATATTCAAAAATGGTTGCAGCAGCACATCAATAGGGAACGTCCAGAAATTCAAGCCAGATTCAGAAGAGGATGTGGAATGAGGAATTTCATTTTTGATTTCAGAAGGATCTTGGTTTAAAGCAGAGTATACCAGAAAGATGTGGAGACATAACTATGTGAAGACATTCACCTGTGTGGATTTTAACAAATTATGGATAATATTGTGAAGAATGGGATTCCAGTACACTTAACTGTGCTCATGAGGAACTTGTACGTAGACCAAAATGCAGTCATTCAGATATAACAAAGAGATACTGCATGGTTTTAAATAAGGAAAGGTGTGTGGCTGGTTGTGGTAGTTATGTTTGTGTGTCAACTTGGCTGGGCAGCTCATGGTAGTTATTCTCCATGATGAGACTGGCAATCAACTCCATGGTGGGATCTACCACAAGCAGCTGAGTAGCTGCCTTTGGGATGTGGACTGCTTCCTGTATATAAGGAGAAGCCTTGGGAATGGTCTCTAGCCTATGGCATGCTTGGACCCTGAATGTAGTCATGTCATTGCTCAGAAGATTGCTATG
>NW_006922054.1:1824880-1827527 GCF_000298275.1 Orycteropus afer afer | reverse complement strand
CCAAATTGTAAGAATAAACTCCTGTTTGTTAAGGCCATCCCATTTGTGGTATATTCTTGTCAGAGCAGCACTAGGTAATCAGAAGATTGGTCCTGTATGCTGAGCAAATAATCTGAGAACCTATTATTATACTAATAAGAAGAACATTGTATCAGGATTGGAAGAACTTATTAATAACCTGCAGATAATACAAACTTGCATACCAGAAATGAAGAAGACTCGATATGAAGAAAACAAAGATCCTCATAACTTCACAGATAAGCAACATGATAAATGGTGAAAATATTGAAGTTGGTAAGGATTTAATTTTACTTGGATCCACAATAAATGCTCCAGAGGCAGCAGTCAAGAAATCAGGTGACATATTTCATTAAACAAATATTTTGCAAAAGACCTCTTTACTTTAAAGTGTTACAAAGCAAAGATGTTACTTTGAGGACTAAGGTGTGTCTGACCCAAGCCATGGTATTTATCAATAGCCTCATCTGCATGCAAAAGCTGGACAATGAATAAGGAAGACTGAAGAAGAAGTGGTGCATTTCACTTGCAGTGTTGGTGAAAAATATTGAAATATACTGTCAACTTCCAAAAGAATAAACAAATATGCCTTGGAGAAAGTATAGCCAGAATGCTCCTTAGAAGCAAGGATGGTGAGACTTCATCTTCCAATCTGAGTGGTCCTTCTGGTAGTATATCAGTGCAAATAGGGCATAGGGGTGGCGTCTGATCTTTAACTTCACAAAAGGGAGGAAAGATCAAGGTCAAAAGCCCAAGGCTGATTCCTATAATACAGAAGTCAGACATGCCTTTGCCTTTTAACCTTTTTACCAATTCTGTCACCAACCATCCCTCTCATGCCACCATCTACTTCCCATCTGGGTTTGATAATCCATTGTGATGGCCACACAGAATTCACAGACAATACTCATGATTATGGGGATTATTAGGGATGTAACAGGTTGCAACTCAGGATCAGGAACACTCAGGATACAGTTCTTCCATCAGGACAGCCTCCCTTCAGCCATGCCTGAAAGTCTGGGACCTCAGCTTTCTTGTTTGGTGAGCTGTGAAGTCCATTGTTCTGCTTTGTGCTGGTCTCTTGGTTCTGATGCCTCTGCTGTTGCTTCTCTCTATCTCTAGTGTCACAGCTTTCTGTCTCATGGATTGAGGAGTTTCAGTGCATAAATCATGAGTCCAATAGACACACTTCTTTCCTGGATTTTCCTTCTCGATGATAGTGAGATTCCTGTCTCCCTTTCTACTTCTGAGATGGCTCTTTTTAATCCTAGTGGGATGATAAAACTAACAAATCCTCACGTTAGGTTTTCATGTACCTTATTTGCATGATCCCACCTCCACAAAGGTGTGATGCACCTTATTTAGATTATTGGAAAGCTAGTCAATCCCCATGGTGGGCCACAAGAACCTCACATACAGATGGTTCCACTCAGTCATCTGGTGGGAGTCACAAATAGTACTGCTAGAAGGGTCGTATTAAGTAATTCACTGCCCTGCAATGGACAATGTTCCACCCACTATTCATTAGGGTTTCACTGGATCTTTCCTCTAGAAGTAGATTATCAGGTCTTCCTTCCTAATCTTTCTTAGTCTAGAGGCTCTGCTGAAAGCTGTCCACCATTAGTGACGCTTCTGGTATTTGAAATACTGGTTACATAGTTCCTACTCTCACAGCAACATGCCAGCCTCCACAGTACAACAAATGACAGACAAGTAAGGGAGGGAATTTTAATATATATAATACTTTAAGTATATAGTATTTAATGTCCTATATATTGAATATATAATATTTAATGGTGTGAATTTCTAGTCTTTTAACAATTTATACTCTGCTCAGCATGATTTCATTTTCCCTATGAAAGAATGAAGAATCATGGGAGAATTTGGGTAAATTCATCTTTAGATTTTCGTATTTTCTCTGATCTTCATTATTCACTGCTGTAGAACTTCTGTCTCATTCTGAAGATGCCTCTATCTTTTTTACCTTCTGGGTGCTAAAACATATCTTAAACCATAACTAAATAGTTTATTCATCTTTATAAATAATTAACACATACCACAGGGTTCTGAGGCGGTATCTCTATGGAAGTAGATTGCCCAATCTTCCTTCCCAGGAGTGGCTGGTGAGTTTGAACTGCCAGCCTTCTGGTTAGCAGTCAAATGCCTTAGCCACTATGCCACCAAAACTCATATTGTAATAGATAAATATTACAATTTGTACATCTTTTAAGAGTATAAGGAATTCAGGTGGCCTAAGGCATTTGACTGCTAACCAGAAGGCTGGCAGTTCAGACCCACCAGCCACTCCTGGGAAGGAAGACTGGGGAATCTACTTCCATAGAGATACCACCTTGGAAACTCAAGGAGGGATCACTATGAGTCCAATTGACTCCTCGGCAATGAGTTTGGTTTTTTTTCTTTTTGTTTGTTTTTTAAGAGTATAAGGAGCTCTGGTGGTGCAGTGCCTAAGTCATTTGACTGCTAACCAAGAGGTTGGCAGTTCAAACACACAAGCTATTCTGTGGAAGGAAGATGTGGCAATCTATTTCTATAAAGATTTACCAGGTTGGAAACCCAATGGGATTTTCTATGAGTCAGAATTGACTTGATGGCAGTGAGGTTTTTTTTT
>NW_006922054.1:1810533-1824730 GCF_000298275.1 Orycteropus afer afer | reverse complement strand
TATAGAACAACAAAAAGCAAACAAGAGAACAGAGATGAATATCAAAATACTAGTACTATACAGATAATTAAATTAGGTTGATATGACAGTGAATGGTTACATGATTACTTCAGGTGAGGTGGTTAGGAAAGGTCTTTCTGAAGAAAGACATTTCACGCATCTAAAGGAAAAAAAAAAGATCCAGACATACAACATTTCATGGAAAACATACATAAAAGACAAGAATTAAATGTATATAGAAATAGATAAGCACAGGTAATAAAAGTTAAAAAACTTAAGGATGATAAACACAAAATGCAGAATCAATAGGAGAGGGTGAGAACGGGTTCACAGCTCTATATATTAGTAATGATCTCCTTCTTAAATTGAGGCAGGGTGTCACAGGTGTTTTACAGTATGTACATAATATTTTTCACAATATGTACTTACATTATATATATATTCCATAATTATAAAATATTTAAAATTAAAATTAAGTTTCATTTAGAATAATAGCGTTTTAAGGATGAATTAGAAATTAACAAGTTTGCAAAATGTTTAACAGTTTTAATGATGAGTGATATTTTCAACAAGTCATTTGTTATTCTTGTACTTTGGTAATATCATTTGGAAACTGAGTTCACTAACATGATCTCCAATATGCTACATAATGCTATTAATGAGATGATCAAAATAAAGTACCAAGTGCTTACTTGCGAACAAAACAAAACTGGACTGAATAATCAGAGGACTAGGTTCTCAATTTACTTTTGCTATCAAGATTCTGAGTGTATTTGAGCAATATACCAACATTCTTTGGACTCTTTTCACCTGTCCATGAAATTAGAATGTTGATCTCTAATGTTCCTTTAGGTTTAAAAATAATACTGATGCCATTCTCTGTACCTTAATGTGTCTTCTCATATTCTATTTATATTTCCTCTTTCCTGAGGTCACAAAAACCAGTGAAGACACTTAAGGCCTGTGCTACAATCAGATTGGTGTTTGGTTTCATCTTTACCTAGATTATTATGGAACTCCATTTGTAGCTTGAATAGCCTGCTCTGCTATAGCTTGTTGGCTGATTCTAGCTGTCCTCTTAGGCTGTAGGTGGCTCTTGCCTTATTTTGATGACTTGTTTGTGATAACTGTTATTGACAACTCACTCCTACCTCAAGAGTTCCTGGCTTTCTGGATGTCTTCAAATCTAGCACCTCCCATCCCTTTATGGAAATGTGCCAGTTGTCAGTTCTCTTGCTTTGTCTGGAATTAGAAAATCAGTTATATCCATGTCCATTTAAATTTTACTGCATGATTTCTTACACAAATGAGAGTATTGGTGGCTTGTCCACCATGTCTACACCATGCAAGTAGTAGCCATTGCTACAGTAATGCTGTGTAAAAATGCCCAAATTTAATGGTTAACATCAGCAAGATGTGCCATGATTATGCTCCATCATACGGAAATTATCAAACAATATTATTAATATCATACAAGTAAAATTTTGCTGAAAATAATTCAAAAGTGGTTGCAGAGTATTTTGACAGGGAACTTCAAGAGGTTCAAGCTGGATTCAGAAGAGGATATAGAAGGAGAGATGTCATAGCTGTTGTCAGATGGATCTTGACTCAAGGCAAGGAATACTAGAAAGATGTTTACTTGTGTTTTATTGACTATGCAAAGGCATTTGACTATGTGGATCATAACAAATTATGGATAACATTGCAAAGAATGAGAATTCTGGAACACTTGTGTTCATCAGGAACCTGTACATAGAAAAAGATGCTGTTGTTTGAACAGAACAAGGGTACACTGCATGGTTTAAAATCATGAAAGATGTGAGTCAGGGTTGTATCCTTTCACCCTACTTATTCAATCCATATGCTGAGCAAATAATCTGAGAATCTGGACAATATGAAGAAAAATGTGGCATCAGGTTTGGAGGAAGACTCATTAACAACCTGCAATATGCAGATGATACAACCTTAATTGCTGAAGGTGATGATGACTTGAAGCACTTACTGATGAATAAAGACAACAGTATTCAGTATGGATTACACCTCAACATGAAGAAAACAAAAATCTTCAAAACTGGATCAATAAGCAACATCATGATAAATGGAGAAAAGATTGACATTGTCAGGGATTTCATTTCACTTGGATTCACAATCAACACCCATGGAAGCAGTGGTGAAGAAATCGGGCATCATATTGCACTGGGCAAATGTGCTGCAAATGACCTCTTTAAAGTGTTAAGAAGCAAAGATGTCACTTTGAAGACCGAGGTGTATCTAACTTAAGCCATGGTATTTTCAATCACCCCATATATATGTGAAAGCTGGACAATGATTGAGAAAGACCAAAGAAGAGTTGACGCCTTTGAATTGTGGTGTTGGCAAAGAATACTGAAAATATCATGGAGTTCAAGAAGAACGAACAAATCTGTCCTGCACGAAGTGCAGCTGGGATGCACCTTGGCAGAGAGAAATGGCCAGAGTTCATCTCACCTAAATTGGTCGTGTTGTCAGACGGGACCATTCCCTGGAGAAGGATATAATACTTTGTAAAGTAGAGGGGCAGCAAAACAGGTGAAGATGGATTGGCACAATGGCTGCAACAATGTGCTCAAGTTTAGCAAGGATTGTGAGGATGGTACAGGACCAGGCACTGTTTTGTTCTGTTGTACATGGGGTCACTATGAGTTGGAGCTGTCTCAATAGCACCTAATAACAACAACAACAACAACATCATCAAGAGTTTGTTAATCTAACTCATTTGTCTGCTTTAGGCTGTGGGTCTGCTTTAGGCTGTGGGTCTGCTGGTCTTGGCTCTACATGTCTCCATATTCTCCTTAGGCTTGCTTAGGAATGTGCTTTTCATGGCAGATCACAAGAATTCAGTGAGGTAACCCAAACTACCCCAGTCATACCCACTAAGATTCTATTGGCTAAAGAAGTCACATACCAAGTTCAACATTAAGGGAGTCGGTGCAATAGATTCTTTTCATTCAAATATACCACAAGGTCACATTGGAAAAGGGGAGAATAAAGAAACGAGAACAATAATCTAATACACACACACACAAACCCAAAACCTCAATATATAAAGTCAACTACAATAAAATAAAGTAAAAATAGGTTAAACATGCTCAGAAAAAAAGTATTTTTATCTTGAGTTGCAGCATTCAAACCAGGTTTCAAATTATGATTGGTTTGAGTAATCAGTCATCACTAAGATTATCAAAATAAATAGACTCCTTTGATTTACATATACTTTGGAGGGAATATGTGTTCAAATGAGATTATGTCAATGGGTAAACTATACACTGACAAAACAAAATATACTTTTGTGCCATGCTGACAATAGACTGAAGGGAATAGTTTTAAAAGTAGCATGATGGATTTGGGGTCTATCTAATGAATAGTCAGTAGGGATGTGGTGGGAAGCTCGAACTTTGGCATCAGCAGATCTGGTCCCTTATCATTACCAGTGTTTAGAGTCTCTGTGATTCATGTTCCTGGCCTTTAAAATGACCGTAGTATTATCCTTGAGATATTACTGTGAGGATCTTTGAACAGGTATAAGAAGTGCTTAACATAATATCTGATACTTGGCACTCAAAAAGTTGGGACTTAAGCTATCATTATTCTGGAAGCATTTATAAAATACTCTAAGGAGTAATTTAGAGTTTCCTGGATGCCTTTTACAACAAAATTTCTTTTTATTAAGATGGCTAAGGTGTAATTTTACTTGAAAGTAGGATGATATTCTCTTAGGAACTGTACAAAATCGATGATGATTCAATAATTCCAAAAAGGACATTATTTATTCATTTCAGAAACCCATTTGCCACACTGCTGCATACTTTCAGATGTGCAAATAAAGGGATCCCAGCTGGTTGCTTTATTTTCAAACAACTACAAAGGAAACAGTAGAATTTTGGCTTCTTGGAATTTTCCTTTGAAAATTTTCACAACCATGTGTGGTTGGAATCTGGCATATATCTTTTGCTTCCACTCTGGAAATCTACACCGTTCTCTAGCATTTGGTTTGGGTCACATAACTTTTCAATTCTTGGTCATAGTCTTCCACTTGTGTAATTTCCTTCCTTTGTGAAAAACCATAATGTGTCTACACAGCAAGACTTTAGGCACAATGATTGCTCATGGATTAGAAGCAATCACATGCCAGATCACTCATGAATAATAAGGAAGCAAAAAGACTTATAGAAGAGATTGCTTGATGTGAATGACCAAGCCTAAGTGTATAAGATATAATAAAAGACAAACACATTTTGTAACCATTGACTCTATAACATAATCAAAATATATTGTACTGCTTACATGCAGAAAAATACATGTTACTAAATGGCCAAATGAGTCCTGCAAAATTTTAAATTATTTTACAATTTATGTTTTAAAGACATTCCAACAAGCTCTTTAAGATCATCAAGCTAAGTATATATGCTTGGGGTTAAAATTTTTAAAATATGGAAGCTAATTAATATTGGTATTTCACTTTACCAAACAAAAATTATCAGGAAAAAGGAATACATTGAAAATTGATTACTTTCATATTGTATCAAGTAATTGCTTTGATTTTTTTTCCCCTGAATTAATTAATTTGTTAAGTTAGTTGACTAGTTCTTCTGATTCTGGGTAGATATAACTAAAGGAGGCCTGGTGATGCAATGGTTAAGTGCTTGGCTGCTGACCCAAAGGTAGTTTAAATCCGCCCAGTGGCTCCATGGGAAAAAGACCTGGTCATCTGCTGCTGTAAAGATTACAGCCAAGAAAATAAATAAAGTAAAATAGAATAGATTGTACATTTTCTTCAGCAAAACAAAGACAAAAACCCTATGAGGCAGTTCTACTCTCAGATGGGGTCACTATGAATTCAGAACTGACTCAAGGGCACCCAACAACAACAGACACAGCTACAGATAATTACTGTTTATACTTTTGTATTATGTGTATTTGGGGTTTCTCATAGGGGAAAGATAAGAGACAACTAGGGAGAAAAGTGACACTAGTATGGGAAGGATAATATTTTCTTTGTATTATTTCTGAGGAATCAGAACTATTAAGTCATAAGCAACAACCAAGTAATTAAAGGAGGAAAATACAATTTTCATCATACCATAAACTGTGTGATTCCCCTCTATTTTCCCTTTTTGCCAATTCCATCTGGTATGGTTGTGAAACTCTACTAACAGGATTTGTAAGCCCTTTCTTTGCAGAAGTTCATTTTGATTACCCAATAGATGTTTCATGTAGGACTAAATAATAGAAGAGTTTCCTTTTCTTGCCCCAAACCTATTAGTTCACTAAAACCTAAAAGTCTGTTACCAGTGTTTAATTTTTCTATTTAAGACTTTGTTTGCACTGTAACCCTTCCAACATTTATTACTTAGTATTGAAAACTAGCTCTTTCAAGTCATTAGTATGGTATTTATTGTTGTTGTTAGTGGTCCTTGAGTCAAGTGCAGAGACCTCATGTGACAGAGTAGAGTTGTCCCATATGGTTTTCAAGGCTGTCATCTTTATGGGAGCATATGATCAGGTCTTTTCCCAAGGAATTTCTGAGTAGGTTCAAACAGCCTCTCAAAAAATTCTTACTCAAATTCAACTCATAGATTGACAAGCTGTATGAAAATGGGTGACTTAAAGCGTCTAAGCTTTAGTTTTCACTCTATAAATTGAAATAACACCATTCCCTGTTGTAAGCAATGCATAGGAATGATATAAGGACACAATTAAGTGGAAATGGTTTCTACATTATAAAATGCTATTAAGTTTTGTTTGTATAATACTTATCTTCAAAATATCTGTTTTCAAACAATATGTCTTAGAACAATGGGCTTGAACACTAGAATACATTGTGTTTTGTTTTCAATCAGATATAACAACAATTGTTAGTGTTTATTAAATGCGGGTTAAAGTATTTTGCTGATTTTAAAGATGAGGAAACTGATGTATATTTCGGGAAATAAAATAATTTTCAAAAATCTCTAAAGTGACAGAAGGAGCTCTGGTGGTGCAGTGCCTAAGACATTTCACTGCTAACCGCAAGGTTGGCCATTCAAACTCACTATCTGCTCTAGAAAGGAAGATGGGGCAATCTACTTCTGTAAAGATTTACTGCCTTGGAAACCCAAAAAGCGTCACTATGAGTCCGAATTGACCCAATGGCAGTGAGTTTGGTTTGCTTTGGTTTTGGTATTAAATGGCAGAGTGTATCTATGACTTTAGAGTCCAAACTACAAAGAGAGAGAACCTCAAAATCATATGAGGCATTTGGTATAAGTAGGGGTCTCTGGCCTAGTCCTGAGAACAAGCCTCATTTTTCCTTTTTATTTTTCAGTGAGTTTTTTTTTTTTAAATTGTTATTTGGTGAACGTTTACAGAGCAAATTGGTTTTCCATTCAGCAATCCATATACATTTTATTTTGTGATATTCACTTGCAGTCCTCAAAATGTAACAGCACTCTTCCCACTTTCTCCCTGCATTTACTATTTCCCTTCATTCCTTTTTCCTATTCCTTCCTGCCTTCCCAGATTTATCTCTGGGAAAATGTTGATGTTTTTCTCTCATGTGGTTCATTGTTCCAAGAAGTGTATATCTCTCTAGTATTATTGTTCACCGTGTAGTTCTGTCTATAGTTTGGCTGAAAATTGAGATAAAGGGGTGAGTTCAGTTCCAGGTTTAAAGGGTATCTAAGGGCCATAGTCTTGAGGATTCCACCAGTCTCTATCAGACTGTAAGCCTGGCCTTTTTGACGATTTTGAGTTTTGTTCCGCATTTTTCTCCCATTCTATCCAGGATCCCCTACTGTGATTCCTTTCATAGCAGTCAGCTGTTGTAGCTAGACATCACCTAGTTCTGGTCTCAGGGTCAGGAATGCTGGGGTTTTGGGGCTAATTATTTCCTTGCATCTTTGATTTTCTTCACTCTTCTTTGCTCCAGACAGAGACAAATAATTGTATTTTAAATGGGTTTCACAAAATTTTAAAACTTCAGTCACTGCTCCTATTCAATATTGCATTGGAAGTCTTAGCTAGAGAAACAAGACAAAGTAAGGAAGATAAAAGGCATACAAATTGTCAAAGAAGAAGTAAAACTATCTCTATTTCCAAATGATATGATCTTCTACTAGAAATTCTAAAGACTCAAAAGAAAACTGGGGGAACTAATAGAAGGATTCAGTAAAGTGGCAGGGTACAAGATCAATATACAAGAATTGGTTGGATACTTTTAAACTAATAAAAAGATTTCTGAAAAGGAAATGAAGAAAACAGTGCCATTTACAATAATCACCCAAAAGATGACGTACTTAGGAATAAATCTAACCAGAGACACAAAAGACGTATACAAAAATTACAAATTACTACTGTAAGAAACCAAAAGGGACCTACATAAATGGAAGAATATACCATGGCCATGAATCGGAAGACTTAACATTGTGAAAATGTCAGTGCCACCCAAAGTGATCTATAGATATAATGCAATCCTGATCTGGATTCCCTCATCATTCTTTAGAGATGGGAGACTGATCACCAACTTTATGTGGAAAGGGAAGAGACCCCATATAAGCAAATCACTACTAAAGAAGAACAAAGTAAGAAGCCTTGCACTCCCCAATACAGCCACAGTAGTCAAAACAACCTGATATTGGTACAGTGGCAGGAACATAGACTAACAGAACAGTATTGAGAACCTAAAAGTAAATCCATTCACCTAGGGACAGCTGATCTTCGACAAGGACAAAATTCATTAAATGAAGTTGAGATAGTTTCTTTAACAAATGGTATTGACAAAACTGGATTCCATTTGGAGAAAAATGAGACAGGATCCATATCCATATCAGCCTCTACAAAAACTAGCTCAAGATGGATCAAAGACCTTATTGCAATATCTAAAATTATAAAGATCATCAAAGGAAAAGTAGGAGCAAAATTAGGGGCCTTAATACATGGCAGAAATACACTATCAAACATAACAAAAAATGCACAAACATCAGAAGGCAAATTAGATGACTGGGACCTGCTAAAGATTAAACATTTATGTGCATCAAAAGACTTCACCAAAAGATCAAAAAGATAAAATACAGAATGGGGAAAAAATTACAGCAACAATATATCAGACAAAGGACTAATCTCTAAAATTTATAGAAAACTTGAACATCTCAACATCAAAACAACAAACCATTCAGTTAAAAATGGGCAGAAGACAAAAAACAGACACTTCACCAAAGAAGACCTTTAGTTGGCTAACAAACACATGAAGAAATGTTCATAATCATAAGCCATTAGAAAGATGCAAATAAAAACAACAATGAGATATCATCTCAGCCCAGCATTAATAGCAATGTTTCAAAAAACAGAAGGAAAAAAATGTTGGTGAGTGTGTGGAGAGATTGGAATGCTCATACACTGCCAGTTAATGTAAAATGGTACAACCACTGTGGAAAACACTATAGCACTTTCTTAAAAGGTTGGAAATAGAAATAGTATACAATCTAGCAATCCCACTACCAGGAACATTTCCTAGAAAAACCAGAGCCATGGCATGAACAGATACCTGCACACCCATGTTCATCACAGCATTAATCACAATAGTAAAATGATGGAAACAACCAAAGTGCCCCTCAGTGGATAAATGGATAAACAAAGTATGGTACATACACACAATGAAATACTACACAACATTAAAAAATAACAATGAATCTTTGCAATACCTTATAACATGGATGAACCTAGAGACATTACCCCAAAAAACAAACCTACTGCCATCCAGTTTATTCTGACTCAGATTGACCCCCACTGGGTTTCCAAGGCTGTAAATATTTGCAGGAGTAGATTGCCTCATCTTACTCTTTTGGAGAAGCTGGTGAGTTTGAACCTTCTGGTTAGCAGCCAAGTACCTTACCCACTATGCCATCAGAGTCCCTTCAGAAGACATTATACTGAGTGACATTATCCCATCATGAAAGGACAAGTATCGTGTAAGATCACTATTGTAAAAAGTCAAGGAAAGGTTTAAACACATAAAGAATCATTCTTTGAAGATTACCAGGGGTGGGAGCGGAAAGGAGGGGAAATCACTAACTAGAAGGTGGAAGGTTAGTGAAGAGGAAGACCCACCATGAGATGAATTGACACAATGGTTTCTATGATAGGCTAAAGCATAGCAAGTATTGTGAGGATGGGACAAGACCAGGCAGAGTTTCATTCTGTTGTACATAGGGTCACCATGAGTTGGAGGTGACACATAGCACTTAACAACAGAAAGTAGATACACATTAACTTGTATGAAGGGAAAAGCAATACACAATAAAGGGAAGGTCAATACAAAACAAATCTGGTTTTAAAATAGCAACTTTTCTCTCCTGTGCTTAACCTTTAGTCATCCTTAAAAAATATACCCTGAAGGAAATATTGTTCCCTGTGATCAGGAAGATGCAAGATATCACAGCTTTCCCAGTGAGTCTTTTCCTCTGTAATCAAGCAGAAGCAAGATGTCACAGCCTGTTCCCAGAGATTCTTAATGCACAAAATTAAAAAAAAAAAAAAAAAAAAAAAAAAAAAAAAAAAAAAAAAAAAAAAAAAAAAAAAAAAAAAAAAACAACAAACAAAAAACCCAAACTCTTATAGAATGGACCTCAAAAAAGACATGCTTAAGAAAGCAGTTTTAATAGCATATTCCCATACCAGCATTTGCAGTCATTGTCCTATGAATCTTCACGTAACCCACCACCTGTATGTACTGCTGCAGTCTAATATAAGTCATGAATCACAGAAGCTCACCTATAGGTTACTCTCAAAACAATAACCAGCTTTACTTTTGGAAAATTTGCCTCTAACTTCCTTTATTGAATGAAAACCAACCATAATATGGTAGCCCCATTCTTTGTCTAAACTCTATAAAAACATTTGTGTGATTATTATACTTCAGACTTCGTGGTTTCATTTTCAAGGGCCACAAACTTACCAGCTTGAACTGTATTGAACCTTTCATAAGCTTTATTTTTAAATAGAGCATTCATTTTCTCTACTACATTAAATGGTGTCAGAAGTGGGATATCAGAGCTGTACTGCAATCCATGCCCATGGGACAACTGAGACTATGGTCCCAGCCAGAAGAGGTTTTTGGGCTTACTACTGTCCTGGACTCCTGGTGGCCATACCTGGTAACCAGTCTCTTGAAATTCAGACTTTATTTTCTTTGTATTTTAAGTCCTCTGAGGTTTATTATTGGCATTTTGTCTCTTCACTTTAAGTTTGCTACCAAACTGTAATATTTGATGAGCTAAAATATTTGATAATATTCAAATATTGAAATACAACTTAGATTAACTTTGTGAAATTACTGTGTTTTCTCTAAATGACCATTATGGCTTTCAGGTGTGTTTTCCTCCTTTTGTGAAAGATTCTGGATTGAAAGTCAACTATTTTCACAAATATGGTTACTATCTTAGTGAGTATGGAGTGTGCAAATTAACTAAAAACATGTGCTCACTGAGAGGAATTTAGCATTTGATTTAAACAAACTAAGTTACCCATGCACTAAATTAGAATTTAAAGGCATCTAAATTAAACTACTTTAGTTAGAAACCTATGCTTGATTATTTATATTTGAATTTTTGTTTGGAATCTCTAACTACAATTTGTTAAATTAATAGCCACCTTTAAGTATTTTCTAATTAGAAAGACTAATATATTTTAAACAAGAGACTAAATCTCTAGCTGGCAAAATGAATTAGGTTAGAATTGAATTGATGCATTTGAATTGGTGTTGATGAAGAATACTGAATGTACGTACAATGGATTGCTAGAAGAAAACCAATTTGTTTTTGAGGAAGTACAGCTGGAATGCTCCTTAGAAGCAAGGATGGTGAGACTTCATCTCTTGTAATTTGGACATGTTATCAGGAGGGACCAATCCCTGGAGAAAGACATTGTGCTTGGTAAAGTAGATGGTCAGTGAAAAAGAGGAAGACTCTCAATGAGATGGATTGACACAGTGTCTGCAGCAATGGGCCCAAGCATAGCAACGATTGTGAGGATGACACAGGACCAGGTGGTGTTTCATTCTGTCATTCATGAGGTTGCTGTGGGTTGATATCAACTTGATGATACTTAAAAACAACAAGAACATTAATAAATTTCAAACAATATATCTTAAACAACAATATATTTGAAACTAGTGGATAAAATGAAATAGGTTAAAAAACAATGCTCTACTTGTTTGTTTTGTATGGTATTGTATAAGTCTGGTTTCTGAGCTGACCTCATACGCATTGCCATCTCATTAAGGGTCTCCTCCTTTTTTTTTTTTTTCTGGTTATCTACTTTACCAAGCATGACATCCTTCTCCAGGGACTGGTCTGTCCTGATAGCATGTCCAAAGTGCAACAGACAAAGTCTCATCATCCTAGCTTCTAAGGAGCATTCTGACTGTACTTCTTCCAAATCAAATTTGTTTGTTCTTCTAGCAATCCATTGCACCTTCAATATTCTTCACCAACACCAATTCAAATGCATTAGTTTTGACTCATAGTGACCCTAGAGGACAAAGTAGAACTGTCCCCATAGGGTTTCCAAAGCTTTAAATCTTTACATATATATATACTGTTAGTATATATATATGTATATATATACTGTTAGTATATATATATATATATATATATTACCCCCTTTTGAGATTGTCTTTTAAGTCTTAAAAAACCTGCTTAGTGCCTGGGCTTATAATACCTGCTTTGAGAAACTTTAATATAAATTGTTATATTTTTAAAAAATGAAGTGAAGAAAAATAAATCATTTCTCTAAATGATCCTATCTATATACAAAACATAATGTTATGAAAATATAATTTCCTAACTCCAGATAGTATTAATGAATTAGATCATAATATGTTTTCAAGAAACTTACTCTGATTGTTTTAATGAAAAACAAGAACTTATATAAATTGAGGTCTTAACATTCCTAGAAATTAATGATAGCTAATTCATTCTGACAAGTCTTTATGTTTTGTAGCATGCCAACTTAAAAGCAGTTTGCAAGATCTTTTTGCATAACTTAAGCTAGATTGAGTATAATAAACATATCTTGTAATGAAAAAAGACAGTAATTTTATCCTGAAGTAAAAAAGACTGGTTGTTCCAAGGTGAGAAAGAGAAAAGCACAGAAAAAGAATTTGTATACTTAAGGATATTAGAAGATTAAATGAAAAGTTATACATTTATCTATGAGAAAATGTTACTCTAATGAAGAAGGGCTAAAGTATTTACGAAAAAAATAAAAATTAGAAAGAAATAATTTAATTAGCTCTTGTCTTTCAAAATACTTAAGCCAACTAAATGTATGTAAATATATTGAGATGATTAATTCTTGTCTCTGGTCATGAGCCAATGATAGAGACTGCAAGGCAGGATCAGGCATCCCTGGCCCTAGCCTCTGAGGTCATATAATCCCAAAGAAGCTTTTAAAGAACTTCTCCCCAAAACTAAGTGAAGACCTTCTTAAGACAAAATAAAATAAAATGTGTGTTACTATAATTCTCAGAAATTAGGTGGCTCCTCATTATAAAAAAAATCTATAAACAAGTTCTCTTTATTGTAGTGGAATTTTAACAGGTCCAAACATAAATATTATAGTAAGACACACATGAAATAAAATAAAGAAGGCTTGAATGAAAATATAAATTATTTAAACCAAGTTTACTTCAATAGTAATTATGTTTTGTGGTATATAGGTTTCGAATAATTTCCAAGATTTTGAGGAAACTTCTTGTTGTTAGATGCTGTCAAGTCAGTTCTCACTCAGAGTGACCCTATGTACAACACAACAAACCTTGCCCAGTCCTACACCATCCTCTCCATTATTGCTATGCTTGAGCCTATCATTGCAGCCATGGTATCAGTCCACCTCATTGAGGGGATTCCCTTCTTTTTTGCTGACCCTCTACTTTACCAAGTATGAAATATTTCTTCATGTCTGATGACATGACCAAAGTATGAGAGACAAATTTTGGCCATTGTCACTTCTAAGGAGCATTCTGGAGTGGCTTTATTTAAGGCTGGGCCTCCAGACAAACATGTAGGCAGGCACGTGGCTCAGGGCTTCTAGGGTGGCTTTATGTAAGGCTGCATCCAGATAGGCAGGGAAGTGAGCACAGCAGTTAGGAACAACTAAGGGAGATGAATTTGTCTGTCAATTTGTTGTCCTGGGTGGTTTGCGTATTGCTGTGAGGCTGGAGGCTATGCCACCAGTGTGGCAAAATGCCAGGAGGGTTACCCATGGTGGATAGGTTTCAGAGGAGCTTCCAGACTAAGGCAGACCTGGAAAAAGGAAGAGGCCATCTACTTCTCAAAGAATTGGCTGGTTAAAACCTTATGAGTAACAGTGAAACCCTGTCTGATATATTACTTGAAAACTTTATGAATAGCCCTGAAACATCATCCAATATAGTATTGAAAGATGAGCCCCTCAGGTCAGAGGGCACTCAAAATATGACTGGGAAAGAGCTGACTCCTCAGAGAAGAGACAAACTTAATGATATGGATGGAGTAAAGCTTTCAGGACCTCCATTGGCTGATGTGGCATGACTCAAAATGAGCAGAAACAGATTCAAATATCAATTAATAATCAGAACTAAGAATGTATGAAGTATGAATCTAGGAAAATTGGAAGTTGTCAAAAATGAAATGGAATGCATGAAGATCAATATCCTAGGCATTAGTGAACTGAAATGGACTGGTTTTGGCCATTTTGAATAAGACAACCATACAATCTACTATGCTGGGAATGGCAAATTGAAGAGGAATGGTGTGGCATTCATTGTCACAAAAACTGTTTCAAGATCTGTCCTGAAGTACAACACTGTCAGTAATAGTATAATATCCATACATCTACAAGGAAGACTAGTTAATACTACTATTATTCAAATAAATGCACCAACCAGCAAAGCCAAAAATGAGGAAATTGAAGATTTCTACTAACTTCTGCAGTCTGAAATTGACTGAACATGAAATCAAGATGTGCTGATTATCACTGGTGACTGGAATGAAAAAATTGGAAACAAAGAAGAGTCACCTGTAGTTGGAAAATATGGACTTGCAGATAGAAATAATGCTGGAGATTGCACGATAGAACTTTGCAAGACCAGTGACTTATTCATTGCAAATACCTTTTTTCAACAATGTATATGATGGCTATA
>NW_006922054.1:1800895-1809898 GCF_000298275.1 Orycteropus afer afer | reverse complement strand
CATCAAAAGAATATGGAAGTAATACACAGAGTCACTATACAAGAAAGAATTGGTCAATGTTCATCCAGGTGATATATGATCCAGCACCAATGGTGTTGAAGGATGAAATCGAGGCTTCACTGAAAGAATGGGCAAAGAACAAGGCTCCATGAATTGACAGAATACCCACAGAGATGTTTCAACAATTGGATGTCTCACTGGAGGGACTCACTTGCCTATGCCAAGAGATTTGGAAGACAGCTACATGGCCAACTGACTGGACGAGATCCATATTTGTACCCATTCCAAAGAAAGGTGATCCCATGTAATGCAGAAATTATTGAACAATATTATTAATATCACATGCAAGTAAAATCTTACTGAAGATAATTCAAAAATGGTGGCGGCAGTATGTTGACACAGAGCTTCCAGAAATGCAAGCTGGCTTCAGAAGAAGATGTGGAACAAGGGACATCACTGTTGATATCAGATGGATCTTAGCTGAAAGCAAAAAATACCTGAAAGAAGTTTAGTTATGTTTTATTGACTATGCAAAAGCATTCTATTGCGTGGATTATAACAAATTATGGATAACATTGAGAAGAATGGGAATTCCAGAACACTTCATTGTACTTAAGAGGAAGCTGTACATAGATTAGAGACTATTGTTCAAACAGAACAAGGGGATACTGCATGGTTTAAAATCAGGAAGGGAGTGCTTCCTGAGGCACTTTCACCATACTTATTCAATTTGTATGCTGAGCAAATAACCTAAGAAGCTGGATTATATGAAGAAGAATGTAGCATCAGGATTGGAGGAAGACTCATTAACAACCTGTGATATGTTAATGACACAGCTTTGCTTGCTGAAAGGGAGGATGACTTGAAGCACTTACTGTTGAAGATTAAAGACTACAGTTAACAGTATGTATTACCCCTCAATATAAAGGGAACAAAAATCCTCACAACTCGTCCAATAAGCAGCTTCACAATGGATAGAGAAAAGATTGACGTTGTCCAGGACTTCATATTCCTTGGTTCTACTACAATCAACACCAATGGAAGCATCAGTCAAGACATCCGATGACCTATTCCATTGGGCAAATCTGCTGCAAAAGACTTCTTTCAAGTGTGGAAGAGCAAAGATGTCTCCTTGAAGATTGTTGTTGTTGTTGTTATGTGCCCTCGAGTCGGACTCGACTCATAGCGACCCCTCCTTGGGTTTCCGAGGCAGTAGCACTACGGAAGTAGATTGCCCCATCTTCCTTCCTAGGAGGCCTTGAAGATTAAGGTGCACCTAACCCAAGTCATGGTATTTTCAATCACCTCTTATGCATGTGAAAGATGGTCAATGAATAAAGAAGACTGAAGAAGGGTTGCTGCTTTTGAGTTGTGGTTTGGCGAAGAATGCTAAGAGTACCATGGACTGCTAAAAGGACTAACAGATCTGTCCTGGAAGAAGTGCAGCCAGAATGCTCCTTGGAAGTGAGAATGGCCAGACTTTGTCTCCCCTACCTTGGTCATGTTGTCAGGAGGAACTATTCCCTGGAGAAGGATCTCATACTTAGTAAAGAGGAAGGTCAATGAAGAAGGGGAAGGCCCTCAATGAGAAAGATTGACATAGTGACTGCACAGATGGGCTGAGGTACAGCAAAAATTGTGAGGCTGGCACAGGACCTGGCAGTGTTTCTTTCTGCTGTGAATAGGGTCAATATGAGTGGCTATGAGTCGGAGACAACTTGATAGCACCTAAACAGCAACAAGGAGCATTCTGGGTGTACTTCCTCCAAAAGAGACCTATTTGTTCTTCAAGCAGTACATGGTACATTCCATACTCTTCCCCAACACAACAATTCCAATGCATCAATTCATCTGTGGTCTTCTTTATTCTTTGTCCAGCTCTCACATGCATATGAGGCTATTGAAAATACCATGGGTTGGGTCAAGCACATGTCTTTGTGACATCTTCACTCTTTAACACTTTGAGGAGTTCTTTCACAGCAGATTTGCCCAATACAATATATATTTTGACTATCTGACTGCCACTTCCATGGACATTGAATGCTGATCTTAGTAAAATGAAATCCTTGATAATTTTAATCTTGTCTCCACTTATCATGATTGCTGCTTATTGAACAAGTTGTGAGGATTTTTATTTTCTTTACGTTAAGTTTAATCCATACTGAAGGATATAGTCTTTGATCTTCTTCAATAAGTGTTTCAAGTATTCTTCACTTTCAGCAAGCAAGGTTGTGTCATCTGCATATCACAGTTTGTTAATGAGTCTTCCTCCAATCTGGATGCTACATTCCTCTTCACATAGTCCAGCTTCTTGGATTACTTGTTCAGCATACAGATTGAATAAGTATGGTGAAAGGATAGTTAACTGAGTTAATATCCAAGTTTATACTCTTTTTTAAGCCACAAAGAAAATATTTCTGTCTCTCACTATATATAAATATATATGTGTATATATATATATATATATAGTGTAAATATATATGAATCTGCTGATGGTGTATTCATTGTTCGCACTTAAAGAGTGTTCAAAAGATAAAATTTAAAAGGTTTATTAAAAACGAGTTTAGTTGATATAATCAAATATTGAAAGTTTTTTTTTTCTGCTAAAATTTAGTGGGTTAATTCATAAGATTTTTAAGGATTTATAATATCAAGTAACATATAAAACAAAAAAATAGGTTTTTTGCTATTAAAATAACATTTCTTTTATTCATAGGTTGAAGAGTTAATGTGTTCTTTGTGTAAGTTATCTCAAATATAAAGTTTCAATGCCTCATTAGAATAAGTTTTCTGAGTCAAAACCAAGCCTTATGTTTTTAGAAAATTAAGATTTTTTTTTACCTTTAAAACCATTTATTTAAATGACTTAAATATTGTTTCTCAGTGATCTATATGTGTTTTATCTAAAATTCTTTGAAAACTTGGTAAATCTTTATGCCTGGAGATATTTTCATCTAATATTCATTTTGTTTTCAAATTGACTTTGTTTAGCTTTTTTTAACTTTTATAATTGATTCCTATCAAATCATTCACTTTTAAAAAGTGTTATTATAAGGTAATTATAACATTTTAAGTTTGTCACCTGCAGATAAATTTTACTTTGCTTATCCTGAAAATGCTTGATCAAAATATTTCTAACAAAAACAAACTAGCTCAGATTTATGAAGATGACTATAGTATTTTAAAGATGAATACCTTTGGACTAAATGAAGATTTCCAGGATTCTTATGAAGAAATGAATGAGGTTCTCAGATTGCTTCTGATCCAGAATTGTATGGAACCAAAATTGACTATGTAAAGTAAAATAATTTCTGTAAGATTTATATGAGAATATTGCTGATTTATCCAATGTTCAATGTTGAATTGTTTAGATTTAATAGAACATTTCTCCCTTGCCCTTGTTAGTCCAAACCTGTTTCAATTGTGTAAATATTTAACTTCTATTTTTGTTATCTCAAATAGAATTAAAAATGTGTTATTGCCCATGTCAAAATTTTAACTACATATATTCAGAATGTTTTAAATGATTCTGTCCATGGACTTCAAGAAATAAATGCTAAAATGAGTATGATAAAAAAGGTAGATCTTCCAAACCAAAGCTTATACTGACTCAATATTATTAAATATTATCAATCTTTAATCCAATACTCTAAAGAATGTTTTCACAGGGCAAAAAGCTCATGTGAAATCATTCACTCTTTAATAAATAATATTTCTCCATTTGAAGGAAAGGTCTTGGCTATAACTGACCCTAGTCAAATAAATACCATTCTTAGATGACTTGATGTAGTAAAAATGAACTAGGTGTTTTCTGGTAAACTGAATTTGAGGCCAGGTGTGCTCAGAAGCACTTTATCATCAAATGGAAGTAAAGTTTAAGGAATCAAAACAAAAGGAGGCCTGGTGGCACAAAGATTAATCACTTGGCTTCTAATAGAAAGGATAGTCCTTTGAACCCACCCAGAATCTCTATGGGAGAAAGACATGGTGACCTGCTCCCATAAAGATTATAATCTATAATGGGGCAGTTTACTCTGACATATGGAGCTAGTATGAGTCAAAGTTGACTCAAAGGCACTTATCAAGAACAAAAGGCTCCTAAGGCGTATTGTTGTTGTTAGGTGACATCGAGTCAGCTCCAACTCACAGCACCCCTATGTGCAACAGAGCAAAGCACTGTCAAGTCCTGTGCCTGCCTCACAATCCTTGCTATACCTAAGCCCATTGTTGCAGCTACTGTGTCAATTCATCTCATTGAGGTCTTCCTCTTTTTCACTGACCCTCTACTTTACCAAGGGAGGGACCCTCCCTTTTACTTTCTCCAGAGAATGGTCCCTTCTGACAACATGACCAAAGTAGGTGAAACGAAGTCTGGCAAGTCTCGCTTCCAAGAGCATTCTGACTATCTTTCTTCCAGGATAGATTTGTTAGTTCTTCTGGCAGTCCATGGTACTTTCAGTGTTCTTCACCAACACCACAACTGAGAAGCATCAACTCTTCTTCAGTCTTCCTTACTCATTGTCCAGCTTTCACATACATATGAGGAGACTTGAAAATGCCATGGCTTGGCTTAGGCACATCTTAGTCTTCAAAGATACATCTTTGCTCTTCAGCACTTTCTAGAGATCTTTTGCAGCAGATTTTCCCAGTGCAATACATCTTCTGTTTTTTTACTGCTGCTTCCTTGTATGGTGATTGTGGATATGGAGTCTTTGACAACTTCAAACTTCTCATTTATCATGATATTGCTTATTGGTCCAGTTGTGAGGGCTTTCATTTTCTTTATGTTGAAGTGTAATTCATACTGTAGACTTGCAGTGTAGTAAATTACATAGCTTTTCTAGCCATAAGTCTTTGTAAACTCCATGGTGGAATTTGCTGTGAGCAACTGAGTAGCTCCTGATTGTTAAAGTTATTCACCTTGGGTATTTCTGTTGAGAGTGGGATGAAACAATCTTCTGGGAAGTTCTTTCTCTCAGGTGTATAAAATTCTGATGTTGGGATTGGTTAGTTTGGCTACTCTGCCAGGCTCAAAAAGGAGCTCTCCTAGAAACAGAAGAGGTCTCTCACTGACAGCTGGGAGATGCAAGAGACACGCATTGCTGAGAGAGACACTGAGAGACACTCATTGCTGAGAGAGACAGTAGAAGACATGCACTGTTGAGAGAGACACCGGGAGATGTGCACTGCTGGGAGAGAGACTGAGAGAGTTGGTTGGCTAAGAGACGGTGGTGGGCTGAGAGAGACTGAGCGCATTCCTGAACTTGAACTGTAGCCTGTTGCTTCCCTAATAAACTCCATAATCTGTGAGTTCTATGTGGCCACTGCAGCGAATTATCAAACCCAGCAGAGAGGTGGTGGGTGCTGTGGGAGGAGTGGTTGGTGTCAGGGTTGAGGAATGGGTGAGAAGGGGGCAGCATGTCTGGCTTCATAGGAATAAGTCTTGGGCCACTGATGGTGATTCTGTCTTCCTCTTGTGGGATTAGCAGAGGTTGGAACATGTGGCATCCCTGCCCTTTTGGCAAGTGTGTAGTCTTTAATCATCATCAATAAGTACTTCAAGTCATCTTCACTTTCAGCAAGCAAGATTGTGTTGTCTGCAAAGCACAGTTTGTTAATGAGTTTCCCTCCAATCCTGATGCCACATTCTTCTTCATATAGTCCAGCCTCTCATATGATTTGTTCAGCACACAACTTGAATAAGTATGGTGAAAGATGCAACCTTGATCTACTCCCTTCCTGATTTTAAACCAAGATGTATCCCCTTATTTCATTTGAATGACAGCCTCCTGGTCTATGTACAGATTTCTCATGAGCACAATTAAGTGTTCTGGAATTCCCATTCTTCTCGATGTTATCCATAATTTGTTATGATCCACAATGTCAACTGTTTTTGCATAGTCAAGAAAACACAAGTAAACATTTTTCTGGTATTCTTTGCTTTCAGCCAAGATCCACCTGATATCAGCAATCATATTCCTCATTCCATATCCTCTTCTGTATCCAGCTTCCATTTCTGGAAGTTGCCTGTCAGTACACTGCTGCAATTGTTTTTTAATTATCTTCAGCAAGATTTTATTTTTTGTGATATTAATGATTGTGTTTGATAATCTCCATATTCTGTGGAATCACCTTTCTTTGGAAGGGGTACAAATATGGATCTCTTCCAGTCAGTTGGCTATGTAGCTGTCTTCCAAATTTCTTGGCATAGACAAGTATGTGCCTACAGCACAGCATCCATTTTTTGAAACATCTCAATGTGTATTTCATCAATTCCTGAAGCTTTTTTTTCACCAATTTCTTCAGTGAAGTTTCAACTTCTTCCTTCAATATCATTGGTTGTTGATCATATACCACCTCCAGAAATAGATGAACCTTGACCAATTCTTTTTGGTACAGTGACTCTGTGTATTCCTTCCATCTTCTTTTAATGTTTCCTGCATCATTCAACATTTTGCCCATAGAATCTTTCAATATTGCAACTCGTGCTTTGAATTTTTTTCTTCAGTTCTTTCAGCTTGAGAAATGCCTAAGACATAAGTGAGTTAAATGCATGAGTCAATCAGACTCTCAATTTACATATTTCTTTTTCTTTTTCTTTTAAGAGATTGTTTTACATTCAAAGTCACGTGTACATTTAGTTTCATTCCCTATTTGCCATGTCCAACCCTAACCCAGTCTCCTCTCGTCCCTACCCCATAACACTTCCCCTGTGCCCATCATAATTATGCACTCCTGTTTGTCCTGAATTTCCTCAGTTTGAATGTTGGTCCTGGACATTTTAACAACTTCCGCAGTCTGAAATTGACCAAACATGAAATCAAGATATGTCAATTACTACTGGTGATTGGAATGCAAAAGTTGGAAACAAAGAAGAATCATCACCAGTAGTTGGAAAATAAGGCCTTGGTGATAGAAATGATGCTGGATATTGCATAAGAGAATTTTGCAAAACCAATGACTTACTCATTGCAAATACTTTTTTTTTGAACAACATAAGTGGCAGATATACTCATGAACTTCACCAGATGGAGTAGACAAGAATCAGATTGACTACATATGTGGAAAGAGAGGATGGAGAAGCTCAATATCTTCAGCCAAAACAAGGCTAGGAGCTGATTGTGGGACAGACCATCAACTGCTCATATGCAAGTTCAAGTTGAAGCTGAAGGCAATTAAAGGAAGTCCACAAGAGCCCAAATATGACCTTGATTATATCCTACCTGAATTTAGAGACCATCTGAAGAACAGATTTGATGCCTCGAACACCAATGGACTGAAAACCATTGGTTTTCAGATGAACTGTGGGTTGACATCAAGAACTTCTCACATGAAGAAAGCAACAGACCACTAAAAAGACAGGAAAGGAAAAAAAGACCAATATGGATGCCAAAAGAGACTCTGAAACTTGTTCTTGAATGGAGAGTAGCTAAAACAAATGGAAGAAATGACAAAATGAAAAGATTTCAAAGAACAGCTCAAGAAGACAAAATCAATTATTATAATGAAATGTGTGAAGACCTGGAGTTAGAAAACCAAAAGAAATTCTTGGCATTTCTCAAGCTGAAAAACTGAAGAAAAAATTCAAGCCTCGAGTCGCAATATTGAAAGATTCTATGGGCAAAATATTGAATAATGCAGGAAGTATCATAAGAAGCTGGAAGTAATATACAGAGCCATGTACCAAAAAGAATTGGTCGATATTCATCCTTTTCAGGAGGTGGCATATGATCAAGAACCAATGCTACTGAAGGAAGAAGTTGAAGCTGCACTGAAGGAATTGGAGAAAAACAAGGCTCTAAGAATTGATGAAATACTCATTGAGATATGTCAGCAAATGAATGCTGTGCAACCACTATGCTCCTTGGAAGAGAGAATGCCCAGACTTTGTCTCACCTACTTTGGTCATGTTGTCAGAAGGGACCATAACCTGGAGTAACTAGCTTGGTAAAGTGGAGGGTCAATGAAAAAGGGGAAGGCCGTCAATGAGACTGATTGACCCAGTGACTACAACAATGGGCTCAGGTACAGCAAGAATAGTGGGGTTGGCCCAGGACTGGGCAGGGTTTCTTTCTGTTATACATAGGGTCATTAGGAGTTGGAGTCAACTTGTTGGCATGTAACAACAACAACAACAAACATAACCTTATACTTTGAAGATGACCAATGGTTCAGCTCCATGAGGGATAGAAATGTATGTTTCCAATGGAATGAGAAATTCCAACTTGGGCTGTTTAGTTAAGACTAGCTTTGGAACCAAATGCAGTAAGTTGTCAGAACCACATCATTATTAAAGCAGTTACAATGCCAATGAGTGTATAGTAGCTTCCTTCTAATTTTTTTGTAGTGAAATATATAAGACAAAACATTTGCCATTTTAACTATTTTTAAGTGTATGGTTTGGGGACATTAATTACATTTTGATGTATGTAACTATCACTGCTACAATTCCCAAATATTTTTCATCAATCCAAACACAAACTCAATACCCCATAAGCAATAACTTCCCATTTTCCCCTCTCCAGCCATTGGTAACCATTAATAAACCCTTGTCTCTATGCATTTGCCTATTCTGGATATTTCATGGGAATTAAATCATAAAAAATATTTGTCTTTTTGTGTCTGTTTTATTTCACTCAGCATAATATTTTCAAGGTTCATCCTTATTTTGGCACACATTGAAATGTATTTCTCTTTATGGCAAAATAATATTCCATTGGAAGGATATACTACATTTTATTAAAACATTTCTTTGTTCACAGACATGAGTTGTTTTCACCTTTTGGCTGTGATCTTTAGTGTACATTTTAGTTTTATCCCCTCCCTCAGTATTTAGTACTATTGAAAGCTTTTATGATTAATGGGAAAAGTTTCATCGAAGTTTGATTGGCCACTGTTAATGTTTGATTGAATTTTTTATTTCTAATTTAGACAATCTTGGCTCAAGGCAAAGAATACCAGAAAGATGTTTACTTGTGTTTTATTGACTACGCAAAGGCATTT
>NW_006922054.1:1784510-1799655 GCF_000298275.1 Orycteropus afer afer | reverse complement strand
GCCTTAGGCACTATGCTACCAGAGCTCCATAGAAGAAAAAAATAGGCTAGTTGCAATTTACTCTAACCTACTAAATTAAAATTCTCATGCTGTCAAATTTTTTCCCCTAGTAAAATGAAAAGATCCTAATGTTTTTCCATATGGTTCAAATTACAGGTATAGGTCCTTGCCTTCTCTCTTCGTCCTATCTAAAAAACAAGGAACCTCAAAAATCATACTGAATCTGGAATTCATATATTTTCATCCTAAGATTAACACATACAATTGTTCCCAAATATCACCACCCTAGTTTGACGGCACATAACAGCAACAGCAACAGTTGAATGTAGAGATTCTTGATACCCTGAACTATTTCCTTTTGAGGACTCTGCCTGAAGCTCTGATCTTTCTAAAGTTGGCCCATGAGATTTGAAAAGAACTCTCCAGTAAAACAGAGAGATTATGGCTTGTAGTCAAGGGATACGACCTCAGGCAGAAAGAAGGGGAAAGAAAAGATCATGTGAGTTTCTAGTTCCAAGAAAAGCTAGTTGCTGTTATGATAACAGTAATGTCCCTTTAGTTCAAAGTTACCAGCTAACAAAACAAATGGCAGTCCATAGCTGACTAACTCTAGTCCATTACAGAGAAGCATATCCTAGTGTAATTGAGTACAAATAAAAATATATTTACAGAGAAAACAAGTCCCATGAAGAACAAGCAGAAATCAGCAACAAGCTAAGGTTCCTAAATGTTTAGATGTAAGAGGTTCATCATATACTGTTAGGAATCATGAGAAAAATTCTAGCTTGTATTAGAGGGAAATGAAATTCTAAAAGATGACACACCAAAGAGAGGATGGTATGAGAAAGCCACCACCTATGAAACCAAAATACAGAATCACTCTTTCTCCATCATACTTGTTAATTGTTCAGCAAAGCAGCTCTCTGGACAGTTGGCATGAGGTTTGAGCAGAAAGTATTATCGTCTGGCATCAGAGGCCCAGGCAGGCTCCAGCATGAACCTCCAAGTCATTTCACAAGGAAATACGAAATTGCAGAACAATGTGGGTGGGCAATGGACTTGACCTAACTCTCATTTATTAAATAAACACAGACTTGAGCAGTTGTACTTCTGAGAGTTTTAGCAGCCACATGGCCAAGTACTTGGGGGATTGGTCCCACAACAAGTCTCCATGAGCAAGCCCCCCAAGTCACCAGTAATAAATATACAGAATCCAAGGAAAATCAAAGGTGCTTGCTACACAAAGCAACTTTAAGACAAGTCAATTATCCTCCACTTCCCAAAAGCTTTTCTTCTCCAAATCTCTTGTACAGAGTCATTCTGAAGCTTGCATCTCACTAAACTTTATTTCAAATCCCAAGGTCATATGCAATGTTGGTTCTTGCTGAAGCCAGAGCACTAGGGGTCTCCTTGCTTTCCAGTCCTCTTGTATCATTGTTACATTTGCTGGCAGCTGGAACAGGTAAAGGAAACCATATTGTTTGTGTAGTATAAAAAGATGACTTCTTAAAGATATGCAGACAGCAAAATCCATGCTTAAGCAACTGTAAAAACAAAAAAAACCTGAAAACAATTAGTAATCTATTTATACATGTAAAATCTGGAAAACAATTTCTTACTGTATGAACTGGACAACTCTTTTAAAATTTTTCTTCACAAGCTTCTTGGCAAGGAGGGGCATATACTGGTTCTAGGCAGAAAGCAAAGCAAAGGGGAAAATTTTGCAAGCACCTGAAGTGACACTCATGCGCAAGAAGCAAGGCAGGCCCATTCTAAGTCAAGTGCACCTTTCCAAAAAATGTTGGCTAGAAAATAGTATCACATAACGTTTATTTTATTTTTTTTAAATCACATCACACTGTTGCATTTTCTAATTATGGTATATGTCAGTGTAAAACCAATTGTGGCCAAGTTGATTCTGACTCTTAGTGACCTCATGTGTGCTAGAACAGAACTGTGTTCCATAAGGCTCTCATTGGGATTTTTCAGAAGTAAATTGCCCGTTCTTTCTTCTGAAGTGCCTTTGAATGGATGTAAACCTCCAACTGTTTGATTAACTGCCAAACACGTCAACCATGTGCACCACTCAGAGATTATACCAGTGCTGTTGTTGTTTATTGTCATCGAGTTGATTCCAACTAATGGCGACCCCAAGTTACAGAGTAGAACTGTATTAGTATAGTGAGTAAATATTCAATACGCATATAGAAAACTATACTATCAATTTTCAGTTGATGTACAAATCAGAGAACTAACCCATTTTTGAGTCAAGTCCAACTCACAGTGACCCTATAGGACAGGTAGAACTGCCCTGTAGCACTTCCAAGACTGTACTCTTTATGGAAGCTGACTGCCACATCTTTCTCCTGGGGAGTGGCTGATGGGTTTACCCCACCAAGCCCAGGTTAGGAGCTGAGTAATTAAGCACTGCTTCAGGTATCTGTCTTCATCTGAAAGCACTTATCTGACTAGAATATGCAAAAAAATACTGTGCTGAAAGTCATGTATGTTAAAACCACAATATCTGAGGTTGGAATGATCTTAAAATCAAGTAAGTCTGTCATGTCTGTCCTTGAGAGGCTTGCAGTCTTATTAAGAATACACTTATAATGACAGGGTGATAGACACTATTATAAAGAAAACATCTGAACTAAAGATAAAATATGTATAAGCAATTAGCACAATATTTTTGATGTGAAGTCTGAGAAGAGCCAAGAAAGCTATGTGCTAGACCAAGTGGTTAACCAGAATTGGTTTTCCTGTTTAGTCATCAAAAATATTCTTTCTCCAGCCACAATGATGCAACTACATTCATAGCTTTGTGTCCTCACAGCATGCAACTCTTGAGATTCTTTTTTTTTTTTTTTTCACTGCAACTTGTTCCATTGGGCTACATTTCATAAGCTATCACTTAGCAGGGAAAAACTCCTGGCCAGATGTAACTGGAGTGTTTTTATGCATGAAACATTGTCTACTTACAGTTTTCTATAATTTCAATATGAACTTTTGGGTGCTTATAGGACATAGAAGTTGGCCTATGAGACTTGTGAGAATCAAGCAAATCTCTAACGCTTCCAAAGAAATCAGCTGGAGGCAATGGTGAATTGACTTATTTGAGAGCCTAAGTGGCCTTGAAAAGGATTATGATAACCCAAGAGGTGTTCACAATATTCTTAAGGGTGAATGTCTTCATGATGCAAGACAATATAAAAGAACTTTGTTTAAGTTCCAAATGGAAAGAGAAACCCCCAGAAAGTAAAAAAAAAAAAAAAAAAGAAAAGGAGATTTAAGGAAGTTATTCAATAGAGGGATGTTGGCTCTCTCAGTCTATGAGCCATTTTGCTCCAGGGGACATATCCAGGGATAAAGTTTATTAAAAGACCCTGTGATTTGGCACCATGTGTTGGCGTACAATTGAACCCATTCAGAGGATCGTTAATCTTCTCTGCCAGGGAAGTCATCATCTGAATGGGAAAACCCATTACAAAATTTCCCTTCATCTAATAAGGATGACTAATTTTAGATGTATCACAGGGAAATTTTTTGTTCCAAATACAGTTCCTAGAAATAGTGGGGCATTCCAGTCCAACAGATGAAAACCTTCCTAACAAGAACCAAACGAATGTGCTCTGGGCAACTTATCAATGAGCCCAAATTGCTTGCTTTCGAGAAGACAAGAGGGAGATGGGGCTCTTAAAGGAATGGATAATTCTCAAATCTCTGTGTGGATTATGCAGATTCTGGAATATTTACAGCAAATTTTCAACTCAAGAGGGCTTATTCCTCATCATACGAGGGTCCTCCTTCATTGCTGCTCTCGCGTGTTCAATGAAAGCCCATTATATCAACAGGATAAACAAAGCTGAGCTGAGCTTGAAAATCTACTATATAATTATAATTTAATGTGGAATGCAGTTTTGCATTAATTACATAGCCATGTATCATGCAACACGTTAGCAAATAAATAAACTGACATTAATGTAAAACATTAATGTAATGCATTAAGGGCACAAGTTCACTGAATTGAAGACAGAAGACAATCTGCTTCTGAATCTCCCAATAAATAATTTAGATCAGTGGCTTCATTTCTTTATTTATTGATCTGTGTGAGATAATTGACCTTATTAATCTGTAAATACATTTCAGATCTAAATTTTTTGATTTGGTATGTAACATATTCTTTCCCTTCATATCAGAAATAATCAGCAATATAAGGTAGTGTTTGTTAGGTGCATTAGATAAGGAGAGGGAAAAAGTCTGTGCTAGCTAGCATGGCAGGGATAGATATATGGATGCTGTGTGATCTGAGCTGTGACTTGAAAAGTACACAGAATTTTAATCAGTTAGTTGCAGAGGTATGAGGTGTGGCATAGCCCATGTATGGAGGCAGGAAACTCAAAGTGTGTTATGAAGTCAGAAAGTAGACCCAATATTGTACTGGAGAGTTGCTTTCAGAGATGTTTAGCCTGAAGGTTGGAGTCCCTGGGTGGTACAAATATTCACACACTCAGCTGCCAACCAAAATGTTGGAGGTTCGAGCCCACACAAAGACACTTTGGAAGAAAGGTCTGGAGATCTACTTTTGAAAATTCAGGTTACTGAAAAATGTATGGTACACAGTTCCACTCTGACACACATGACTTAGAATCCAAGCATGATGTTTAGAGGCCAAATTATGGAGGGTCTTTAGTGCTTAGATATACAGATATACAGACTTTATTCTAAAAAATAGGCAGCAAATAAACTTTTTTTTTTTTTTTTTTTGGTGGGGGAATTATGTGTATAAAAACCTTTTTGGAAAAGAGGAAAGTTTACTTTTTTCCTATTATATGTCAGTTTTTGTTTTCTTTCAAAGGCATAGACAACTAAGGGTCAACACTATTTTAAAGCATTTACTTGATTATTTAGTTTTCCCTATTTAGAATGTTGTTATAGGGAAGGATCCAGGAGTTGTAGACACTTGTGCCTTACCTCAAATTTCCTCATTTTATTATTTACTCCAATTTATCTGATTATTAGAGGTTAATCAAGATATATATTCCTGTGTCCTATGTTATTAAAATGTTATTTATTTATTCCACAAGTATTTCATGTGCACTGTGCTTAGGGTCTGTGCTGAGTTCTGGGTAGTAAAACAGACACAATTTTTTCTGGTAATGTGTAATCTCCGTCCATTTACTTCTTGGGCTAAATGGCTGAGTGATTCTTCAGAACTTGTATTTTTGTATGGGTATTACATATTTTCTTGGCATTGGTAATCAAAGGCAATGCAGTACAAATTCACATATTTTAATACTTATCAGAAATCCTATTTTCCTCAGAGAATAGTTTGTAGCCAGCATGAGTCAATACCACTTGAGTCACCAAATCTTCTATGATAAATTCCAAATATATAAATTTAAATAGAGATCTGTCACTTTAAACCATCTTGGCAGTCTTCTCATTAGGATATGCAGATAAGAACTTTAGAAGATCCAGTGGTGTCCATGGGGGAGAAGATAAAGGAAAGAAACAGGGTGATGGAGGAACTAGAGGAGCCCAACCATGTGGGATCAGGGATGCTCAATGAAGAAGAAAAATATGGACCCACCTACCTATACTGTATTTTTAAGACTTAATTACCTTCACAAAAGCAATATGTGTATATATATATATATATATATATATATATATATATATATATATAATGATCTCATTTCTCTTGCAAACCTCTCTCAATGATTTTTATTTTAAACTTATTATCCTTGTATAAAACGTGAGGTAATCTGAGGGTCATGCAATGGGATGTGATTCTATTAGGGATGGTCTGCATAAAACAATTTTCAGTAGATCATAAGGGAAAGTTTATGCTTTTCTTAATTAGACATCTTCGCATTTTAAGATGTTAAGATTTATAAAATTATAAAATTTAGTATAGTATTTACATTAAGATGGTATAATAAATTTTTTTCTAAATTCAATATTTGTGCTGTAAGTAGTCATACTTCCAGGCCCAAATATCATTATGAAGTTTTGTCTAGTTGGAGACTTGTATACATTTTAAATGATACTTTGAAGCCTGTTTTCTTATTTTTGTCCATACACTCAATTCTGGGAGAAGATCCAATATATCTTTGAGATGAGTGCTTTCAATCAGTTTTCCTTCATAGATTTTTGTTTGTTTGTTATTTTATCTGATTGCCAGGGAATTCTAGGTATCATCTGTCAATTTACCAATAATATTAGACAATTAGATTGACCTGGTCCAGGTAAGTGTTAGTGCTGATTGACTCCTTCAGATGTGGGCAAATCAGGTCTTACTTTCCGACCCAAATTGCCCTATTTCTTGTTTCTTCCCTTTAGCTGCCTACATATTCCAATGGTATACTTCACCAGGGTTTGGTAACAATCCTCTTTGTGACAGCCCTTTTTTTGGGGGGAGGGGTACTTTCTCATCTTAATACAAATTTATCAGCTTTGTGTTCCATTTTCTCAGTACCTTATTCTCTGTTCATTTTCTAAGTCCATTAGAAAACTGAAAATGAGTATGTGCCTTCCTCCTCTGAAAATTTTCCTTGGCCCACCAGCTAGGTTAGAGTGCTCCTGTCATACACTTTATTGTTCTCTGTGTGCTTGCATCACACTTATCCCAGGTATAATTATTAGTCTTATTATTTGTTTAATGTACATCTAGGGAGCTCTGATGGTATAGTGCCTAAGACATTTGACTGCTAACCAGAAGGCTGGCAGTTCAAACCCACCAGCCACTCCTTGGAAGGAAGACTGGGCAATCTTCCTTAGAGATATTGCCTTGGAAACCCAAGGAGGGGTCACTATGAATCAGATTTGACTCAATGGCAGTGAGTTTGGCTTTTTTTTTTTTTTTTTTAAATTGCAAATTCTAATCTGAGTTCCAATCTGAAGGAAGGAGTTCTGTTTACATTTCTCATTACTGTATTCCCATTTTCTAACACAATGGTTGGTACATAGTAGGAGAACCTCAGTAAAAATGCTGAACAAGGAAAATTCTAGTCAGCTACATTATAGTAAATAGATGACAGGTGATAGAAAGATAGATAGAGGATAGATAGATAGATTTACTACTATTGAGTCGAAGTCACTCATGATGACCTTATGCACAACTGACCAAAATATTGTCCAGGCCTGCATCATGCTCACAGTCACCATTATGTTCAAGTCCATTGTTGTAGACATTGTGCCAGTCCATCTCACTGAGGGTCCCCTCATCTTTGCTCCCCTCTACTTTACCAAACACCATGTCCTCCTCTAGTGATTGGTCCATACTAATGACATGTCCAAAGCAAGCAAGGTGGACAATGTTCTGTTGTGATCCGTAAGATTGTCACTGGCTAATTTTCACAAGTATGTTCCCTGGTCTTTTGTCACAGTCTGTCCTAGACTGGAAGCCCTGCTGAAACCTGTCCACTGTGGGTGCCCCTGCTGATATGTGAATATCAATGGTAAAGCTTCCAGCGTCGCAGCAGCATGCAAGCCACCATGGAATGGCTAACTGATAGATGGGGGGTGATGTCTTATAGTGCAAACCAAAAACAAATCCATTGCCATAGAATTGAATCCAACTCACAGTGACCCTGTAGGATGGAATGGAATTTCCCCGTAGGGTTTCTGAGGCTATAAATCTTTGCAGAAGAAGATTGACACATCTTTCTTTTTCAGAGAGGCTAGTGGGTTTGAACTGCTGAACTTTTGGTTAGTAGCCAAGTGCTTAACCAGTTAACAATTATATATTACCTGAATTTATAATATAAGACCTTTTTCTCAAGCAGCATTTGAGAAGTATTGGTGAAAATTTCAGTAATGGTGACTGCCTTGTGGGAAAATAATACCTGCTCAGCACTTTTGTAAACCTGAAACCTGTTCCTAGTTTCCAATTACAATATATTTCATTTCTCCTGGATGTTGTATTGAGTCAATGAGTGCTCACCAACATTATTTACTTTATTCCAGACCATGCTAATTTCCCCTCACATTTGTACATTGCTAACCAACTGGAGTAATAACTGGATGTTATATGAAATTAAAGTGATAAAAATTAATCTACCTTTGATTCTTAAAATTTAGAATGCCTTTGGTTAAATTACAGTGGAAATTGTAACTGCAGATAAAAGCCGATTTGGGTGTGGAGCAACCATGTGATTCAAATTGCTGAACTCCTGTGGTTGTCTCATGAGAAGGCACCGAATACACTAAATGCTGGTTACAGCTGGGAGGAGCTCTTGGAAGGCATTAAGAGCTTATCCCATGCCTCACGATCCTCCAGGTCAGTGATTTTTCTTCTCTGAGAAGCTGGACAGAGTCAAACTTAAAGGTGCAGACTCTGAAACCAGACAACATGAGTCCATGTCTCTTGGTATCTGGGTTCCCCAGGACAGTTTAAAATCTCTTTCATTCTCTTTACCTCTAAAACAGGGATGGATGTAGTGTCCACCTTACAGGGCTATTGTGAAGATTAAATTGTTAATGTATGGAAGGTACATAGAAGAGTTTACTAGAGTAGATGTTCTGTAAGAGTCATTTTTCGTTATGATTAGCATAGTGCATGGAACTGAAACAGTGCTAAAGGTATTCACTAAGAAAATAAAACAAGCATGGTTTCTAAATGCTCATAATTCTGACTAAAGAAATAGAAAAATGAAAAAGAATTCAAGTTAATCTGTATTTCTCAACTATATGTATGAAGTAACAATATTTGGAATTGGTGGTATGTTTCAGGTTTTTTATACCAGTCTCAGAGACATTATCATATTTAGCTTTGACATCTTTATTAAGGAGGTAGGGAAAGTACTGATGTTCTTCTTTACCAGATGAGGGAATTAAAGATCAGAGAGGTGGACCAGATCAGACCAGGCAGTGGTTTTGGAATAGAAGAGAGTTCTCATGGAATCTAGTCTAGTGCTTTCATACTCATTACTTGGCTACTGCTCTGAGATTGGCCTCAGATTCAAAATTCTTAAATCTTCTGTCTTTATTCTTTTATAAATCTATTCTTTCTTGTCATTTAAATGTACTGAAGAGTATCTACTGGGTGGGTAGTGCTACTGGTTGATATAATGCTCTTCATACCACATTTAATAAATAGTAAGTTTTACTCACTAGTGAGATAGAGATGAAAAAGACCTAGTTCTTGACTTTAAAGAACACATATTACAGTGGAGAATAGAGATATAAAAATAATTAAAATATATGTGTTAATAATATAGAGAAGCAAATATGCTAGGAGGATATAGCATAGGGACAATAGTCAGCTTTGAGAAAGAGGGGTTTTGGTTAAGGAAAAACATCTAATGGAATTGGAAATGAGTTCAGGAGCTAACCAAAATAAATATATAAGATTCTATATATGTCTTTAAGGAGCTCTGGTGGTGTAGTTGTTAAGGCATTTGGCTGTTAGACAAAGGGTCGGTGGTTTGAACTCATCATCTGCTCCATGGAGGAAAGATGAAACTGTCTGCTTCTTTAAAGATTTATAGCTACTACGATTAGCATAGTGCATGAAACTCAATGGGGGTTGCTATGAGTCAGAATGGACTCAATGGCAGTGAGTTAGGCTTGTTTTTGGTTATATAAGTCTGTTACATATGGAAATAAATAACAAAGAAATAAATTGCTTTTAAAATGGTATTATGCTTTTAAATCCACCACTCGTCTATCTATCATAGTACGGTGGCTTGCATGTTGCTGTGATCCTGGAAGTATGCCATCAGTATTTCAAACACCAGTAGGGTCATCCTCCTGGGCAGGTTTCAGTGTAGCTCCCAGTCTAAGACAAACTAGGAAAAAAGGCTTGTTGAATTGATATACTTCCAAAAATTTGGAAACTTTACAGATCACAGGAGAATATTGCCTGACTCTCTTGCTTTGGACATGTCATTAGGAAGAATCAATCACTACAGGAGGACATAATGTTTGGTAAAGTAGAGAGTCAATGAGGGCAAGGAGGAGTCTCAATGAGATGGATTAGAACAATTGCAATGATGGATATAAACAGGACAGCAATCATGAGGATGATGCAGGACCCCTGACAAGGTTTCATTCTGTTGTGCATAAGGTTGCCATGAGTCAGAGTTGACTTGAATGCAACTATTAATATATCAGTCTATCATGATGTTAGATTCAAAAAATTAAAAACATATCAAATTTGTGTCATCCATTTTCAATCCACTGTATTTTCTCTTCTGAACTACTTATGTAGCCTCCCAATTCCACCCACATTTCTACTCATAACTCAGTCCAAGCCATTTCTCACACTGCAGCCAGAATTCACTTCTTAAAATATAAAATTGATGCAACTCTCCTGCTGAAAATCTTCAGTGATTTCTCATTATATTTAGAAGTACGAGCTTTTCTTCGCTGCCTATAAGACCTTGAATGATATGGCCTCTGACCATCTCTCATATCTTTTTCTTTCTCTCTTTCTCCCTCTCTTCCTTTCTCTCTCCCTCATCCCCCTTCTTCATTCTCTCCCTTTTTTCATTTCTCTCTCCCTCCCTTTTATTCACTTTATGAAAATATGCAATCCATATATGTTTCTTCCTTCCCTCTCTTTCATTCATTCTTTCTTCTTCCCTGCTCTTGTATGATCTACTTTTCACAAGTTGCTGTGCATAGTGTATGTTGTTGTTGTTAGGTGCTATTGAGTTGACTCTGGCTCACAGCAACCCTATGAATGAAGCACTGCCTGGTCCTGTGCCAGCCTCAATCTCTGCTACACCTGAGCCCATTGTTGAGGTCACTGTGTCAATCTATCTCTTTGAGGGCCTCCCCCTTTTTTGTTGACCCTCCACTTTACCAAGCATGATATCCTTTTCCAGGGAATAGTACCTTCTGACAACTGGACCAAACGAGGTGAGACAAAGTCTGGCCATTCTCAAATCCAGGGAACATTCTGGCTGCACTTCATCCAGGACAGATCTATTCTTTCTTCTGGCAGTCTATGGTACTTTCAGTATTCTTCACCAACACCACAACTCAAAAGCATCAACTATTCTTCAATCTTCCTTATTCATTATCCAGTTTTCACATGTCTATGAGGCTATGGCAAATACAATGGCTTGAATTAGGCACACCTTAGTCTTCAAAGAGACATCTTTGCTTTTCAACTCTTTAAAGAGGTCTTTTGCAGCAGATTTGTCCAGTGCAATACATTGTCTGATTTCTTGACTGCTGCTTCCATTGCTGTTCATTATGGAAACAAATAATATGAAATCTTTGACAACTTCAATCTTTTCTCCATTTATCATGATGTTGTGTATTGGTCCAGTTGTGAAGATTTTCATTTTTTTATGTTAGGGTGTAATCCATACTGCAGATTGTAGTCTTTAATCTTCATCAATAAGTCCTTCAGATCATCTTCACTTTCAGTAAGCAGGGTTGTGCCATCTGCATATCTCAGATTGTTAATGAGTCTTCCTCCAATTCTGATGCCGCATTCTTCGTCGTATAGTCCAGTTTCTCGGATTGTTTGCTCAGCATACAGATCGATCAAGTATGGTGACAGTATACAACCTTTATGCACTCCCCTCTTGATTTTAAACCATGCACTATCCCTTTGTTTGGTTCGAATGACAGCCTCCTGGTCTATGTACAGGTTTCTTGTGAACACAATGAAGTGTTCTGGAATTTGCATTCTTCTCAATGTTGTTCATAATTTGTTATGATCCATACACTCGAATGCTTTTGCATAGTCAGTGAAACACAAATAAACATCTCTCTCTTACTCTCTGCTTTCAGCCAAGATACCTATGACATAAGCAATGATATGCCTTGTCCCACATCCTCTTCTGAATCCAGTTAGCATTTCTGGAAGTCCTCTGTCAATATACTGCTGTAACTGTTTTTGAATTATCTTCAGTAAGATTTTACTTGTCTGTGATATTATATTAATGATATTGTTTGATAATTTCCATGTTCTGTGGGATCACCTTTCTTTGGAATGGACACAAATATGGATCTCTTCCATTCAGTTGGCCAGGTAGCTGTCTTCCAAATTTCTTGGCATAGACAAATAAGTGCCTCCAATGTGGCATCCGTTTTTTGAAACATCTCAATGGGTATTCCATTAATTCCTGGAGCTTTGTTTTTCTCCAATTCCTTCAGTGCAGCTTGAACTTCTTCCTCCAATACCATTGATTATTGATCATATGTCCCCATGTGAAATAGATGAACATCAACCAATTCTTTTTGATACAGTGACTCTGTGTATTCCTTCCATTATCTTTTAATTCTTCCTGCATCATTCAGTATTTTGCCCATGGAATCTTTCAATATGGCTTGAATTTTTTCTTCAGTTCTTTCCACTGGAGAAATGCTGAGCACGTTCCTTCCTTTTGTTTATCTAACTCCAGGTCTTTGCACATTTCATTATAATAACTGACTTTGTCTTCTCCAGCTGCTCTTTGAAATCTTCTGTTCAGCTCTTTCATCTTGTCATTTCTTCCACTTGCTTTTAGATACTCTCCATTCAAAGGCAAGTTTCAGAATCTCTTCTGACATCCCTTTAGATGTTTTCTTCCTTTTCTGACTTTTTAATGACTTTTTGCTTTCTTCATGTATGATTTTCTTGATGTTATCCCACAATTCCTCTGATTCTTGGTCATTGCTGTTCAATGTGTCAAATCTATTCTTCAGATAGTCTCTAAATTCATAGGGGATATAATCAAGGTCATATTTTGATTCTTGTGGACTTGTTGTAATTGTCTTCAGCTTCAACTTGAACTTGCACATGCGCAATTGATGGTCTGTTCCACAATCAGCTCCTAGCCTTGTTTTGGCTAAAGGTATTGAGCTTCTCCATCACTTCTTTCCACAGATGTAATAGATCTTATTCCTATGTATTCCATCTGGTGAAATCCACATATAAAGCTATCGTTTATGTTGTTGTAAAAAGGTATTTGCAAAGGATAAGTCATTCATTTTGCAAAATTCTATCATGTGATCTCTGGTGTCATTTCCATTACCAAGGCCATATTTTCCAACTACCAGTGATTCTTCTTTGTTTCCAACTTTTGTGTTCCAATCACCAGTAATAATCAATACATCTTAATTGCATGTTTTGTCAATTTCAGACTGCAGAGGTTGGTAAAAATGTTCAGTTTCTTCTCCTTTGGCTTTGGTGGTTAGTACATAAATTTGAATAATAGTAGTATTAATTCATCTTCCTTGCAGGTGTACAGATATTATCCTATTACTGACAGCATTGTACTTTAGGATGACCTTGAAATCTTTTTTTTGTGTGTGTGTGATGAATGACACGCTATTCTTCTCCAACTTGTCATTCCAGGCATAGTAGATTGTATGGGTTTCTGACTCAAATAGGCCCAAACCAGTCCATTTCAGCTCACTAATTCCTAAGATGTGGATATTTATGTGCTCCATTTCACTTTTGACAACTTCCAATTTTCCTAGATTCATACTTCATACTTTCCATGTTCCGATTATTAGTAGATATTTGTTGCTCTTTCTTCCCATTTTGAGTCGTTCTACATCAGCAAATTGAGGTCCTGAAAACTTTACTCCATCTATGTCATTAAAGTCATTTCTACTTTGAGAAGGCAGCTCTTCCCCAGTCATATTTTGAGTACCTTCTGACCTGAGGGATTCATCTTCTGGCACAATATCAGACAATATTTCAGGGGTATTCATAGTATTTTCTTACAGTGTTTCATTGCTTTTCATAAGGTTTTCACTAGACAATTCTTTGAGAAGTGAATGGTCCTTTCTGTCTTCCAAGTCTATTTTAGTCTGGCAGGTCAGCAGAAACCCATTCACCATGGGTGACCTTGCTGATATTTAAAATACTGGTGACATAGCCTCCAGCCTCACAGCAACATGCAAGCCACCACAGTATGACAAATTGACAAATGATTGGTGGTGCACAGTGTATAGGATACTGGTAATATAGGGTGGTAATACATGATTATTAAAAAAGAGAAAATAGTTTCATGATTAAGTTTGGAAAATTCAGAGTCAAACAAAGTTAAACAGCTATTTTAGATTTTGAAGAGCCTTACGTGTGCTGAAAATACATTTTACATCTTGCACTATTCTCTAACCATATTAACCAACAGTCTTTTTTAAGTTTTTATGTGAACACACTTTTAGAATACACGTTTTGGGAAATAACCCATTATAGATCAACATTAAATTTGGTTTAGACAGTCAGTAATTTAAGATCTTTATGTCTTATATTTAAGGAGCTCTGGTGGTGCAGTGCCTAAGGCACTTAACTGCTAACCTCTACTTCCTTCCTTGAAAATCCAATGGAGGTTGCTATGAGTCAGTGTGTGTGTGTCTAACAACTTATATTTGGGAGAAAATATGGAGATAACAGGATCGGCAAGAGTTCATGAATTCCTATGAGATATCATGAAATCTCCTTTTACTTTTTAAATTTAATAAATGGGTCTTCTATCATGTCATAATTATGTTCCAAGGATAGAAATCTAGCACTCTTTTCAGTTGATTGATTAATTCCAATAGTATTTATGGTGAATGTACTAGCATGAGTCTGTAATTGGAAAGCTTCCTTGGCAGAAAGTGCCACTAGGATTAGGGAATTGTAAAATTTTCTTTCTTACTTTCCAATCAGATAGGGTGGTTACTGTATTGATATGAACTTGTGTGGTCCTTCATACAGTCTTATGATTCAGAAATTATATTTGCCAAATGTTAATCTGCTGTAAAATTAACAACCACTTATGTATATGATGAGCATAGTTTGTTTGGTTTTATCTGCTTACAAAAGAGGACATATGGAAATTATAAAACTGCAGCATATGTTCATAAAGTCAATATAAGTTATAATACATAAACCTATTCAATGAATCTGGCCCTAAACAAAATGATTTAAAAAGACTCAGACATAAATGCTGAAGGACTATTGTGCTTTAATGATAGTGAGATTTTGTCCTGTTTTTGTGTTCTGTTTTTCTTCCTTAAACTTTGCACAGTTATATATCTTGGGATTTTAGAATATGAGGAGTGTGGTGGTTAATTTCTCAGCAATAGCTGGTAGAATAATTTCTCACCAATGAAAAGCCTCCTTTGAGGAGACTTCTCTTTTTCTCTTTTATTATTTTTATTACTACCAAATACATCTTTCCCAGAGATAAAAGAATTATGTTTT
>NW_006922054.1:1767249-1769444 GCF_000298275.1 Orycteropus afer afer | reverse complement strand
TCTTCTGTGTCTGTGTTAATTGGTTTCCCTTTTCTTTGTTGAAGAGGGTCTGTGCAATCCTTCTGCCTAGTCCGCCATCTTGCCCCGCCTTCCTTAATGATGATAATTTTTAATGATAAAAAGGGACAAACATTTTCTTTGAAGGAGAATATCTTCAAAGAAAATATATTCTCACAATACTTCTATTACTATTGGTGAGAAAATTAAAAAGACTTTCACCATGAAGCATGGAAAAACTTTGTATACATAAAAATATCTCATGGCTAAATGGTTATGGTTACTTAAAGAAGGTTCTGGAGCACTTGACAAGTGCTTTTGACTTTTTGGGTCCATGGGAGCTCTGGTGGCGTAACGCCTAAGGCATTTGATTGCTAACCGGCAGCCTGGCGGTTCAAACCCACAAGCCACTCCTCGGAAGGAAGGTTGGGCAATCTACCTCTGTAGAGATACAACCTCAGAAACCCAAGGAGGGATCCCTATGATTCGGATCTGACTCCACGGCAGTGTGTTGCATTGTTATTATTGCAAAGTAACTAAAGGAAAATATACATTGGCAAACAGTATCACGGGATAATTTTGTTGAATTCATATTGTGTGTGTACACATAAAGGAAATAGGGCAAAGACATTTTCTGCCTAATTGCTGGAGAGAGGGGAAATAGTCTAACCTGGATTCATACAACACAGAGAGAAATGTCTTCTTCTTGCCATTGTGACCTTACCATGAACTCAAAGTTTTTTTTTCCTGAAAGATCCCATTCTGTTTGTGACTTGTGAGCTGTCTACATTTTGGACACTCACATGGACATCTTGGTCATTTGGTTCCTCTCCCATGTGCAGACAAATAGATTTTTAAAAGTCAGAGACAGAGAAATCATTCTTACTTGTCTTTCCTCAATCTATTACTTTACAAATGAAGGGTGTAACTGGTCCCAAGCAAGAATATTTCTGCCAGGAACAAAAGGAACCCCATAAAACATTTTGCAAAAAGTAATGTGTTCGTTTTGGGATAGGATCTTTACACTTGCCAAGGAAATTACTGTTAATGGTTATAAGTAAGTCACTTTAACCCTGCTCTGTGTGTTTCAAATTAGAGAATATATGCAAAACTGGTTTTTCAATTGTAACGAATTTTCAAATGCTCGTTTCTTATGTTGGGTCTCTCCAGAAACAAATGCTAAGAAAAGAATTTGAATGCAGATAGTGTTTTGGGGGGGATGGGGAGAAGATCCCAGAAAGCACTGGTAAGAGGATGGAGAAGAGTAACCAATACAGGGTGAGTTAAAGAGCATATTACCACCTCAGAAGCCCACATGGGGTAGCTCTGAGTTGGAATCAACTCGATGGCAGTGAGTTTGTTTTTATTTTTTTTTTCCCCCATAAAGGGCATATTACTGCTATTGACAATTGGGGCTCATTCTTACTGGGGACCTCTGGAAGAAAGTATACAAACACTTCAGACATTTTACACCTGAGAAGTGAGGGGACTAGTGTAGCTTCCTCTTCTACCTGTCATGGTCTGAGTGTACAACTGAAATTATCAATGTTCCAACATTTCTAGCCTTCCTTAAACACTGACCACTTATACCAGAGAAGTCCTTCCAATTGAGACAAATGGGTGCTTGCCATAGGAAGCTTTCAGGATGTGCCAAAATGGTGAGGACTGAAGAGATATGGGAAGGGTATCACCAGTGTCTGCTATGGTTGCCTATCATCAAGAAAAAGAGGTTGGCTTGAAAGCAAGCCCTGGGCATATCTACAGCTGGGCCTTTATGCAATATTGTACCCAGTATAAACAATGACTCCACATAGATGCCGAGTTGTATAAGCTGTTTGCAATCAGCTGCAAACTTAAAAGTTAGCTGTTCCCTTTTGTTTAGGTGAAAGGGAATATACCCATGTACATATATAAGTTTGGCAGATGATATTTCTACATACATATTTGTATGGGCTGTAAGAATGTCCTTATAAATAGAACTAAAAGAGGGCAAAGTTATGATAACTTCTTAGCTACAGTCAACCACCCAGATGGAGCAGGTTGTTGGACCTTTAGGCTTGGGACTATGGTCATGGAGGACATTAAGCTCAACTGGCATAACATACTGCACAAAAATGTTGTACATCCGGCTTTGTTGTTGTTGTTGTTATATGCCATCGAGTCAGACCCGACTCATAGCGACCCCTCCTTGGGTTTCC
>NW_006922054.1:1759428-1767016 GCF_000298275.1 Orycteropus afer afer | reverse complement strand
GACCAAGAGAGCTAGATGGTGCCCAGCTACCATGTTAACCTGTCAGAAATGGATCAGTGCAGGAGGTCCTGGATAGAGTGGGAGAACAATGTGTAACAAAACTCAAAATCATAAAAAAAGACTGGACTTACTACTCTGATAGAGTCTGGTGAAACCCCCGAGACCATAACTTTTAGTTTACCTTCGGCCTGGAATTGAACTCACTCCAGTGGTTTCCAGTGAAACAATAGACAGGCATATAGGGGAACATTTACACCAGGTTGATGCACTCCTTAAACCAGTCAATCATAGGAGAACAGAAGGGCAGTGTTTGCACAGGGAGATAGTTTAGGGAGCAGGAATGCATAGGAAAAAAGGACACAGAGAAGATGTAACTATAGGGAGGAAGTGGGAAGAGAGCTGTTACATTGTGGGAACTGTAGTCAATGTCATGAACCAAAATGTGTATGAACTGCTCTATGGAAAATGAATTTGATCTGTAAACTTTCATCCAAATCACAATATAAATAAATAAATAAATATATAAATGTACTCACATGTGGGGAAAAAAAAGGTGACTGTTCTAACCCCTCAACCACTCCACAGAAGAAAGGCCTGGTGAACTTCTTCTGCAAGGATTTAACCAAGAAAACTTTATGGAGCAGTTCTACTGTGTAACACAAGACCCCCATGAGTTGGGGCAACCTGACAACAGCAACAGAAACAATGACTCCATTTTTCAGGTAAATTTTTATCATTTCATGATCATAGGTGAATATTTATGCCTTTGTATCTTTGTATATATTTATGCACATACATACCTTATCTTACAAGAATTTACTTTGGGCTACCTTAATGTGAATCAATTAAATACAATGCTAAAATATCTTTCTTTTTTTGAAGTGATTATTAGTTTACAGTAACAAAATAATGCATACCAATGGTACTCATAGTCATTTATAAAAATCCTATGGAGCACAATCCTACTCTGATATACATGGGGTCATCATGAGTCAGAATCAACATGACAGCAATTTTTTTTTTTGTCACTTTATATATTAATTATATTTTAAACATTTTATTGTGTTTTAGGTAAAAGTTAACACAGGCAGTTAGGTTCCCATTTAACAATTTTATACAAATTGTTCCATGACATCTGTTACATTTTGCACAATGTGTCAACATTCTCATCATTTCCATTCTGTTTGTTCTATTTCTGTTAATCTACCTTCCCTGCCCCTTCTTAGCTTCACATCTTTGTTTAAGGATAAACATTGACTATTTGGCCTCATGCAGTTGATTATTTAAGGGACTACAGTACTTATGTGTGATACTGTTTCTTTTATAATCCAATCTATTATTTGGGTGAAAGGTGGCCACCAGCAGTGGCTTCAGTTCTGAGTTCAGAGGTATATTAGGACAACAGCCTCAGACTAGTTCCTCTAGTCTCTACTGGTCCAATAATACTGGCTTTCTTGAGGAATTTGAGTTTTGTTCTGCATTTTTCTCCTTTTCTATCTGGAACTTTCTATTGTGACCCTTGTCAGAATGTTTTGTAGTGGTAGCCGGTTACCACCAAGTTCTTCTGGTCTCAGGGTAGAAGAGGCCAGATTCATGTGGTCTATTGATCCTGTGGACTAGTTTCTTCTTTGAGTCTTTGGTTTCCTTCATTCTTTTTTGTTCCTGACAAGTAGAGACCAATAGATGTAGCTTAGATGGCCATTTTCAAGCTTTCAAAATCTCATTAACTACTCATCAAACTAGAATGTAGAACATTGTCTTTATGAACTATGCTTTGCCAGTCACCCAAGCTGTGCCTTGATCTGTCCTCTGAGACTATGGTCTGAGTTCAAAGTGCCAGCTCTAGGCGCTAGTTGAAGGCCCCTCAACCTTGGGCTTCAACTCTGCCTCTTTCTCCCAGCTTACTGGAGCTGGAGGCAACTCTCCACTCAGGCAGCTGCTGGCTGTTGAGGCTGACAAACTCAAGGCCAACAAATAAAATGGTACAGTCCCAAGTTTACCAAGCAACACAGCAGGTCTAGTTCAAGTCTAGAGGCAGTCCCAAGATCAACAAGAAGCATGGCAGCTGCTAAATGGACACTTGGCTACATGCAGGGTCCATACTTGCCAAAAGCTGTAGACCTTTCTAAATGCTTCTCTTTATATACTGGGAGCAGACCACTTCCCTAAGGCAGCTACTCACTGCTTACTGCAGATTCCACCATGGAGATGATTACTAGTCTGTTCAGGGGGAATAGCTACATCCAGCTGCTCAGTCAATCAAAACCAGGCTGAGCCAAATTGACACACAACTTAATCACCACACTACATAACCATATACGTGTTTCTAATTGTTACTATTGTTCTTGCAAAATTGTATATTGTAACATTTATAAAAATTGTCCCTTATACTTGCATACTTCGTAGTGTCTTCATTTAGCTTGGACAAATTGTGCAGACTTCACCCATGTTGAGTATTGCCTTTCCCATCACCAAAAAGAACAAGTGTCTATTATTTAGAAAGTGATTCCCTCTCCCTGCCAATTCCATGTCTGGTAACTATCAAAGAACATTCCTTTCTGTGTATATACCTATTGTTGACATCTTATAAAAGTGAGACCATTTGTTCTTTTAGGACTGAATTATTTTAAGTAGAATGTCTTCCAGATTCATCCATGTTATAAGATGTTTTGTGGACTTGTCATTATTCTTTATAGCCCTGTAATATTCCATTTTATGTATTTACTACAATTTGTTTATCATTCATCTGTTGATGGGAACTTAGGTTGTTTCCATCTATTTCTCTTGTGAGTAATGCTACAATGAGCATAGGTGTTGTGTTAGACTGGGTTCTCTAGAGAAACAAAACCAGTAAAGCTTATATATATATATATATATAGAGAGAGAGAGACAGAGAAATTTATCTTAGGAAAATGGCTCACACACTTATAGAAACTGGAAAGTCCCAAAGTCTTGAATCAAACATCGAGCTGGAGGCTTTTCCTGACTCATGCAGCTGCAGGGGCTGAGGAGCTCAAGGTTGGCAGGCAGTATACCGGCTATTGACGCCAATGAATGACAAATCCAAGACCTTCAGGCTGAATGGTGGATTGTTCGCTCATGGACAGTTGTAGGCAGTACAACAGAATCCCGATCCACAGAAGAGTGTCTCTTTTCCCAGGATGTCCATAAGTATACTGGGAGCAGGCCACACCCCTAGGGAAACTCCCTTTCAACGGAAGGGCTGCTCAGAACATACAAGTCTGATCCTATCATTGGAACAACTCACATCACAATTGCTTAAACCACACAGAATTGTGGTCCAGCCAAGTTGACACAGAATTCCAACTATCACAGTCCATGCCTTGTCAACTTGGCAGTTGCACATATCTTCTTAACCATATATGATCTCTAAGAAGGACAATTATAAAGTCATATTTGTGCCTAACATGATACACTAACACATGTACATCCAAAATGCATTAACCTCATTTACATTTCACAGTTCATAACAGAAGGAAACAAAAATATTTGATGCACATATATAATGAAGAAATATAACAATCACAGTCATAGTTTCTGCAGTTGGTCACATGGTCCTAGCTGATATTCAGAACCACCTTCTTCCACCACCCATTCTGTGTTTCCCTTAACCTCAGCTGGTCATGGTTCTTTGCCTGGTGGGGTGACCCAAACCTTCATTCCTGAAAGGTCTGGGCCATTAGCAGTCATATCAGAATTGGGTTGCTGTAATTTTCCATTGACTTTAATCACAGGGCATGGTAGTATTAAGAGACATCCTAAAGAATCTCCTGTATTCTAGATATATTCTTCTTTACCTCCATTATATAATGTCAATCCAATTTTCCCAGGTAATCAGGATCTATTACACCAGATAGTATAGTAATGCCCTTGTTTGTCTGTTGACCAGAGGAATGAGGAAGCCAAAAAGAGTGGGTGACATTCTTAATTTCCAGTTCAATGCAATCAGTATTGTGTCTCCAGGTGGGAGTTTTCCTCCCTTTGGGACTAAGATCTCCAGACCCTCAGAGCATAGGGTAGCAGGGACAGGAAGCAAAACTTTTTTGAGTGGGTCACTAGGGGTAATAGTGAGTGGTACCACTCATTTCTACCCCTTGGTTCTTAGACCTGTGAATCTTGACTGTTGGAGAAAAAGCACCATATATTGGACGCTGGTGTAGAACATATACAGCCTCCTGGAAAACATTGTCCCAACCCTTCAAGGTAATGCCACCTAGCTGGTGCTGTAATTGTGTTTTCAGTAGGCCATTCCATCATTCTATCAAGCTAGCTGCTTCAGGGTGATGGCTAACATGGTAAGATCAGTGACTTCTATGAGCATAGGCTTATTGCTGCACTTCATTTATTGCGACGTGAGTCCCTTGATCTGAAGCAATACTGTGTGGGATACCATGATGGTGGATAAGGCATTATGTAAGTCCACAGATGGTAGTTTTGGAAGAAGCATTGTGTACAGGGAAGGCAAATCCATATCCAGAATAAGTATCTATTCCAGTAAGAACAAAATGTTGTCCTTTCCATAATGGAAGTGGTCCAATGTAATCAACTTGCCACTGCATTGCTGGCTGATCACCCTGGGGAATGGTTCCATATTGTGGACTCAGTGTTGGTCTTTGGTGCTGGCAAATTGGCCATTCAGCAGTGGTGGTAGACAAATCAGCCTTGGTAAGTGGAAGTTCATGTTGCTGAGCCCATGCATAACCTCCATCCCTGACAGCATGGTCACTTTGTTCATGAGCCCATTGAGCAATGACAGGAGTAGCTGGGGAAAAAGGAGGGCTGGTTTCCAATGAATGTGTCATCCTATCCACCTGATGGTTAAAGTCCTCCTCTGCTGAGGTCACCTTTTGGTGGGCATTCACATGAGACACAAATATCTTTACTCCTTTGGCCCTGTCAGAGAAGTCTATCCACATACCTCTTCCCCATACACCCTTGTCATCAATTTTCCAATCATGCTCCTTCCAAGTTCCAGACCATCCAGCCAAGTCATTAGCCATAGCCCATGAATCCGTATATAATTGCACGTCTCACCATTTCTTATTCCATGCAAAGTGAACAGCCATATGCATGGCTCAAAGTTCTGCCCATTGGGAGGATTTTCCTTCACCACTGTCCTTCAAGGAAGTCCCAGAAAGGGGCTGCAGTGACGCTGCTGTCCACTTTTGAGTGGTGCCTGCATATCGTGCAGAACCATCTGTAAACTAGGCATGAGTTTTCTCTTCCTCAGTCAACTGATCATAAAGAACTCCACATGAGGCTATAGGTGCAGACTGGGAGAGGGAAGGTAATATGACTGGAGTGGAGACCATACGCATTTGGGCCACTTCCTCATTCAGCTTACTTATGTCTTCAGGTCCTGCTGGAGCCCAATCTCTGATATAGCACCTCCATTTAATGATGGAGTGCTGCTGTGCAAGTCCAACTTTATGACTATGTGGGTCAGACAATACCCAATTCATGATGGGAAGCTCAGGCCTCATGGTGACTTGGTGGCCCATGGTTAGGTATTCAGTCTCTGCTAAAGTGCAGTAAGAAGCTAAAAGCTGTTTTTCAAAAGGAGAGTAGTTATCTGCAGAGGATGGCAGGGCTTTGCTCCCAAATCCTAAGGGTCTGTATTGCAATTCTCAAATAGGGATCTGCCAAAGACTCCAAATAGCATCTCTATCTACTACAGACACTTCAAGAACCATTGGATCAGCTGGATCATATGGCCCAAGTGACAGAGCAGCCTGCACGGCAATCTGAACCTGTTGCATAGTCTTCTGTTTTCCTGGGCCCCACTCAAAACTAACAGCTTTCTGAGTCACTTGATAAATAGGCTGCAGCAACACACCCAAATGAGGGATATGTTGCCTCCAAAATCCAAAGAGGCCCACTAGGCATTGTGCCTCCTTTTTAGTTGTGAGGGAAGCCAAATGCAATAACTTATCCTTCACTTTATTAGGAATATCTTGATATGCCCCACACCATTGGACCCCTAGAAATTTCACTGAGGTGGAAGGTGCCTGAAATTTGATTGGGTCAGTTTCCCAAACTCTAGCATGCATATGTCTCACCAATAAGTCTAGAGTCATCCATACTCCTTCCTTGCTAAGTCAAATCAGCAAAATATCATCAATATAATGCACCAGTGTGATGTCTTGTGGAAGGAGAAGGTGATCAAGATCCATACAGACTAAATTATGACATAGTGCTGGGGAGGTGATATACCTCTGAGGAAGCACTGTGAAAGTATACTGTTGGCCTTACCAGCTAAAGGCAAACTGCTTCTGATGATCCTTTGAAATTGGTATTGAGAAAAAGACATTGGCCAGATCAATAGCTGCATACAAAGTACCAGGAGATGTACTAATTTCCTCAAGCAATGAAAACACATCAGGAACAGTGGCTGTAATTGGAGTTATCACATGATTAAGTTTACAGTAATCTACTGTCATTCTCCAAGATCCAAATAGGTGAATTAAATGGGGATGTGGTGGGAATCACCACCCCTGCATCCTTTAAGTCCTTGATGCTATCAAGATGTTCTGATTACCACTGGTGATTGGAAGGCAAAAGTTGGAAACAAAGAAGAATTGCCAGCAGTTGAAAAATTAGATCTTGGTGATAGAAATAATGCTGGAGATTGCACTATTGAATTTTGCAAGTACCATGACTTATTCATTGCAAATATCTTTTTTCAACAACCCAAAGCTGACTGTACACATATACTTCATCAGATGGAGTACACAGGAATCAGATTAACTACATCTGTGGCACAAGGCGATGGAAAAACTCAATATCTTCAGCCAAAACAAGGCCAGGAGCTGATTGTGAAACAGACTGTCGATTGCTCATATGAAAGTCCAAGTTGAAGCTGAAGACAATTAAAACAAGCCCATGAGAGCCAAGATATGACCTTGAATATATCCCTCCTGAATTTATAGAGTATCTAAAGAATATATTTGATTCATGTATCCCTCATTGTTCTTTAATGTAGTATAGTATTCCATTGGGTGAATGTACCATAATGTAGTTATCCATTCATCCGTTGATGGGCACTTAGGTTGTTTCAATCTATTTGCTATAGTGAATTGTGCTGCGATGAACATAGGCATGCATATGTCTGTTCATGCACTGCCTCTCACCTCTTTAGGATATATTTCTAGTGATGGAATGGCTGGGTCAAATGTTTTCTTTTTTCAGTTTTTTAAGGAAACGCCATACCATATGGCACAATGTTTGTACCATCTTACAATTCTACCAGCAGTGCATAAGAGTTCCAATCTCTCCACAACCTTGCTAGCATTTGTTATTTTCTGTCCTGTTAAACTTCACTATTATTGCTAGAGTGAGATTATAGCTCATCATTATTTTGATTTGCTTCTCTCTAATGACTAATGATCATGAACAATTCCTCATGTGTTTGTTGGCCACCATGATATCAACTTTGATGAAGTGTCTGTTCAAGTCTTTTGCCCATTTATGAACTGGGTTGTTTGTCTTTTTGGTGTTGAGGTGTTGAAGGTTTCTAGAGATTTTGGAGAGAAAGTCCTTTATCAGATATATCATAGGCAAATATTTT
>NW_006922054.1:1739571-1758284 GCF_000298275.1 Orycteropus afer afer | reverse complement strand
GGGTTTGAACTGCCAGCCTTCTGGTTAGCAGTCAAGTGCCTTAGGCACTATGCTACCAGAGCTCCCATGTACAGGATCATATTGTCCTCAAATAGTGATAATTTTATTTCCTCTTTGCCAATTTGTATGCCCTTTATTTCTCTTTCTTGCCGTATTGACCTGGCCAGGACTTCCAATGCAATGTTAAATAGAAGTGATGATAGAGGACATCCCTGTCTGGTTCCCGTTCATAAGGGGAATGCCTTGAGTCTTTCTCTATTAATAATGATGTTGGCTGTTGTATTTGTGTATTTGCCTTTTATTATGTAGAGTAATTTCCCTTCTAGCCCTATTTTGCTGAGAGTTCTGAACAGGAACATGTGTTGGATTTTGTCAAATGCTTTTTCTACATCGATTGATATAATCATATGTTTCTTTTGTTTTGTTTATGGGGTGGATTACATTGATTGTTTTTCTGATGTTGAACCACCCTTGCATACCTGGTATGAATCCCACTTGGTCAGGATGTATTATTTTTTTGATATGCTGTTGGATTCTGTTGGCTAGGATTTTGTTGAAGATTTTTGCATCTGTGTTCATGAGGGATATTGGTCTGCAGTTTTCCTTTTTATTAATATCTTTCCCTGGTTTGGGTATTAGTATTATGCTTGCTTCATAAAATGAGTTTGGGAGTGTTCCATCTTTTTCTATGTTCTGGAATATCTTGAGTAGTATAGGTGTCAATTCTTCCCTGAATATTTGGTAAAATTTTCCAGTGAAGCCATCATCAGGGCCAGAAATTTTCTTTGTGGGGAGTTTTTTTGTTTTGTTTTGTTTTTAGGACTTGTTCAATTTCTTCTTTTGTTATAGGTCTATTCAAATATTCTATCTCTGACTGGGATAGTTTAGGTAGGTTTTGTGATTCTAGAAACTTGTCCATCTCTTCTAGGTTCTCAAGTCTGTTGGAGTACAGTTTTTCATAATATTCTGTCAGTACCTTTTTTATTTCAGTTGGTTTTGTTGTGATGACACCCTTTTCATTTACTATTCTAATTTGCATCTTCTCTTTCTTTTCTTTTGTAAGATTTGCCAATGGTTTATCGATTTTGTTAATCTTTTTGAAGAACCAGCTTTTTGTTTTGTTGATTTTATCTATTTTTATTTTCTGCTTCATTTATTTCTGCTCTGATCTTTATTATTTCCTTACTTCTAGATACTGTAGGATTCTTTTGTTGTTCTATTTCTAGTTGCAGGAGTTGTTGAATTAGAGTGTTGATTTTGTTTCTTTCTTCTTTTTTGATGCATGCATTTATTGCTATAAACTGACCTCTGAGTACTGCTTTTGCTGTGTCCCATAGGTTTTGGTATGATGTATGTTCATTTTCATTTGTTTCTAGGAATTTTTTTATTTCTATTTTTTCTATTACTCAATAGCTTTTGATCAGTGAATTGTTCAACATCCACACGTTTGATGTTTTTTCCTTGATCTTCCTATTATTAATTTCTAATTTTATAGCCTTGTGGTCTGAAAAAATGCTTTGTAGTATTTCAATGGTTTTGAACTTATTGAGCCTTGTTTTATGTCCTAACATAGGATCTATTCTGGAGAAGGATCCATGTGCACTGGAGAAGAATGTGAATTGTGCTTCTGTTGGGTGGAATGCTCTATATATGTCTATGAGGTCGAGTTGGTTGATTGTGTTGTTGAGTTCTTCTGTATCTTGTTGAGTTCTTTTCTAGTTAATCTGTCTCTCTTTGAAAGTGGTGTATTAAAGTCTCCAACTAATATTGTAGAATTGTCTATTGTTCCTTTTAATTCAATTAATATTTCCTTCACATATTTTGGAACACTTTCATTGAATGTATAAATATTTATTATCATAACATCTTTGTCAATTGACTCTTTCAACATCATATAGTTCCTTCTTTGTCTCTTATGTTGTTTTTCACCTTAAAGTCTATTTTATCAGAAATTAATATTGCCACTCCTGCTCTTTTTTGACTATCTTTGGCTTGGTATATTTTTTTCCACCCCTCACCTCTTAATTTGCTTTTATCTTTGTGTCTAAGGTGGGTCTCCTGTAGGCAGCATATCGATGAGTCTTCTTTTCTAATCCAGTCCACCACTCTCTTTCTCTTGATTGGTGCATTTAGTCCATTCACATTGAGTGTAATTGGTGATAAGTATGAATTGATTGCTGTCATTCTATTGTGTTTTTTGGTCATGTTGTTGGTGTTTTGGTCATGTTGTTGGTGGTTACTTTTCTGTGCTGAGTTCAATTTGTTGTCAAATGCTTCCTCTCTTTTCTTCTTTATTGTTGGTTTTGTGCTTATTAAGTCCATATATTTCCCTTCCTTTCTGGATTTGCTTAGGGGGATTGTTAATTTTATCTGTGGTCACCTTGGAGTGAATTCTTGTCTCTACATTTTTAGAACAGTCTGTTCAATGAGGACATTGTTATGTTTACCTCTCCATTTGGAAGACTTTACCTAGAATTTTTGGTCCCTCTAGTTGGTTAGTTGCTGTTGTGTGCAGATTGGCTTCTTGATTTTTAGTGTACAATCCTGGAGGACATTATGCTGAGTGAAATAAGTCAATCACAGAAGGATAAGTACTATATGAGCTCATTACTGTAAAAAGACAAAGAAAGATTTGCTTGGGAAAGGGAACTCACTTTATAGGTTACCAGGGTGGGGAGGGAAGGGGAGGGATTAATTTCAGGCTATTTGAGGCCCACACACTGATGTGGGTAAGAGAGGGATGTATGGAAAGAGTCTGTGACCACCATGATAACATTAGGGAAAGGGAGGACACCGAATTATGCACATAGGAGATAGACGACAGATGCTAATACTAACCAGTGTGCCCACAGTACTGCACAAACACCAGGCTACAGATAAACACATAAACACCTGAGAGGATCAGATGTGGGTCAGTGAACAGGAGTACACTCTAGACCAAGAATAGATCCAGGAGAGGCTAATCTTGCACAGATGCCAGTGATACAAAATAACTGCAATTCTTACAGAAACAACAGAGGACAGACATGAAGTAATCAGATACTGTGGCAGAGAGATCTGTCTCAGGACTGTAGTACTGGGGGATGCCAGACTCATTTGGCATAACAAAATACATAAAAGACTTGTTCCTCATCCTACATTTGTGAGTAGTGACTGGGGTGTTGAATGCTTTCAAGAGGCCCTCTATGATGCAGCTAATGGTCTCCTACCAATGGAAGTGAAGAAGAGTGCAAAATAAATAAATAAAACTAGGGCATTTGCAAACAATTAGCCCTAGGATATGATGGTCCTTGAGACCAGAAGAACTAGATGGTGCCCAGCTACCAATGCCAATCACTCAGGAAGGGACCAAATCTGGAGATCCTGGATAGAGTGGGAGGAAAAACATGGAAAAAAATCCATAACTCAATAAGAACCAGAATTACTGGTCTGATGGAGTCTGGTGAGACCCCCAATACTATGGCCCTGGAATACATTCTGGGCCTGGAATAAAGCTCACTCCCGGGGCTGGCTCTCAGCCCAATAGTAAACAAGATGTACACACAGACCATCACCCAGGGTAATGCACACCCATACTCTATGGAAATGCATCCCTTAGAGCAATCGACTACAGGGCACCAGAGGGACAACATTCACACAGAGGAAATGTAGGACAAACAGGAGTGCATAACTAACTATGAGGGGCACAGGAGGAGGGTTACTGGGCAGGGAGGGGAGGAGACTGGGTTAGGGTTGAGCATGGTAAATGAGGAGTGAAACTAAATGTACATGTAATGTTGAATGTGAAACAAACTCTCAAAATAAAAAATCAAAAAATGAATAATTAAAGAGTATACTTGATGCATTAAACACCAATGACTGATAACCAGAGGAATTATGGGATGAAATCAAGAACAACATACATAAAGAAAGCAAAAGGTCATTAAAAAGACAGAAAAAGGAAGAACAGACCAAAATGGATGTCAGAAAAGACTCTGAAACTTTCCCTTGAGTGAAGAGTATCTAAAGCAAATGGCAGAAATGACAAGATAAAATAGCTGAACAGATTTCCCAGAGCAGCTTGAGCAGACTAAAACAATTATTATTATGAAATGTACAAAGACCTGGATTTAGCAAATCAAAAGGAAAGAACATCCTCAGCATTTCTCCAGCTAAAAGAACTGAGGAAAAAATTCAAGCTTCAAGTTTCAATATTGAAAGATTCTATGGGCAAAATTTTGAATGATGCAGGAAACTTCAAAAGAAGATAGAAGTAATACACAGGGTCATGGTACCAAAAAGAATTGGTCGATGTTCATCCATTTCAGGAGGTGACATATGATCAAGACCCAATGGTATTCAAGGAGGGAGTCAAGGCTGCACTGAAGGAAGTGGCAAAAAACAAGGCTCCAGAAATTGATGGTATACCCACTGAGATGTTTCAACAAATGCATGCTGCACTGGAGGCTCTCATTTGGCTACGTTAAGAGATTTGAAAGACAGCTAGCTGGCCAACTGACTGGAAGGGACCCATATTTGTACCCATTACAAAGAAAGGTGATCCCACAGAATGTGGAAATTATAGAACAATATCATTAATATTGCACTCAAGTAAGGTCTTGCTGAAGATAACTCAAGAACAGTTGCAGCAGTATACTGACAGAGAACTTCCAGAAATGCAAGTGGACTCAGAAAAGGACGTGGAACAAGGATATTATTACTAATGTCACATTGATATTGGCTCAAAACAAACAATACCAGAAAGATGTTTACTTGTGTTTTATTGACTATGCAAAAGAATTTGATTGTGTGGATCATAACAAATTACAGATAACATTGAGAAGAATGGAATTCCAGAATACTTAATTGTACTCAGAGGAACCTGTACATAGACCAGGAGGCTGTCATTTGAACAGAACAAGAGGACATTGCATGGTTTAAAATCAGGGAGTGCATCAAGGTTGTATCCCTTCACCATACTTATTCAATCTGTACACTGTGCAAATAATCCGAGAACCATATGAACCATATGAAGAAGACCATGGCATGAGGACTAGAGGAAACTCATTAACAACATGCAATATGCTGACAACACAACTTTGCTTGCTGAAAGTGAGAATGAGTTGAAGCCCTTACTGATGAAGATCAAAGACTACAGTGTGCATTATGGATTACATCTCAATATAAAGAAAACAAAAATCCTCACAGTTAGACCAATAAACAGCATCACGATAAATGGAGAAAAGATTGAACTTATCAAGGACTTCATATCACTTGGTTCTACAATCAACACTAATGGAAGCAGCAGTAAAGACATCAGATGATGTATAACACTGGGCAAATCTGCTGCAAAAGACTTCTTTCAAGTGCTGAGGAGCAAAGATATCTCCTTGAGGACTAAGGTGCACCTGACCCAAACCATGGTGTTTTCAATCACCTAATATGCATGTGAGAGCTGGACAATGAATAAGGAAGACTTAAGAAGAGTCAATGCTTTCAAGTTGTGGTGTTGGTGAAGAATGTTAAAAGTACCATGGACTGCTAAAAGAACTAACAACTCTGTCCTGGAGGAAGTGCAGCCAGAATGCTCCTTGGAAGGGAGAATGACCAGAGTTTGTCTCACCTACTTTGGTCATGTTGTCAGAAGGGACCATTCCCTAAAGAAAGATATCATGCTTGGTAAAGTGGACGGTCGATGAAAAAGGGGAAGACCCTCAACAAGATGGATTGACACACTGACTGCAACAATAGGCTCAGGTATAACAGGGATCATGGAGCTGGCACAGGACTGGGCAATGTTTCATTCTGCTGTTCATAGGGTTGCTGTAGGTCAGAGATGACTCAATGGCACCTAAAAACAACAACAATATCTATTTCAGGAGGTAGTAAGGTGTAACTGATGAGTCACCTTCAACTCATGGCAACCTTATGGACAACAGAACAAAACATTGTCCAGTCCTGTGCCATCCTCACACTCACAGGCCTGTTTGAGTCCATTGTTGCAGCTATTGTGCCAGCCCTCCTCACTGAGGGTCTCCCTTGCTCTTGTTGGCTCTCTCCTTCACAAAACATGATATCTTCTTCCAGTGATTTATCATTCCTGATGACGTGTCCAAAACAACAAGTCAGACAATGTTTTGTTATCCATAAGGTTTTTGTTGGCTGATTTTCAGAAGTAGATGGCTAACCTTTTCTTCCTAATCCATCTTAGACTGGAAACTCTGGAGGTATAGCTTTCATCATCACAGCAACTTTCAAGCAACTACAGTACAACAAGCTGTCAGTGGTGGTTAGGAGGTATATAAAAGATTAAATGAGAGAGTGAATGTAAGGTGAGGGGCAAAGTGCTCATACTCCAGGATATATGCAGTTTTATTATTGTCATTTTAATTAGTAATCTTATACATTTCCTTAAGTAAAAGACATATAAAGGGAAGCCAAGAATATGGCCAGGAATTTCAGGAAAACTTCTCTAGGAGTTTGTTGTGAAGCTTTTATACACATCATGTAAGTCAAAACAGTTCTTCATGTAAGTAAAAATGCTGAGGTCAAATCAGTCTAATTCTGAATAATAATTGGGAAGAATATCACTCTGAATTTGGCTCCCTGGGAATCTTATTTCTAAACAATAATCAAAAGAAAGAGGGTGGTATTCTTTTTTTTTTGGAAGGCTGACATACTAACATCTTTGATTCAGTATCCAGTTGATTCTAAGACTTCTCAGCACTTAAACTTTTGGGGATATTTTATTGTTCAGCAATTAAATTTTGATGAGTTTGTGTTCTTTACAATCTGTTCTCATTCATTGTTTTAATTATAACCTTTTATTTTCTAATGTGTTCATTTTTAATAAAAATGATGGATTTGTTCTTGCTTCATTTTTAAAGATATCTATAAGCTTTATATATTTTCTAAGAAGTTGTTAAAACAACATTTACCATTTTTCATATTTATGGAGATAAAACACATTTGAGGGGTTTCAAAGACAGAAACATATTATAATAAATGGATGCTGAATGTGACATTGTTTAATGTCTTCCTTCCACTTGCAAAATCTTTCTGGACGAAACAGTAAAGACTAGCTAGAAGGAAGTTAAACTAATTTAAAATAGCATCTGTGGTCCTTTAAGTTACTCAAATTATGCTGTCTACTTGTCCTTGCTCTGCCAAGTGTCCATAATTGTTGTTGTTGTTAGGTGTTGTCGAGTCAGCACCAACTCATAGTGACCCTATGTACAACAGAACGAAACACTGCCTGGTTATGCATCAGCCTCACAATCCCTGCTATATCTGAGCCCATCATTGCAAACACTGTGTCAATCCATCTCATTGTGGGCCTTCTCCCTCTTTGCTGACCCTCACTTTACCAAGCATGACCTCCCTCTTCAGGGAATGGTCTCTTCTGACAACACGACCAAAGTAGGTGAGACAAAGTCTTGCCATTCTCACTTCCAAAGAGCATTCTGGTTGCTATTCTTCCAGGACAGATTTCTTAGTTCTTCTGGCAGTCCATGGTACTTTCAGTACTCTTCACCAATACCAGAATTCAAAAGTGTCAACTCTTCTTTGGTCTTCTTTATTCATTATCCAGCTTTCACATGCATATGAGGCTATTGCAAGTACAATGGTTTGGGTTAGGTGCACCTTAGTCTTCAAAGAGACATCTTTGCTCTTCAACACTTGAAAGAGGTTTTTTGCAACAGATTTTACCAGTGAAATACATCATCTGATTTCTTGACTGCTGCTTCTGTTGACATTGATTATGGAATCAAGTAATAAGAAATTTTTGACAACTTTTTTGCATTTATTATGATGCTGCTTATTGGTCCAGTTGTTTTTTTGTTTTCTTTATGTTAAGCTGTAATCCGTACTGCAGACCGCACTGTTTAATCTTCATCAATAAGTGCTCCAAGTCCTCTTCACTTTCAGCAAGGAAGATTGTGTTGTCCACATACTGTGGGTTGTAAATGAGTCTTCCTCCAATCCTGATGCTGTGTTCTTCTTCATATAGTCCAGTTTCTTGGATTACGTGCTCAGCATACAGACTGAGTAAGCATGGTGAAAGGACACAAACCTGACACACTCCTTTCCTGATTTTAAACCATGAAGTAATCCCTTGTTCTGTTCAAATGACAGTCTCCTGGTCCATGTACAGGTTCCTCTTGAGCACCATTAAGTACTCTGGAATTCTCCTTCTTCTCAATGTTATCCATAATTTATTTTTGACATTTTTATTTTATTTTAAATTTTTATTGTGATTTGGGTGAATGTTTACAGAGCAAATTATGTTTCCATATAGCAGTTCATACACATTTTGTCTCATGACATTGACTACAATTCCCCACAATGTAACAGCTCTCTTCTCACCTCCTTCCCATAGTTACCTCTTCCCTGTTTCCTTCTCTCCCATGCACTCTGGCCTCCTGAGCTGTTTCCCTGTGCAAATACTTCCCTTCTGTTCTCCTATGATTGGTTGCTCCAAGTAGTGTGTCTATCTCATGGAAATAAATGTTCAGCCCATATGCCTGTCTATTATTTGGCTAGAAGTCACAGGAGTGAGTTCAATTCCAGACCTGAAGGGTAGGTAGGGGTCATAGTGTCAGGGGTCTCAACAGGCTCTATCAGACCAACAAACCTGTTTTTTTTTTTTTTAATGATTTTGAGTTTCATTCCACACCAATCCCCCTCCAAGTGGTTGATAGTGGTAGCCAAGCACCATCTAGTTCTAGTCTCATGGTCACATAGACTGAGGATCACATGGTCTACCAGTCCTTTGAACTAATTGTTTCCATGTGTCTTTGGTTTTCTTCACTTTTCTTTGCTTTAGACTAGGAGAGACTCATTGTTGCATCTAGGTGGCCACTTGCGAGCTTTTAAGACCCCAGTCACTGCTCACCAAAGTAAGATATGGAGCAATGTTTTTGTGTAGTATGTTATCGCAATTAAGTTTGATGTCCCCTGAGACCATGGGCCCTAGCTCCCAGGTCTAACTACTTCCTTCCTCAGTGTAGCTGGCTGTGGCCAAGAAATCACCACAAACTTGTCAGCTGTTCTATACACCTGGACATTCTTACAACACATACAGATATACATGTGGAAACATCATCTGCCAGCCCTATACATGGTCATGGGCACACTGCCCCCTGCCTAGACATAACTGATCATTTAGCCTGTCCACCCATCTATCCACCCATAGAGCAATTTTTGCCATCACTGACAATGGAATACAGTATATGCAAAAGGGTTTTTCTTTGTTGTCTGTATCTCTCATGCACCTCTCTATGTCTTCTATCATGGAGAATGTTCCATGTGCACTAGAAAAGAACATATATTGTGCTGATGTTAGGTGAAGTGCTCTGTAGATGTTTATAAGATCAAGTTGGTGGATTGTATTGTGTAGCTCTTCTGCATCTTTGCTGAGTTTCTTTCCTGTTGTTCTATCTTTGATTGAAAGCGCTGTATTAAAGTCTCCTACCACGACTGTGGAGTCATCTATGTCTTTTCATTCTATTAAACTCTGGTTTATGTGTTCTGGGGCTTTTTCTTTGGATGCACAGATATTTATTATGGTTGTGTCCTCTTGTTCAATCATTCCTTTACTCATATAGTGTCCTTCCTTTTCTGTTATGGTAGTTGTTGTCTTAAAGTCAATTTTATCAGTAATTAATATTGACACTCCTGCTCCTTTTTGATTGCCATTTGCTTGACCTATCTTTATCCAACCTTTGATTTTTAGTCTTTTTTTGTCTTTGTCGCTAATGTGTGCCTCTTGTAGACAGCATATTGATGGCTTATATATCCTTTTTTACTCTGCAATTTTCCATCTCTTGGGTGGTACATTTCATCCATTGACATTCAGTGTAACATCAACAAGTATAAATATGTTGCTGCCATTTTTTTATTTGTTTTTCCAGGCTGTTGCGGATTTCTTTGTACATATAATTTTCTGTGCAAAACTTGTTTTGTTTGTGAATCATGTTATCATTTCCTTTGTTGCTATTGTTTTAGCATTTGCTACATATTTACTCTTGTCCTCTTTTTCATTTTGATATGAAGATTTATCATTTTTTCTTTGAGGTTACCCTGTGATTTATAATTTTCTTTCTGAGTTTAGAGCAGTCCGTTCTATCTTGCAATTATCTTGACTTCCTCACCATTTAGAAGTTCTGTAACTACACATCTTTTCCCTCTTTTTGGTTTGTAGTTGTCTTCATTTGTCAATTGATGTCTCTGGTTCCTTATTTACAATCTTGTAAGCTCATTTTACATTGGCTACTTCCATAACTCAGTTGGTTTCTAGATTATGTCATCATGTCTGTTAATGGTCAGTTGTTGTTCAATGTTGTTGGTTTTCTGTCCAAAGGATATCCTTTAGCATCTCTTGTAAGATTAGTCTGGTTTTAACAAATTCTTTTAATTTCTGCTTATCTGGAAATGTCCTAATTTCACCATCATATTTGAGGGGCAATTTTGTTGGGTATATAATTCTTTGTTGGAAATTTTTTCTTTCAAGGTTTTATATATACCATCCCATGGCCTTCTTGCTTGCATGGTTTCTGCTGAGAAATCCGAGCTTAGTCTTACTAGTTGCCCCTTGTAACTTTTAATTTTTCCCGTGCTGCTTTCAGAATTCTTCCTTTGTTTTTGGTTTTGGTGAGTTTGATGATGATATGTCTTGGTGATTTTTTTGGGAGGTCTATCCCGTTTGGGGTTCATTGGGCTTCTTGAATGGATATATTCTTATCTTTCATCATACCAGGGAAATTCTCTTCCAACAGATTTTCAAAAATTTTCTTTGCGGTTTTATTGGCCTCTTCCTGTTCTGGAATTCCAGTTACAAATAGTTACTCCTCTTGATAGTTTTCCTCAAGAATCTTAGGCTTTCTTTATTTTTAAAAAATCTTTTTTCTAATTTATCTCTTTCCAAAGAAGTATTGAAGTATTTGTCTTTAATATCAGTAATTCTGTCTTCCATTGATTCAATTCTACTCCTTTGCCCATTCAATGTGTTATCAGTTTCTGAAAATTTAGTATTAATCTTTAGGCTTTGTATCTGTAGATTTTGTACCATTTCTAATTTTTCATTTATTTTGTTATTTTGTTCTTACTGTCTTCTGAAATTGTTCTAGGGTTTTTTCTGTGTTTCTCAATGTTTCCCTTAATCTGTCTTTTAATCCATTGAAGGTAACTAAATATAATTCTCCTGAATTCCTAATCGGGGAGTTCCAATGCTGCTTCTTCCTCAGAAATGTGTTCTGGGTCAGTATCCTGGTCCTTTGTTTCTACTGCTTTATATTGCTTCTTTGTGTTGCCTATGATGGCCTGTTGTCTCTGAGACATTGTGACATTGTTGTATTTATATTTAATTGGTGATTGTATGTTGGAGTGATTTGCCCAAGAGTTTCATTTTCTTTGTTTTTTTTTCTGATGTTATCAGAGTAAGCAGGGTACTGTGTTCCTCTATTCACTAGTTGGCAGCACTTATGCTTTCACCACCTGTCTCCTGATGTGTGTGATAGAGAATGAGATTGGGTTCACAGATCTCTGTTAGCTGTTTGTGAAGAGCAGTTAAGGGTGAATCAGGCTTGTATTGGCTGTCATATAACATTGGGCAGTTGGTGCAGAAGTAAGTGGTGACCCTTACTCAGTAGGTAGGGCTGCAGGTAGGAGTTAGGTCATATGGACAGTGTTGCTGTCTCCCATTCAGTTAGACAAAAATAACAATAATAAAAAAAAAAGTAAAACACAAGAGGACATAAACACACACTGCATAAACACACAGGAACAATAAACAAAAAGAGGGGGAAAGAGAGAGAGAGAAGAAAGGCAATGAATGAGATGAAATATTCAAAGAAATACTTTTAAAAGGCAAAAGAAATAGAAATAGAAAAAAAAAATATCTGCAGAGGTAGCAATGAGAGAAAAGAGTTAAGAGTTAAGCAAATAATGAAGAAGAAAATGAGAAAAAATGCAAAAAGAAAAACAAGGGAGGGGAAGAAGCACAAGAAGGAAAAAGATGGATCCAGGAAAAAGGAAGAGAAAAAAAGCCAAAAACTAGAACTTGGGAAGGAAAAAAGAAAGAATATAAAAATAAAAAAAAAGAGGGGGGGGGAATTAAAAACAAACAAACAAAAAACAAATCTGAGGGGGGCAAGGCAGGGCACCAAGCCTCCATCAGAGCACACAGACTGGGATGGAATTCCTGCCCACTCAGAAGGTGGGTGGAGGTGAGGGATGGCTGCACTTTCATTCACAAAGAGTGTAGGGTATATGAGTAACAAGGAGAATATCGTACCTTCCCAATTATCAGCCTCCATTATATCTGTGCTGTCCTTGGAAACACATCCTATTATTAGGTCGCTGGAATCTGAACAAAGAAGCTGTTGCTTTAAATATCCAAAATGGTCACACAGCTTGTAAACATTCAAAATGGCTCCACCCTCCAGAGAGCTACAAGTCCACAGCTCTGTTTGTCTCCTTCTTTGCTGTTTCCCTTTTAGTTGTTAGCCATCAGTGCAGTTGTCCATGCAGCCTTTGGTGAGCAGGGCCAATTTTCAGATTAATTCTCATGTCCTAACACCACTTGGAAATATTCAAACTGTTCATGCTGTCAGGATAGCTGACAGTTTGCAGCTCCATTTGTGTCCTTATTCACTATTTTCATGCAGGTTCTTCTATTCAAAAAATCAAACTAAACTCAGTGCTGCTGTTGAGTCAATTTTGACTCATAGTGACCCTTCCTTGGGTTTATGAGGTAGTATCTCTATGGAAATAAATTGCCCAGTCTTCCTTCTGAGGAGTGGTTGGTGGGTTTGAACTGCCAGCCTTCTGGTTAGCAGTCAAATGTCTTAGGTTCTTCTATAGCTGTTGTTTAATCCACTTCTGTATTCTTCCTTTCAAAGCTCAGGGCTCCAAGATTACTTTCTGCATCTTTGTCAATTGGTTTCTCTTTTCTTTGTTGAAGAGGGTCTGTGTAGCTTGTCTGCCTATTCTGCCATCTTACTGGAAGTCCCTATACTTTTTTATGATCCACATAGTCCAATGATTTTGCAAAGTCAATAAAGCACAATTAAGCATCTTTCTGGTATTCTTTGTTTCAAGCCAAGATCCATCTGACATCAGCAATGATATCCCTCATTCGATGTCCTCCTCTGAATTTAGCTTGAATTTCTGGAAGTTACCTGTCAATATACTATTGCAACTGTTTTTTAATTATCTTCATCAGCAAAATTTTACTTGTGTATGATATTAATGATATTGTTCAGTAATTTCAACATTCTATAGGATCACCTTTCTTTAGAATGGTTACAAATATGGATCTCTTCCTGTCAATTGGCAGGGGGGTTGTCTTCCAAATTTCTTGGTATAGACAAGTAAGTGACTCCAGTATGGCATCTATTTATTGAAACATCTCAGTGGGTATTCTGTCAATTACTGGAGCCTTGTTTTTTTTTTTTTTTTTCCAATTCCTTTGGTGCAACTTTGACTTCTTCCTTCATTACCATTGGTTATTAATCATTGCCACCTCCTGAATTAGATGAACATCAACCCACTCTTTTTGGTACAGTGACTGCTTGTTCCTTCCATCTTCTTTTGGTGTTTCTTGCATCATTCAATATTTTGCTCATAGAATCTTTCAATATTGCAACTCAGAGCTTGAATTTTTTCTTCAGGTTTTTTTTCAGCTTGAGAAATGCCAAGTGTATTCTTCCCTTTGACTTTCTAACACTGCACATTTCATTATAGCAATGGACTTTGTGTTCTTGGCCTGCTCTTTGAAATCTTCTGTTCAGCTCTTTTATCTTGTCATTTCTTCCTTTTTCTTTATCTACTCTCTGTTCAAGAGCAAGTTTCAGAGTTTTTTTCTGATACACATTTTGGTCTTTTGTTCCTTTTCTTTTTAATGACTTTTTGCCTTTTTCATGCATGATGTTCTTGAAGTCATTTCATAATTCTTCTGGTTTTTGGTCACTTGTGCTCAGTGCATCAAATTTATTCTTCATGTGGTCTCTAAGGTCAGGTAAGATAAAATCAAAATCATATATTTGGCTCCCATGGACTTGTTTTAATTGTCTTCAGCTTCAGTTTGAACTTGAATTTGAGAAATTAATGGTCTGTTCGACAGTCAGCTGCTGGCCTTGTTTTGACTGAAGATATTGAGCTTCTCCATTGTTTTCTTCAACAAATGTATTTGTTGATCTGATTCCTTTGTATTCCATCTAGTGAGGTCCATGTGTTTAGCTGCTGTTTATGTTGTTGAAAACTGTCTTTGCAATGAAAAGTTCATTGGCTTTGCAAAATTCTATCATGCAATCCCCAGAGTCATTTCTATCACCAAAGCTATATTTTCTAACTACTGGTGATTCTTCTTTGTTTCCAACTTTTGCATTCCAATCACCAGTAATAATCAATACATCTTTGTTGCATGTTTGGTCACTTTCAGACTGCAGAAGTTGGTAAAAATCTCCAATTTCCTATTCTTTGGCTTTGGTGATTGGTGAGTAAATTTGCATAACAGTAGTATTAACTGGTCTTCCTTGTAGACTTACGAATATTATCCTAGCACTGACAGTATTGTACTGCAGAATAGATCTTGAAACATTTTTTGTGATGATGAATACCATGTCATTCCTCTTCAATTTGTCATTCCCAGCATAGTGGATCAAATGACTCTCTGATTCAAAATGGCCAAACCCAGGCCATTTCAGCTCACTAATTTCTAGGATATTAATCTTTTCCATTCCATTTCATTTTTGACAACCTACAGTTTTTCTAGATTCATACTTATTATATTCCATGTTCTGATTATTAATGAATGCTTACAGCTGTTTCTTCCCATTTTGAGTTGTGCCACATCAGCAAATGGGAGTCCCAAAAGCTTTACTCTGTCTACATCTTTTCAGTCAACTCTGCTTTGAGGAGATAACTCTTCCTCAGTCATAGTTTGAGTGCATTCTGACCTGAAGGGCTCATCTTCCAACACTGTAACAGCCAGTGTTTCAGAGCTACTCATAAAGTTTTCCAGTAATATATCAGATGGTGCTTCACTGCAATTCATAAAGTTTTCACTGACCAATTCTTTGAGAAGTGGATGGCCTCTTCCTTCTTCCAAGTCTGTCTTAGCCTGGAAACTCCACTGAAACCTGTCCACCATGGGTGACCCTGCTGGTGTTTGAAACACTGGTGGCCTTGCCTCCAGTTTCACAGAAACATGCAAGCCACCCAGTATGACAAACTGACAGATGAATGGTTGAAGATGTCTATATACAGAAATATACATAAATTGAGAGAACTTTAAGAAATCATTAAATTTACTTCTCAGAGATACTGGCACAGCTCCATGAAAAGGCCAGGAAATAACACATTCTATATTAGTACAATGATGATACATATGACACATATGAGGGAGTCCCTGGGGGGTGCAAACAGTTGAGTACTCAGCTACTGACTGAAAGGTTGTGCCTCACAAGAAAGGACCACAGATTTACATTTGAAAGCCACAACCATTAAAAGCCCTAGAGTTCAATTCTACTCAGAAACACATGGAATTGCCATGAGTCCAAATTGACTTCATGGCAACTTTTTGGTTGGTTGGATATAGATGAACTGTTCTGAACTTGCTGTTTTTATTATTTGGGTAAAGTCTTCAAGTATATCATGGAGTTATATTTGTTAGAAGATGTGAATCAAGTACCCCTAATTCTAATACTGCTGTTTCTAAAGGGTCAATTTCTCAACTTCTGGTTTTGTTAGTTCTTTACCTCAAAGTCACTTCCTCTTTCATTAATTCTTTATTTTTATTAGATGAGCTGTCAAGTTATTAACTTTAAAACAAAAGTGAAATAAGAATTATAGACTCATGTCTGATCTCTCATTTTACAATGGTGTTGGTTTCTTTTCTTTTATAACTTTACCATTTTGTGTTGCCTGGGCCCCTCATCTTACCTTTTGTATCTTTGTTGAAAAGCACTAAATGCTATATTTCCAGATAAGGAAGTACTGTGAATTCCTTAGTGAGGTGGGTGTGTTTTCCAATCATAAAATTATCCAGATCATTTTAAAAGTTCCTGAGTAGATGACTTTTTGACTTGTTAGTATTAAATCCCTTGGTGTCAGAACTGAAGAATAATAGAAAAATATGCAAAAAAATGTTTCCACAAGATCCACAAATGACAGGAAAAAAATAAAAATAAAACAAACAAATAAACCAAAACATCCCAATCATAGCAATATGTGAACCTTTGCCAACAATGATATTGTTGGTACTACCTGTCTCAGTGGAGATTAGCATCCTTCATTGTCCTATCATATTCATTGTGTGCCCATGTGATTTTGGTCTTGCGTTCATAACTGGCCCATGGTAGCATTATGAGATAGTATGGAGGACAGGAATCTCTTGATGGTTAATGGTTAAGGTGCTTAGCTGAAAGGTTGGAGGGTCAGGTCCACTTAGAGATACCTTGGAAAAAACACCTGGTAATCTACTCCCCCAAATCCCTATGGGACACTGTATTACTCCGACACACATGAGGTCTCACTCTGAGTTGGAATTAACTTGACACTGTCTTTTTTTTTTTTTTTTTTAATACAGAAGGGAAAAATCATTAACTAAGTGTTTAGGAGACCTGGAGTGTAACTCCTCCCCTTCCATTATTTGACTTGCAACTTTGAATGCAAGTCACAAAACTCTCTAGTCTCAGTTTCATCATTTATAAAATGAGAAATTGAAGTTTATGATCTCTGAAGTTCTATCATTCTGCTTTACTAAAGAATTTCTTTTATTTAACAATTTCCATTATGCCATCATAAATTGAATTTCTTCAGATCTAAGGCAATTTTTTCCTCTGACTCCATGCTCTTTCCTCACCATACTAATTTGGAATGAATGAGGGCAACAGGGAATGTACTTGGTAGAGCTGGTCATGTTTACATAACCTCTTCAATTCAGGCACTTCTAGACATCAAACGTGGGAATTGTTGTGTGCTCAGGTTTTCCCGAACTAATGGATGTTGGACTTTCTCCTGTTCCTCCTAACGGTCTTACGCCACTGAAATTTACTTGATCTACTGGGGACTTTCACATTTGAATTTATTAATATGATAAATACTTTTAAAATTTTGGTGAAGACCAGGAGGTCATAGAAAGTTCTTCTACTGTTGCCTCAAATATCTGCACACGGGCTACAGTGCATTTTAAATAGTTTTTCCTAGATGGTGTGCCTACCTTTGTATATTTCTATACAAATTCATTAGGGACACTGGTTTCAGGACAGGTTGGAGGTAAGTAATACTCACTCTTATCATGGCAGACTCTTAGGGCTGTTACAGGAAAAATTAAAAGCAGACAGTTACTAAGTGTCCATAAAAATTTGATCTTGAAAATCATTATCAAGTAGCAAAAAGCCCTAACCATGATTTGCTTCAAAAATTAGACTCCAAACCACATTTAGAGTGTTGGTTCCTTCTGAGCATCTAAAGATTGTTCACTTTGAGTAAAACCTATTGATTATCTTACTGTCATGACTGTCAGATCTAAGACTTTACTTCAAAATCTCTTGCTAAGTAAATCCCAGACAATTGGCACAATCACAAAAAAAGTCCATTTTCCACAGACTCTTAAAATCTCTTGTTTCTAAGACAAATCCACCCAAAAGCTATAATTTCAATGTTTCCATCTAACGGTTTTTAAACATCTTTTTTGGGAGGGGGTTACACAAAGTATGTATGGAATATGAAACATGGATGAAAATCCTCCATGCCTGTACCCTAAGTGGTGCAAATAGCAACTTATTGAAGGAGACAATTTGGAACCGTGTTGATTTATAGAAGCATCCCTGTACCATGATGATTTAGACTGTAAGCTGCAGAGCATCCCCTCCTTTCATTTATGGACCACTGACAAGAAAGGTGGACATTATATAACATGGCTTGTGGCAGAGTATACCACATGTGGTAGAGCCTTCTGGGTTTCATGTATGATAAAGAGTCTTGACATGCCTGGGAAGAAATTTACTTTATGTTTAAAACTCTAAGCAACAGTGTTCAAGGGCTGCCCAGTATGTTTTGGGGGTATTTGGCACAATTCCTATTTTCATTAGTTTTTGGAAGAATCTGGCTCTCATTTTGTTATTTTTTCATTGCCAAGTTTGAATTGAAAGTGATCATTACATCAGTATTTTCCTTGGTCCTTGGGGAAAAAGCTCCTGCCTCTTATGGACAACTTCATCTGAGTGCCAAGAGAAGAGACAGATGATATCTGTTAAGATATGCAGTTAAAGTTTTACACATTTTATTAAGAATACAGTGTTGCCTTAATCCTGAATTCACACACCTGCACACACACACACACAATTAAATTTTAAGTTAAAATCTACTGAGCATAAACCAAAAAAAAAAAGTATACACAAGAATAAAGGGTAGCATAGTGCCTAAGGCATCTGACCACTAACCGGAAGGCTGGTGGTTCAAACTCACCAGCCACTCCTCGGAAAGAAGATTGGGCAATCTACTTCTGTAGTGATACAGCCTTGGAAACCCAAGGAGGGGTTGCTGTGAGTCAGATCCGACTTGATGGTAGTGTGTTGTTTGTGTTATAAGCGTATTCTTGTACTATTTGGCAAGATTTAATTATTGTTGTTGTTGCTGTTAAGTGCCGTTGAGTTGTTTCCGACTCATAGTGACCCCATGCACAGCAGAACAAAACACTGCCCAATCCCGTGCCAGCCCCACAATCC
>NW_006922054.1:1735752-1736500 GCF_000298275.1 Orycteropus afer afer | reverse complement strand
CTTTGCTATTCATAAGGTTTTCCCTGGCCAATTCTTTGAGAAGTGGATTTAATTACTCTGCAACAATCAAACAATTAGTAAGGAGTACACTGATTGAGAAAATCTCATGAGGAAAGCACTATAGCAGTCTCTAAAAGCGGATGTGCTTGGAACTTTATTATATTTATTTCCATGATTACACATCAACTAATTTTTTATTATGTATTTACTTCAGTAACATATTAAGAAATGATGGCTTGTTAGACCCAGAGATCTAAAATACTTGACAAGATCACATTCTTGGTAGTCCAACACAGTGACAGATATTATACTAGGTCAGATATTCTTTGTCATGATTACTATCATTTTGTTTTGCTATGATGTGAGTAATTTTGTCATTTTATTTTGCGAACCATCATCACAACAAAAGACGTTAGCCTGTTAGGTTTTCAAATACACTGTGAACAAAAACATCTCTCTCTGTATGTATGTATGAAGTGTGTGTGTAGTACAACATACACAGGTATGTTGTTTTTGTGCCATTGAGTTGATTCCAACTCATTGCTACCTTATAGGGCATAGAACTGCCCCCTGGGGTTTCCTAGGCTAAAATCTTCATGAAAATATACTGTCAAATTTTTCTTTTAGTGAGTGGCTGGTGGGTTGGAGCCACAAAGTTTTTGATTAGTAATCAAGGACTTAACTACTGCACCATCACAGATCCTTATGTGTACATATACCAAACCAAACTCACTGCTGTAGAGTCAGA
>NW_006922054.1:1673934-1735392 GCF_000298275.1 Orycteropus afer afer | reverse complement strand
TGGTTCAAACCCACCAGCCACTCCTCGGAAGGAAGGTTGGGCAATCCTACTTCCGTAGTGATACTGCCTCGGAAACCCAAGGAGGGGTCGCTATGAGTTGTGTCCGACTCGACGGCACATAACAACAACAACAACAACAACAACACATGGAAGACCAGTCAATATAACTATCAGTCCAAAGATGAAGAAATTTAAGATATTTATCAACTTCTGCCATCTGAAATTAACCATACATGGAATAAAGATGCATTGATAATTACTGGTGATTAGAATGTAAAAGTTAGAAACAAAGAAGCAGTGTCAGTAGTTGGAAAATATGGCCTTGGTGATAGAAATGATGCTGAATATTGCGTGATAGAATTCTGCAAGACTAACAAATTATTCATTGCAAAAGCCTTTATTCAACAACATAAATAGCCACTACACACATGGACTTTGCTAGATGAGATACACAGAAATCAAATAAACTACATCTGTGGATAGAAAATGGTGGAGAAGCTCGCTATCAGTCAGAACAAGGCCAAGAGCTGACTGTGGACCAACCATCAATTGCTCATATGCAAATTTAAGTTGAAACTGAAGATAATTAGAACAAGCTCATGACAGCTAGTACCCACCTGAATTCAGAGACCATTTTAAGAATAGATTTGAAACATTGAACACCAAAAAAAAAAAAAAAAAAAACCCACAAAACTTACTCACAAATCTGACTTAAACACGAATCTGACTCATATGACCCCTCCTTGGGTTTCCAAGTCAGTTTCTCTACGGAAGTAGATTGCCCAGTCTTCCTTCTGAGGAGTGGCTGGTGGATTTGAACTGCCAACCTTCTGGTTATCAGTTAAATGCCTTAGGCACTATGCCACCAGAGCTCCTGCACTGAACACCATTGACAGGCAATTTGTGCAATGAGATCAGGGACATTATAAATGAAGAAAGCAAAAGATCATTTAAAAGACAAGAAAGAAAAGACCTAAATGAATGTCAGAAGAAACTCTGAAACTTGCTATTTAGAGTAGCTAAAGCGAATGGAAGAAATGATGAAGTAAAAGAACAGAACAGAAGATTTCAAAGGGCAGCTCGAGAAGACAGTCTTACAATGAAATAAGCAAACACTTGCAGTTAGAAAATCAGAATTGGAGAAAATGTCAGACATTTCACAAGCTGAAAGAACTGAAGAAAAAATTTAAACCTTGAGTTGACATACTGAAGGATTCTATGGACAAAATATTTAGTAAGGCATGAGGCATCAAAAGAAGATGGAAGGAATTAATGGAAATGCTGTGTCAAAAAGAACTGGTGGGCTTTCAACCATTTCAGGAGGTAGCATAAGATCATGAACTGATACTATTGAAAGAAGTCCATGCTGCATTGAAGGAATTGGTGAAAGGCAAGGCTCCAGAAATTGGTGTGATACTCACTGAGATGTTTCAAGAAATGGATACAGTACTGGAGGTGCTCACTTATTTATACCAAGACATTTGGAGGTCAGCTACCTCACATACCTACTGGAAGAGGTCCATATTTGTGCCCATTCCAAAGGAAGGTGGTCCAACAGAATGAAGAAATTATCAAACAATAACATTAGTATCATATGCAAATAAAGTTTTGCTGAAGATAATTCAAAAACAGATGCAGCACTATATTGACCAAGCAACTGTCAGAAATTCAAGGATTCAGAGGAACATGTGGAATGAGGGGTATCATAGCTGATGTCAGATGGATCCTGGCTGAAAGCAAAGAATACCAGAAATACGTTTACCTGTGTTTTATTGTCTATGCAAAGGTATTTGACTATGTGAACCATAACAAGTTATGGATAACATTGAGAAGAATGGGAATTCCAGAACACAGTTAATTGTGCTCATGAGACTCCTGTTCATAGAACAAGAGACAGTCATTCAAACAGAAAAAGGGGGTACTGAATGGTTTAAAATCAGGAAAAGTTTGTATCAGGGTTGTATCCATTCACTATACTTTTTCAGTCTGTATGCTGAGCAAATAATCTGAGGAGAAGAAAAACACAGCATCAGGATTGGGGAAAGACTCATTAATAGTCTGCAGCATGCAGACCACACAACCTTGCTTGCTGAAAGAGAAGGCTTGAAGTACTTAATAATGAAGATCAAAGATTATAGTCTTAGATGACACCTCAACATAAAGAAAACAAAAATCTTTACAACTGGACCCATAAACAACATCATGATAAATTGAGAAAGACTGAAGTTGTCAAGGGTTTCATTTTACTTGGATCCACAATTAACATCCATGGAAGCAGAAATCATGACATCAGATGTCATATTTCACTAGGGAAATCTGCTTCGAAAGACCTTTTTAAAACGTTGAAGAACAAAGATATTACTTTGAAGACTAAGGTATGCTTCACCCAAGCCTGGTCTTTTTATTAACCTCATATGCATGGGAGCTCTGGTAGTGTAGTACTTAAGGCACGTGACTGCTAACCAGAAGGCTGGCAGTTCAAACCCACCAGCCAGTCCTCGGAAGGAAGATGGAACAATCTACTTCCATAGTGATACTGCCTCGGAAACCCAAGGAAGGGTCAATATGAGTCGGGTCTGACTCGACGCATATAACACAACAACACGCATATGAGAACTGGACAGTGAATAATGAAGACCACAGAAGAATAGATGCATTTGAATTGTGGTGTTGGGGAAGAATATGACTGCCAGAGAATGAAGAAATCTGTCTTGGAGGAAACATAGCTGGAATGTCCCTTAGAAGTGAGAAAGCCATACTTGGTGTCTAGTACTTTGGTCATGTTATCAAAAGAGACCTGTCCCTGAAGCAAGATATCATGTTTGATAAAGCGGGGGGTCAGTGAAAAAGGGGAAAACCCTTAATGAGATGGGTTGATATAATGGCTACAACAATGGACTTCAGCATGCAAATGATAGTAAGGATGGCACAGGTCCAGGATGTGTTTTGTTCTGGTGTACAAAGGGTCGCTGTGAGTTGGAACTGAGTTGAAGACACCTAACAACAACAACGTATCTATGTTTCTATGTATCTATCTATCAATTATATCTCTGAGTGGTGGAAACAGTTGGTGCTCTACTACTAACCTAATATACATAAAGTATATATATGTACATATTTATGTATGTGTATGCATATATATTATATATATGTTAGTTAGCAGTTAGCATGTGTTCTGGTTACCTAGTGCTGCTCAGACAAGAATATACCAGAAATGGGATGGCCTAAACAAACAGAAGTTTATTCTCTCACTTTAAGTCCAAGTTCAAAGTGCCAGGCTCTAGGGGCTGTGTGAAAGCCCGTTGTTTTAGTTATGTTTGTGTATCAACTTGGCTGGGCTTGGTTGAGTGGCTGGGCAGCTGGCGGTAGTTATTCCCCATGATGAGACTGGCAATCAACTCCATGGTGGGATCTACCACAAGCAGCTGAGTAGCTGCCTTTGGGATGTGGTCTGCTTCCTGTATATAAGAAGAAACCTTGGGAATGGTCTTTAGCCTGTGGCACCCTTGGACCCTGCATATAGCTGTGTCATTGCTCAGCAGCCTGCTATGCTCTGCCGACCTTGGGACTTAACAATGGACTTAAGTTAATGACCTGCCATATGGTTTGGTAACATTGGTACTATGCCTTTTTATTTGTCAACCATGGGGCTTCTCAGCCTTAGCAGCCAGCAACTGTCTGAGTGACGAATCACCTCTACCTCCAGTGGGCTGGGAACAGGAGGCAGAGCTGGACCCCAAGGTTGAGGGGCTTTCACTGAGCCCCTAGATCTTGGCACTTTGAACTTGGACTTAAAGCCTCCAAATTGTAAGAATAAACTCCTGTTTGTTAAGGTCATCCCATTTGTGTTATATTTCTTGTCAGAGAGGCACTAGGTAACCAGAACACCCCTCAACCTTGGGGTCCAGCTCTGCCTCCTGCTCCTGGCCCACTGGAGCTAGAGGCATTTCTTCACTCAGACAGCTGCTGGCTGCTGAGGCTGACAAACCCAAGGTTGACAAGTAAAAAGGCACAGTCCCGATGTTATCAAACCACATGGCAGGCCAGTAACTGAAGTCCACTGTAAGTCCCAAGGTTGGCAGAGCATGGGAGGCTGCTGAACAATGACATGGCTACATGCAGGGTCCAAGTGTGCCAAGAGCTAGAGACCATTCCCAAAGTTGCTGCTTATCTATTGGAAGAAGACTACATACCCAAAGGTAGCTACTCAGCTGCTCACAGTAGATTCCACCATAGAATTGATTACCAGTCTCATCATGGGGAATACTACATCCAGCTGCCCAGCCACTCTACCAGGCCTAGCCAGGAATATAACCACCACCACTACATGAATCTACTGACTTGATTAACTACTGAAAACTAGAATCCTTTGAACTTAGAGAAAAGGAAAAGACTAAAAACAAACCATAAATTGAAGACCTCTGGGGTGTTTGGATTATTTTAACATTATATTTCCTGGATGTGGTGATATTTGCTGGCTTCTCTCCATGATTTTATCATGAATCTTATTTATACTTGTATTGTATTCAGTGTATGACACATTACCTTTGCTGTGAATGTAGGAGTAATTTTTTCACAAGCTGTGTATCTATAGTGTCCATCAAATGGCTTGGATCATTCCTCTGTGATATGTCCACATACTCTTGAGTTTTGTATGGGGCAGGGGCATAACCAATAGAAACTTGTTTTTATGGGCTTTTCTTGGGATATGCTTTGTGGAAGAATTAGCATGGTGAAAAACAATGAATATGACGCTTGCAACGGTTTTTTATATATTTGTAAATGAATTGAAAATATGTGAACAATTTGAATATTTGCTAATATTATACCCTAGAAAACTGTATGGAGTCACTCTATTCGGTCATATGAGGTTGCTATGAGTTGAAATTGACTTGACAGCATCTAGCAAAAACAACCAGGAGCTCTGGTAGTGTGGGGCCTATGGCACTTGACTGCTAACCAGAAGGCTGGCGGTTCAAACCCACCAGCCACTCTTCGGAAGGAAGGTTGGGCAATCTACATCTGTAGTGATACTGCCTCGGAAACCCAAGGAAGGGTTGCTATGAGTCAGGTCCGACTCAACAGCACATAACAACAACAACTAGCAAAAGAGAAATAAGGATAAAAAAAAAAAAAAAAGGTATTAAGGCAGAGAGGGCTTAGTATTTGCAAAAATCTAGAGGTGATAATTAAGATTTAAAATCTGTTGTTCTGTCCTAGAGAAGTTGTGACACCGAACATTTTATACCGCATTCCCAGTTTTCATTTTAGCTTTGGTTAGAATTGACTCTTACTGATACTCATTGTTACTATATAGTGTTGCCTTTGGTTGTCATAAATGATCAATAGACTTTTCCAGAAAGGTAAATGGGCTTTGTTTGGAGCAGATGTAGTTCTAGTCTGTCGAGTCTGTAAAACATTCAAGAGATGATTTGTATTAAAGACTGCTAAGTATTAAAGAGAAAAATACTGTTATTATCTTAATAATACTTTTCCAAGTTGCAAACGAATTACTGGCTTCAAGAATCACATCATATAATTGTTCACATATTTTGGGCAGGCATTTAACAACTCCACAAAGAAACTTCAACAGCTAACTGTTGAATTGATTGCTAGAGAGACCCAAAGTTTTTGTTTTAATTCCAAAAATCAAATAACTAGAGGAAAAATTAGACAAGAAGACTCAACATGACAAAAATTCAATGGCTGTATGAAATATTCTATTACTGACCCTTATCAAATTTAAGACACTATAAGTTGTAACATGCACCATTAATTTATGTGACATAAATAAATAAAAACACTACCACTTACACTATGACATGCTATCAGTTGTAAAACACCCCCAATTTCAGAGAAGTTTAAAAAGTGAAATAATGTGTATCTTACAACTGGTAAGTAGCGTAGTGCCTAAGGCACTTGACTGCTAACCAGAAAGCTGGCAGTTGAAACCCACAAGCCACTCCTGGGAAGGAAGGTTGGGCAATCTACTTCCGTAGTGATACTGCCTCGGAAACCCAAGGAGGGGTTTGCTAGGACTCAGGTCGGACTCCATGGCAGTGAGTTTGGTTTGGTTTTTGGTAGCACTGATAAGTTATGGCTAACAACAATGATGAATATTTCTATGGTAAGTTGGTGGTTATTTTGTCTCTCTGATAACTATAACATCTTACAGAATAGTAGAAAATTCAGTCAAGTATTTGGATACTTTGTGCTCAAGATCCTAAGTGTTAGAAAGAACATGATAAAAAAATAGAAAAGTAGATATTGAAATGGATATGCCAGCCTTATAATAGAGTCATTCATTAAGATTGATTTGACACATACTGAATCTTTAAAGAACAACATGGTAGGGAACATGACCCAGATATTAAGTCAGCTTCCTCTTAGCTTCACAAGTAGAACTGTGTTTGCATAAAGCCAAACCCATTGCCACTGAGTTAATTCTGAGTCATAGCAACCCTACAGGGCAGAGTAGAACTGCGCCATATGATTTCCAAGGTTGTAAATCTTTACAGAAGCAGACTGTCACTTCTTTCTTCCACAAAGTAGCTGGTGGGTTTGAAGCAAAGACTTTTTGGTTAGTAGTGGAGAGCTTAACCACTCTGCCATCAGGGCTCCTAGACTTGGACAGTCTTATTAAAAATCAAGAAATTATCCTAGAGTTTCAGTGCTCTTAATACACTTCTGTGCTTCATGGTTGTAAGTATATTAAAATTAATTAATAATTAAAGAAGAGTGATTGTAGGAAGAAAAATATTAGGGAGGAACTTGGGAAAATGGTGAAAAAATCCAGAGGGGGATAGTGTGAGTAAGTTTTTATTTATCTAAAAGCTATGCATGTAAATGAGCTAAGGAATAAATGTACAGCCTAATGCACATACTCTGCCTTTCATAGATTCTGCTAAATATAATGTTAATACCATTGCAAGAATCAAGACAGTATAGGACTCCTGGACAATAAGATTGTAGTCCCAAATTATGTAAAACAAGGTTATGATTTATTCCTAAACCGTTGTTTTCTTTCACTTTTCCCTAATAATCTGATACAACTTTTAGAGGATCCTACATGCCTTTCTTCCATTGCAACAAAAAGATAGATTTCCTTTTAGATATGTGATATTATAACTTTAGCATTATGAATCAGGGTGCCCTCATGAGACAGAAGAGACTGAAGCTAAGTATTTCTGATTTTGAAAGAGATTCTAATGATCATAAGAAAAAGATAACCTTATATCAAAATGCATGGTGCATTAGCAGGCAGTTCATGGATGAAGACTGATGAATTGCTAATATGAAAATATATTTATTATCACTAATGATAATCGAATATACCTATACGCAGTGGCTTTACCTTCCAGCAAACACTAAATAGCCCTACTATGTGAAAAATTACATGAGGGAGGTGCACTTAGAATGATCAACCGTGGGAGATCAAAAGGTCAGTTTTTATGCAGAGAGAAAACTCAGAAGGCAGGAATGCATAGGAACGAAGAACAGAGAAAGTGTAAATACAGAGAGGAAGTGAGAAGAAAGTTGTTACACTGTAGGAATTGCAATTAATGTCATGAAACAAAATGTATATGTACTGTTGGATAGAAAATGAATTTGCTCTGCAAATTTATAGAAATCACAATAAAAAGATAAAGAACAAAAAAAAATAAATATATACAGCAAGATCTCATTTTAATCTGTGAGAGTAGTGAAAAGTTCAAATGATGGATAAAATACAGTGATACTGAAGGTGTGGGAAAAGGGCACTATGGTCAAGAGCAGATGTTGACAAAGTCTTTTCAGATGGAAATTTAATATTCCATATCAGAATTTAAGTGTCATATTGATCCATCCAATATTTTAATACTTTCAGGACTCCACCTGCAAATAAACTCACACAAGTTTACATGTGTGGGGATAATTATTGTAGTACTATTTATAAAAGCTAAAAAGTAGAGATTTTTTTATGCATTTATTTGTTCAAAACCAAACTTACTGCCCTGGAATTGATTTTGATTCATAGTTACCCTCATCAGGTTTCCAAAGCTATAAATATTTACTGAAGTAGATTGCCTCATCTTCCTCTTACAGAGCAGCTGGTGGGTTTGAACTGCTGACCTCCTGGTTAGTAACCAAACGCCTTACTCACTACATCACCAGAGCTCCTTATATTTGTCCAAGTCAAACTTTTTATAAAGGTATTAAGTCAGAATCGACTCAATGGAGGTGGGATTGGTGATTGTTGTTGATTTTAACATGAAGAAGAGCATGGATTTATGAGTGTTGTTGTTGTTGTTGTTGTTGTTAGGTGCCATCAAGCCTGCTCTGATCATAGCAACCCCATGTAAAAAAGAACAAAACATAGCTCGGTCCTGTGCCAGCCTCACAATCGTTGCTATGCCTGAGCCCATCATGGCAGCCACTGTGTCAATCCACCTTGTTGAGGGCCTTCACTTTTTCATTGACCCTCCACTTTACCAAGCTAGTTACTCCAGGGAGTGGTCCCATCTGACAACATGACCAAAGGAGGTGAGGTGAAGTCTGGCCATTCTCACTTCCAAGGAGCATTCCGGCTGTGCTTCCTCCAGGACAGATTTATTTGTTCTTCTGGCAGTCCATGGTACTTTTAGCATTTTTTGCCAACACCACAACTCAAAAGCATCAATTCTTCTTTGGTCTTCCTTATTCATTGTCCAGCTCTCACATGCATATGAGGCGATTAAAAATACCATGGCTTGGGTTAGGTGCACCTTAATTTTCAAAGAGATATCTTTGCCCTTCAGTACTTTAAACAGGGCTTTTGCGGCAAATTTGCCCAGTGCAATATGTCGCCTGATGGCTTGACTGTGGCTTCCATTGGTATTGATTGTGGAAACAAATAATATGAAATCTTTGACAACCTTGACCTTTTTTGCATTTATCATGATGCTGCTTATTGGCCTAGTTGTGAGGATTTTTGTTTTCTTTATTTTGAGTTGTAATCCATACTACAAACTGAAGTCTTTAATCTTTATCAGTTGTTGTTGTTGTTGTTGTTGTTATGCGCCATCGAGTCAAACCCTACTCATAGCGACCCCTCCTTGGGTTTCCAAGGCAGTATCACTATGGAAGTAGGATTGCCCAACCTTCCTTCCAAGGAGTGGCTGGTGGGTTTGAACCGCCAGCCGTCTGGTTAGCAGGCAAGTGTCTTAGCCACTATGTTACCAGAGCTCCCATCTTTATCAGTAGGTGCTTCAAATCATCCTCACTTTCAGCAAGCAAAGTTGTGTTATCTGCTTATCTCAGGTTGTTAATGAGTCTTCCTTCAATCCTGATGCCACCCTCTTCTTCATATAGTTCAGCCTCTTGGATTATTTGCTCGGCTCTGGTAGCATAGTGGCTAAGGCACTTGATTGCTAACCAGAAGGCTGGTGGTTCATACCCACCAGCCACTCCTCGGAAGGAAGGTTGGGCAATCCTACTTCCGTAGTGATACTGCCTCGGAAACCCAAGGAGGGGTCGCTATGAGTCAGGGCTGACTCGACGGCACATAACAACAACAACAACAACAGATTGACTTGAGTATCATGAAAGGATACAACCCTGAGGCACTCCCGTCCTGGTTTAAACCATGCAGTATCTCCTTCTTCTGTTCAAATGACAGCCTTCTGGTCTATGTACAGGTTCCTCATGAGCACAATTAAGTGTTCTGGAATTCCCATTCTTCTCAATGTTATCTATAAGTTGTTACAATCCACACAATTGAATGCTTTTGCACAGTCAATAAAACACAACGAAATATCTTTTCTTTCTTTCTTTTAATTTATTGTGCTTTGGGTGCGAACCTTACAGAGCAAAATTTGTTTTACGTTCAATAGTTTGTGTACATTTGATTTTTTGCCCCGATTACCATCCCTGACCATAACAAATTCTCCTCTCCTTCCATCCCTGTGACCACCCCCTTCCTGAGCCCTTCTTAATTAACTATGCACTCTTGTCTGTCCAGCTTTCTCTGTATGTGAATGCTGCCCCTCTAGTGCCCCATGGCCAATTTCTCTTAGGGGTATATCTTCCTAGAGGAGGTGGGTGCATCATCCTCAGGTAAGTGTTTTGCATGTAGGTTTTTCTACTGTTGGGCTGAGAGCCATTCCATGGGAGTGACTCCAATTCTAGACCCGAAGAGTAACCTGGGGTCACAGTCTTGGGGGTTCTACCAGACTCTATCCATCCAGTAATTCTAGTCATTTTTGTGTTTTTGAATTTTGTTCCACATTTTTCCTCCCACTCTATCCAGGATCTCCAGTGTTGATCCCTTTCTGAATGGTTAGCCTTGGTAGTTGGGCACCATCTAGTTCTTCTGGTCTTGGGGTCCATCATATCCTTGGACTAATTATTTCCAGATGTCTTTGATTTTCTTCACTGTTCTTTGTTTCAGATAAGAGGAGACCAATAGTTGTATCTTAGATGGTGGCTCAAAAGCTTTTAAGACCCCAGTTGCTACTTGCCAAAGTAGGTTGTGGAACAAGATTTTTTAAGTACTATATATTTGGCAGTTGTGCTTGGTGTCTCCTAAGACTATGGTCCCAAGTTGGCAGGCCTGGTGATTTTCTCTCTCAAGGTGTTTGGTTGTCTCTGAGAGATTACTTTAAGTCTGTCTTCTATTGTTTCTGAAATGTGTATGCCTAATTTTGTAGCACAAGTGCATATGTAAGATTATCTTCAGCTAAATCTATCCTTGGTCTAGGGTGTATTTTTATTCACTGACCCCCACCTGATCTTCTCACTTGTCTATGTATTTATCTGTAGCCTGGTGTCTGGTGTTAGTAGCAATGCAGTATTGTGCATATACAATTATTTCCCTCTGTTATCTATATCTTATGTGCATGTTTCAGTGTCCTTCCTTTCCCTGATGTCATCATGCTGGTCATGGACTCTTTCCATACCTTTCCTCCCCTCACCCAAATCAACATGTAACCTCCAACTAGTCAGAAATTTTCCTTCCCCTTCCCTCCCATCCCTGGTAACCTACAAAGTGAGTTTTCTTTCCTAAGTAAACCTTTCCTTGACTTTTTACGATAATGGGCTCATACAATATTTGTCCTTCTGTGATTGACTTATTTCACTCAGCATAATGTCCTCTAAATTCATCCACATTGTGAGATGATTCATATATTCTTCATTATATTTTAATGTAGCATACTATTCCACTGTGTGAATGTACCATAGTTTGTTTCTCCATTCATCTGTTTATGAACACTTAGGTTGTTTCCATCTCTTTGCTACAGTGAATTGTGCTGCGATGAACATGGGTGTGTATATGTCTGTTCATTTCCTGTCCCCTCACTTTGTTAGGATATATTCCTGGTAATGGAATTGCTGGATCAAATGGTGTTTCTATTTTCAGTTTTTTAAGGAAACACTATACCATTTTCCACAATGGTTGTACCATTTTGCAGTCCCACCAACAGTATATGAGTTCCAGTTTCTCTGTAACCTTGCCAGCATTTGTTATTTTCTGTCCTGTTGAACTTTGCTATTATTGCTGGGGTGAGATGATATCTCATTGTTGTTTTGGTTTGCATCTCTCTAATGGCTAATGATTGTGAACATTTCCTAATGAGTTAGTTGGCTGCCAGTATAGCATCATCAATGAAGTCTCTGTTCATGTTCCTTGCCCATAATTTATCTTTATTTTTAAAAATTTTTGTGATTTGCTTGAAAGTTTACAGAGCAAATTTGTTTTCCATAGAGCAGTTCACACACACTTTGTCTCATGACATTGACTGCAGTTTCCCACAGTGCAACAGCTCTCTTCCCACTTCCTCCTCATAGTTATCTCTTCCCTGTGTCCTTCCCTCCCATGAACTCCTGCCCCCCGAGCTGTCTCCCTGTGCATACACAGCCCTTCTATTCTCCCATGATTGATCTCTTCAAGGAGTGTATCTATCTAATGTAAATGGTCAGCCCATATGCCTGTCTTTGGTTTGGCTGGAAGCCACAGGAGTGGTTTCAATGCCAGACCTGAAAGGTAGCTAGGAGCCATAGTCTCAAGGTTTCCACCAGACTCTATCAGACTAGCAAACCTGGTTCTTTTTTTTTTATGATTTTGAATTTTGTTCCACATTGTTCTCCCACTCTAACCAAGATCTCCTACATAGATCCCTCTCCAAGTTGTTGACAGTGGTAGCCATCCTTGGACGTTTTTAAATTAGACTGTTTATCTTTTTGATCTTGAGGTGTTGTTTTCTATAAATTTTGGAGATAAGTCCCTTGTCAGATATGTCATAGTCAAATATTTTTTTTCCCAATCTGTAAGTTCTCTTTTTACCCTTTTGGAAAAGTGTTTTGATATACATTGTTGTTGTTATGTGCCATTGACTCAGAACCGACTCATAGTGACCCCTCCTTGGGTTTCCAAGGCAGTATCACTACGGAAGTAGATTGCCCAACCTTCCTTCTGAGGAGTGGCTGGTGGGTTTGAACCGCCAGGCTTCTGGTTAGCAGTCAAGTGCCTTAGGCACTTCGCTACCAGAGCTCCCTTTGATGTACATAGGAATTTAATTTTTAAAAGTCCCAGTCATCTAGCTTCTCTTCCACTGCCTGTGCATTTTGGGTTATGCTTGATAGTCTATTTATGCTGTAAATTAGGGCTCCTAGACTTGCCTCTATTTTATTTTTGATGAGCTTTATAGTTTTGGGTTTTATATTTAAGTCTCAACAAACTTGAGGTTTTTTTGTGTATGTGGTGAGGTGTGGGTCTTGTTTCATTTTTCTGCAAGTGGATATCCAATTTTGCCAGCAAAATTTGTTAAAGAGGCTATTTCTTCCCCATTTAATAGGTTTTGGTCTTTTGTCAAAATCAGCTGTCCAAAGATGGATGGGTCTATTTCTGGGTTTTTGATTCTGTTCCATTGGTCTATCTGTCTATCATTGTACCAATACCACACTCTTTTAACTACTGTGGTGATGTGTATTGAGATCTGGGAGTGTGAGACCTCCTACTTTGTATTTCTTCTTCAGCAGTGCTTTGCTTATACAGGGTTCTTTCCTTTCCATATGAAATTAATAATTGGTTTTTCCATTTCCTTAAAAAATGTTGATGGTATTTGGATTGGGATTGCATTGAATGTTTAGATTCTTTTGGGTACTACTGATATTTTCACAATATTCAGTGTTCCTATCCATGAACGAGGCAAGTTATTCCATATAGTCTATTACATATACATTCTGGAGAATGATCCATGTGTACTGGAGAATATGTATTGTGCTTTTGTTGGGTGGAGTGTTCTGTATATGTCTATGAGGTCAAGTTGGTTGATTGTGTTGTTGAGTTCTTCTGTATCTTTGTTGAGTTTTTTTTCCTAGTTGTTCTGTTCCTCCTTGAAAGTAGTATGATAGTCTCCTACTACTATTGTAGAGTTGTCCCTTTTTCCTTTCAATTCAGTCAATATTTGCTTTACGTATTTTGGAGCACTTTAATTGAGTGCATAGATATTAATTATGGTGATGTCTTCTTGGTCAATTGATCCTTTTAGCATCGTATAATGTCCTTCTTTGTCCCTTATGCTGTTTTTCACCTTGAAGTCTATTTTATCATAAATTAATGTTGGCACTCTGATTCTTTTTGAGTTAACATTATCTTGTTATATTTTTTTCTATCCTTTAATTTTTAACTTGTTTTTATCTTTTGTCTAAGGTGTGTCTCTTATAGGCAGCATATCAATGGGTCTTCTTTTCTTATCCAATCTGCCACTCTCTTTACCTTGACTGGTGCATTTAGTCCATTCACATTGAGTGTAATGAGTGATGGGTATGAATTTATTGCTGTCATTCTATTGTGTTTTTTGTTGTGCTGTTGGTGAGTTCCTTGTTCCAAATATTTTTCTCTACTGAGCTCATTTTGTTATCAAGTGTTTCTTCTCTTTTCTTCATTATTATTGGTTTTGTGCTTACTAGGTCCATGTGTTTTCCTTCTTTCAGAGTTTGCTCAGGGGGATTGTAATTTTCTTTACAATCTTTGGTTACTCTGAAGTAAATTCTTATCTCCTTAAATTTGGAACAGTGAATTCTATAAATACATTGTCCTGTCTTCCTCTCCTTTTGGAAGTTTTGTAATTAGGACTTTTATTCCCTCTGTTTGCTTTGTTGCTGGTGTCATCTGTAGACGGACTCCTTTCTTTCTCTATGTACATTATTTTATGTGCTAATTTTTAGCATCTATTTATGGTTTGGTTTCTAAGTGGTGATGTCAAGTGTCTTGATTTTAATTTGTTGTTCTCTGCTGTGGGTTCTGTATTAGAAGGACTCCCTTTAGCATTTCTTGTAGGGTTGGTCTGGTTTTCACAAATTCACTTAATTTCTGTTTGTCTGACAATGTCTTGATTTCACCTTCATATTTGAGGGACAATTTGGCTAGATATAGAATTATTGGTTGGAAGTTCTTTTCTTCAATGTTTTATATATGTCATCCCATTGTCTTCTTGCTTGCATGGTTTCTGCTGAGAAATTAGAACTTATTGGTTGTCAATGGTAGGTGACATTTTGTTTTTCCCAAGCTGCTCTCAAGATTCTTTCTTTGTCTTTGGTTTTGGAGAGTTTTATTATGATATGTCTTGGTGACTTTCTCTTGTGATTTATCCTGCATGGGGTTTGGTGAGCTTCCTGGATAGATATCTGTTCTTCCTTCATGATATGGGGAAAATTTTCTGTTAGCAAGTCTTCCACAATTTTCTCAGTGTTTTTTTTTTTTTTTTTGCCTCCTCTTGTTCTGGTATTCCAATGAGGTGTATATTGTTTCTTTTCATGCTATTCCATATAATTCTTAGGTCTCTTCATTTCTCTTAAATCTTTGTTCTGATTTTTCTTCATATAGGCTGGCATCAAGGGCTTCGTCTTCTAGTTGGGAAATGCTTTCTTTAGCCTGTTCTAGTCTACTCTTTTGTCCTTCCACTGAGTTGTCTATCTCGATGACTTTAGGGTTCATCTTCTGGATTTCTAATTGCTGTTTTTCTGTGAGTTCTACTTGTGTACTTATCTTGTTATTTTGTTCTTGAGTGGTTTTCCTGAACTCTTCCAAGGCACTGTTTATCTTCTCATTGATTCTATTTGTGGTTTTCTTGAGCTCTTGGAGAGTCATATATACATACTTTCTGAATTACTTCTCAGATAATTCTATTGCTTGTTCTTCTTCCATGATAGATAATTCTTTAGCCTGGGTTTTTATTTCTATTGTCTTGTCCTGGTATATTATTATTATTATTTGATTTGAGGTTGTGTGTTGTTTCCTAGACATTTTGGAATTGTCTTTAATTGTTAGTTATATATTAATTTGTTTCACCTTAGTTTTATGCTTTACTATATCTGAAAGTGTGGAACAGGTGTACATTTTTGGTTATTGACTCGACTGTACTGGATTGCTCTCCAGATCTCTCTGTGTTGATGGAATCACTGGTGGGGATGTGGGTGCAGGTCTCTGTTCATTGTGAAGGGGATTTGGAGTTGGGACAAATAGATGTTGTCCACCATTTGTTCTGATTCTGTGACATAACAAGTCCTGTTGCCTGGTGGTGGTTTAGTGTATTCTTTCTATTGGATGAAGCAGAGGAGAAAAGGAAAAAAGAAAAAGGGAGGGGGAGGCATCAGTAGCAATCCCTCTGTTTTTCACATTTGGGTGAGACAGTTCAGTCAGTGCTGCTGGCACAGACAGTGTAGTTTTTGTCTTCCTGAGCCATCTATTAATGATGACATCCTACTGTCAGTGAAAAGACCCACAGTTCCAAATTGATAGAGAACCAGTGGGTAGAGGGCCACTACTTTCTGTTTGGATTGAAAAGCTGCAAAAACCCAGTACCTCAGTCCACTCTGTGCTAAAAAGGGGTCATGGAAGAATTGAACCCAAACCCGCTGATGTGCACTCACTCTGGGGCTCTGCATACTTGGATGGAGTTTCTCCCTTTCCCCTACTCCTTTCTGGACACCCTGGCAGCCCAAGGCAAGGGGGATCATGATCTGTTTCCCAGTAAGATTATCTACTCACTCAGCTCCTGAGGTCACCACCAAAAACTCCCAATGTGGGTATTCTGAGTCCAAATGCCTCTGTAGGTACCATGATTTTTTTTTTTTTTTTCTTCCTTCCCTTCACTGACCTCCTTTGTATTTCTAATGAGTCCTTTCCTTCTCTGTCTCTCTGTCTCTGCTGGTTAGGTGGGTTCATTTATTTTTCCAAGTTGTTTTATCTGCTCTTTTTTGTCACCTTCACTAAATCAGATACTTTATCTTATCCTTAGTTGCTCATAACTCCAGTATCATTATTTCTATCTGCTTTATCTAGTTATTCAGGGATTAAGTTGTTAGAGAGAAAAAAATGTGGGGGTGATAGGTATGATGCCATCTCCTCCACTCCCCAGGAAACAACTTTCTAGTATTCTTTGCTTTCAGCCAAGATGCATCTGACATCAGCAATGGTATCCCTTGTTCCACATCCTCTTCTGAACCCAGCTTGCATTTCTGGAAGTCCTCTGTCAATATACTGCTGCAACAGTTTTTGAGTTATCTTCAACAAGATTTTACTTGCATGCAATATTATTGATACTGTTTGATAATTTCCACATTCTGTAGGATCACCTTTCTTTGGAATGCTTACAAATATATATCTCTTCCAGTCAGTTGGCCAGGTAGCCATCTTCCAAATTTCTTGACATAGATGAGTGAGTGCTTCCAGCGTGGCATCTGTTTGTTGAACCATCTCAGTGGATATTCCATCAATTCCTAGAGCCTTGTTCTTCACCAGTTCCTTCAATGCAGCTTTGACTTCTTCCTTCAATACCACTGGTTCTTGATCATATGCCACCTCCTGAAATAGATGAACATCAACCAGTTCTTTTTGGTACAGTGACTCTGTGTATTCCTTCCTTCTTCTTTTTATATTTCCTCCATCATTCAATATTTTTCCCATAGAATCTTTCAATATTACAACTTGAGGCTTGGATTATTTCCTCAGTTCTTTCAGCTTGAGAAATTCCAAGTGTGTTCTTCCTTTTTGGTTTTCTAATTCCAGATCTTTGCACATTTCATTATAATAATTGACTTTGTCTTTTCAAGCTGCTCTTTGAAATCTTCTGTTCAACTCTTTTATCTTGTCATTTCTTCCATTTGCTTTAAGTCCCTCTGTTCAAGTTCAAGTTTCAGAGTCTCTTCTGACATCCATTTTGGTCTTTTTCTTCCTTTCCTGTCTTTTTAGTGACCTTTTGCTTTCTTCATGGATGAAAATATATGTGGTAAATATCACAAATTGAACATACTTGTGTAATAATCATAATAAATTAATAGTTCAAGAAAAAAATAGTTATGTGACCTCAAAAGACTTATATATCCAATTCCTGTAACTACTCTACCCTTCTTTTCAGAAGTTACCACTATCCTGCATTTAACACTATAGTTGGCTTTGCCTGTTTTTGAATGTGTAAATGGAATCATATAATATACACCTTTTTGTATCTGACTTCTTTTACTCAAAATTACATTTGTGAGATTCATCCATGGAGTATGTATAGCAATAAATTCTTCATTTTCATTGCTGTATAGTATTCCATCGAATCAATGTATCACAATTTATTTATTCATGATATTGTTGAAAAACATTTTGGTGATATGGTGCACATGAGAATGTGCTTCATAGACCTTGACTTACAGGGAGTAAACTTTACTGGGGATTAGAGTCTTTATGATCTAAAATTCATAACTGCATTTGTATCTATGCTGCTCTAATGTTTTTTGGGGTTGCTTGCAGCTAATGACTAAACATGTCACAATGATACTAAATTAAAAAAAAGCCTATTCTTGAGAAGCAAAGAACTTCTCTAATACTCAGCTTTGACTTAAATATTTTCCAATGGCTTTGCTGAATATTTCTGAGAATGCATGACCAAACTTACAACCTAAACATGCCTCTTCTCTCCTTCACATTTGATACATATTGCATAGTATCTGATGACTCTCTCAGCTACCTCCATATGTTCTCTCAATTCCCGTGACAATTTCTCTTCTTTCTTTTTAATTCTAAGAAGTGCATTCCTTCCTAATATTATTGTTCACATTAAAGATCTGTCTGTTGTTTAGCTAGAATTTGAGCCACATGAGTCAGCTCAATTCCAGGCTTGAAAGATGACTAAGGGAAACAGTCTTGGAAGTTACACCAGTCTCTATCAAACCAGTAAGACTGGTCTATTTTATATTTTTGATTTTCATTGCACGTATTTCTCCCACTTATCTAGGGCCTTCTATTTTGATCTTCTTCAGACACCATCTAGTTCTTTTGGTGTCAGATTCGAGGCTGAAGTTCATATGGTCCCTTTGTACTTTGGACAATTTGTTTCCATGTATTTTTTATTTTCTTCATTCTTTTTTCCTTTGGATGGGGAGAGAAAAATAGTTGCACATTACACATGCACTGCCATTGAGTCAGATCTGACTCATAGCAACCCCTTCTTGGGTTTCTGAGGCAATATCACTGCAGAAGTAGATTGTCCAACCTTCCTTCCAAGAAGTGGCTGGTGGGTTTGAACTGCTAGCCTTCTGGTTATCAGTCAAATGCCTTAAGCACTATACCACCAGAACTCCTAGTCACACATTGTTGTTGTTGTTGTTATGTGCCGTTGAGTCAGCCCCGACTCATAGCGACCCCTCCTTGGGTTTCTGAGGCAGTATTACTACAGAAGTAGGATTGCCCAGCCTTCCTTCCGAGGAGTGGCTGGTGGGTTTGAACCGCACATTAGATGGCTGATAAAATTCTTACTTGTTTAATTTAATCTTCATGTTTGCTCTTTGGAGGGCACAGACCAATACAAGTGATATCAGGAGTGTGAAATAAAGGTGGTAAGATGAGGTTTTGGAACTGGCTAACCTTTTACTGCCTAGTAGGTGAAGAGGACACCGTATTGAATTGCACATGGGGCACGGGTAGCCCCTGGCACAGGTGGTTGTAAAATATTTTACCAGTAATGACCTGAGAAAATGTCATGGTGAAGTATTAGCTCCGGTCACAACTGCTATGCCAAATGTGATATCATTTCTAGAGTAGATATTTTAATAATGCTTCAAGTACAGGGTATACAATGATTGATTTGTTAAATGTATTCTTTTCCATTCCAATTGAGCATAAAGTTAGGAACAATTTACAATCAAATGATCAATGCTTATTTACACTTATGCTCTGTTGTTGTTGTTGTTGTTATGTGCCATCGAGTCGGCCCCGACTCATAGCGACCCCTCCTTGGGTTTCCGAGGCAGTATCACTACGGAAGTAGGAATGCCCAACCTTCCTTCCGAGGAGTGGCTGGTGGGTTTGAACCACCAGCTTTCTGGTTAGCAGTCAAGTGCTTTTGCCACTATGCTACCAGAGCTCCTAGGATTATGTAAATCTCTTGCTTTTTGTCATAATATGGTGTGAGAGGCATTTTCTGTGTGGATATCACACAGAAAATCACTCTGATCTGTTATATTAACAACATCTTGGTGACTGGATAGGATGTGCAAAAGGTGGCTTGTATGCCACAGGTCTTTGTAAAACACATCTTCTACAGAGTGGGATATAATCCCTATAATAGTCAAGAACTAGCTACTTCACTGAAGATTTTGAGGTCCAGTGGTCCCTGGCATGCCAGAACATCTTCCCCAAAATAAAAGAAATTAGTACATCTTGCACTCCCTACCACAGAGAGAAACACAGTATCTAGAAGACCTTTTTGAGTTCCAGCATATGCACACATACACAAATAAATAAGTTATATAATGCCTGTGGTAGTTAAATTTGTATGTCACCTTGGCTGGGTCTGTTTGAGTGGCTGGGCAGCGGGTGGTAGTTATTCCTCATAATGAGACTGACAATCAACTCCATGGTGGGATCTACCATAAGCAGCTGAGTAGCTGCCTTTGGGATGTGGTCTGCTTCCTGTTTATAAGGAGAAGCCTTGGGGATAGTCTGTAGCTTATGGTGCACTTGGACCCTGCATGTAGCTGTGTCATTGTTCAGCAGCCTGGCATGCTCTGCCAACCTTGGGACTTACAATGGACTTGAATAATGGCCTGCCATGTGGTTTGGTAAAATTGGGACTGTGCCATTTTATTTGTTGACCTTGGGCTTGTTAGCCTCAGCAGCCAGTAGCTGTCCCAGTGAAGACATACCTCTAGCTTCAGAGGGCTGGGAGCAAGAGGCAGAGCTGAAGCCAAGGTCGAGGGGCTTTCACATAGCCCCTAGAGCCTGGCACTTTGAACTGGGACTTAAAACTTTCAAATTATAAGAACAAACTCCTGTTTGTTAAGGCCATCTCATTTGTGGTATATTCCTGTTAGAGCGGCACTAGGTAACCAGAGCAATGCCAATTAGAAGGAAGTTATATGACTAAAAATAAAGGTGGAGAAAAAATGTAAAAGATAGATCAGAGAAGGGACATCATTATGGATAGACTAGAAAGGGAAATAAATTATATAATGCCAATTAGAAGGAAGTTATATGACTAAAAATAAAGGTGGAGAAAAAATGTAAAAGATAGATCAGAGAAGGGACATCAATATGGATAGACTAGAAAGGGTCTGAGTAGGTGATGTTTAAATAAATGAGGCACAAATGAGGTGAAGAAACATGCCATGTGACTAACTGGGGAGGAGGGAACAGACATAAGAACATCAATTACAAAGACCTAAAAGTGGGAATAAAGTTGCTGTATTCAAGAAATGGGGGCAATGGTGGTTTTGTGATAGAATTCTCAGCTTCTGTGAAGGAAACTTGGATTTAATTCCCAACTAATGTATCGTAGCACAGTCACCGCCTGTCTGTCAGTGGAGATCTGTGTGTTGCCTTGGTACTAAGAAGATTTCAGAGAATCTTCCAGACTAAGACAGTTTAGGAAGAAACTTCTGAAAGTCAGCCAATGAAGACACTATGTATCACAATGGTCATTCCATTGTGCTCAAATCAGGAGTGTGGTCTCATTCTAAATACGTTGGGAAGCCCCCAGGGCATTTTCCACAAGAGAAGGATGTGATTTTATTTGCGTTTTAGGAAGACTACTCTGGTTCCTGTTGTGGAGAAGAGACTGTAGCATGGAGACTGTGTTAGGTTGGGCTCTCTAGAGAAGCAAAACCAGTAAAGCTTATACATATAGAGAAAGAGAAGTTTATCTTAGGAAAATGGCTCACACACTTATAGAACCTGGCAAGTCCCAAGTTCTTGGATCAAGCTGGAGGCGTTTCCCAACTTATGCAGCTACAGGGGCTGAGGAGCTCAAGGTTGGCAGGCAGTATACTGGCAGTTGACTCCAATGAATGACGAGTCCAAGGTCTCCAAGGTGAATAGTGGATTGTTCGCTCACGGATAGTTGTAGGCAGCACAACAGAATCCTGATTCACAAAAGAGTGTCTCTTTTCCCAGCATGTCCATAAATATATTGGAAGCAGGCCACACCCCTAGGGAAACAGATTGGCTGCTCAAAACATGTATATCCGATCCCATCATGGGAATAACCCACATCACAGCTGCTTAAACCACACAGAACTGTGGTCCAGCCAAGTTGACACACAGCTCCAACTATCACAGTCCACCCTTTGTCAACTTGGCGGTTGTACACATAATCTTAACCATATATAATCTCTAAATAAGGACAATTATAAAGTCATATTTGTGCCTAACATGATACATTAACATACGTACAACCGAAATGCATTAACCTTGTTTACATTCCGTAGTTCAAAACAGAAAGAAACAAAAATATTTGATGCACATATACAATTAAGAAACAGTTGTGCTGCCTAAAACTGTAGGCAACTGGTTTCTGCAACTGGTCACATGGTCGTAGCTGATATTCAGAACTACCTTCTTCCACCACCCATTCTGTATTTCCCTTGCCCTCAGCAAGCACCTCAGCTGGTTGTGATTCTTTGCTTGGTGGGATGACACAAACCTTCATTCCTGAAGGGTGTGGACCATTAGTAGTCAAATCAGAATTGAGTTGCTTTAATTTTCCATTGACTTTAATCACACCAAATAGTACAGAAACACCCTTCTTTGTCTCTTGATCCAGAGGCATGAGGAAGCCAAAATGTCTATGCGGCATTCTTAACTTCTAGTTTAATGCAATCAGTATTGTTTCTTCAGGTGGGAGTGTTCCTCCCTTTAGAACTAAGGTCTCCAGACCCACAGAGCATAGGATATCAGGGACAGGGAGCAGAAATTTTTTGAGTGGGGCACTAAGGGTAATAGTGAGTGGTACCACTCTCATTTCCACTCCTTGGTTCCTAGACCCATGAATCTTGGCTAAAGGAGAAACAGCCTCCTGGAGAACAACCCTTCAAATATTGCCACCTAGTTGGCATGGTAATTGTGTTTTCAGTAGACCATTCCATCATTCTATCAAGCCAGCTGCTTCAGGATGATGGGGAACATGGTAAGACCAGTGAATTTCATGAGCATAGGCCCATTGCCACACTTCATTTGCTGTGAAGTGGGTCCCTTGATCTGAAACAATGCTGTGTGGGATACCATGATGGTGGATAAGGCATTCTGTAAGTCCATGGATGGTAGTATTGGAAGAAGCATTGCATGCAGGGAAGGTGAATCCATATCCCGAATAAGTATCTATTCCAATAAGAAAAAAAACAGTCCTTTCCATGATGGAAGTAGTCCAATGTAATCAACCTGCAACCAGGTTTCTGGCTGATTACCCTGAGGAATGGTTCCATATAGCCGACTCAGTATTGGTCTCTGCTTGATTGGGCACTTAACAGTGGTGGTAGCCAAATCAGCCTTGGTAAGTGGAAGTCCATGTTGCTGTGCCCATGCATAACCTCCATCCCTGCCACCATGGCCACTTTGTTCGTGAGCCCATTGAGCAATGACAGGAGTAGCTGGGGAAAAAGATGGCTGGTTTCCACTGAACATGTCATCCTATCCACCTGATTGTTAAAGTCCTCCTCTACTGAGGTCATCTTTTGGTGGCCATTCACATGAGACACAAATACCTTTACTCCTTTGGCACATTCAGAGAGTTCTATCCACAAACCTCTTCCCCATACATCCTTGTCACCAAATGTCTAATCATGCTCCTTCCAAGTCCCAGACCATCTGGCCAACCCACTGGTCATAGCCCATGAATCTGTATGAAATCATACATCTGGCCATTTCTTGTTCAGTGCAAAGTGAACAGCCATATGCATGGCTCAAAGTTCTGCCCATTGGGAGGATTTCCTTTCACCACTGTCCTTCAAGGAAGTCCCTGAAAGGAGCTGCAGTGCTGCTGCTATACACTTTTGAGTAGTGCCTGCATTTCGTGCAGAACCATCTGTAAACCAGGCATGGGTTTTCTCTTCCTCAGTCAACTGATCATAAGGAACTTCCCATGAGGCCACAAGTGCAGATTGAGAGAGGGAAGGTAATGCGACTGGAGTGGAGACCATAGGTATTGGGGCCACTTCCTCATGCAACTTATTTGTGCATTCAGGTCTTTCTTGAGACCTATCTCTGATATACCACTTCCATTTAATGATGGAGTGCTGCTGTGCATGTCCAACTTTATGACTCTGTTGGTCAGACAACACCCTGTTCGTGAGGGGAAGTTCAGGGCTCATGGTGACTTCATGGCCCATGGTGAGGCACTCAGTCTCTACTAAAGCCCAGTAACAGCAGGGCTTTGTTCCAAAATCCCAAGGATCTATGTTGTGATTCACCAACAGGGACCTGCCAAAGACTCAAAATAACATCTCTATCTGCTACAGACACTTCATGCACCATTGGATTATCTGGATCATATGGCCCAAGTGGCATAGCAGCTTGCACAGCAGACTGAACCTGTTGCAGAACCTTCTGTTGTTTTGGGCCCCACTCAAAACTAGCAGCTTTCCCAGTCACTTGATAAATAGGCTGAAGCAACACACCTAAATGAAGGACATGTTGCCTCTAAAATCCTAAGAGTCCACCAGATGTTGTACCTTCTTTTCAGTTGTGGGGGAAACCAGATACAACAACTAATCCTTCACTTTAGTAGGAATATCTCAACATGCCCCATACCATTGGACCCCTAGAAATTTAACTGAAGTGGAAGGTGCCTGAATTTTTGTTGGGTTAATTTCCCACCCTCTAGCATGCAAATGTCTCACCAATAAGTCTAGAGTTATTGATACTTCTTCATTACTAGGTCCAATCAGCGTAACGTCATCAATATAATGGACCAGTGTGATGTCTTGAGGAAGGAAAAGGTGATCAAGATCCCTTCAGACTAAATTATGACATAGTGCTGGGAACTTGATCTATTCTTAAGGAAGCACTGTGAAAGTATATTGTTGGCCTTGCCAGATAAAGGCAAACTGCTTCTGATGGTCCTTTGAAATTGGTATTGAGAAAAAGGCATTGGCCAGGTTAATAGCTGCATACCAAGTAGCAGAAGATGTACTAATTTGCTCAAGCAATGAAACACATCAGGAACAGCAGCTGAAATTGGAGTCACCACCTGATTAATTAATGATAATCTACTGTCATTCTCCAAGTCCATCTGTTTTTGCACAGGCCAAATAGGCAAATTAAATTGGGATGTGGTGGGAATCACCACCCTGCATCCTTGAAGTCCTTGATAGTGGCAGTAATCTCTGGAACTCCTCCAGGGATGTGGTATTGCTTTTGATTTACTGTTTTTCTAGGTAGAGGCAGTTCTAATGGCTTCCACTTAGCTTTGCCTACCATAATAGCCCTTACTCCACATGCCAGGGACCCAATGTGGGAATTCTGTCAATTGCTCAGTATATCTATTCCAATTATGCATTCTGGAACTGGAGAAATCACTACAGGATGGGTTTGGGACCCCCTTGACCCACTGTGAGACACATCTAGCTAAGACTCCATCATTAACTTGACCTCCATATGCCCCCACTCTGACTGGTGGGCCACAGTGACATTTTGGGTCTCCTGGAATTAGTGTCAGTTCAGAGCCAGTGTCCAGTAATCCCCCAAAAGTCTGATTATTTCCTTTTCCCCAGTGAACTGTCACTTTTGTAAGAGGCCTCAGATCCCTCTGGGGAAAGCTGGGAGAAAGACTGACATTATAAATTTTTGGCAATGTAGTTGGGTCCTTCCTCAAGAGGACCCAGCCTCCCCTTCATTCAAGGCATTTTTGGTAAACTGACTTAAGTCTGGGAATTGATTGAGAGGTCATGACCCTGTATTCTTGTGATTCAATTTAGGCTGCTGTTCATGTGATCTAGAATTCTTCTCTCTATACATCTATACAGATCAAATAAATGTTTAGTAGGTTTGCCATGTATTTCAATCCTAGGGACACCATGCCTAAGTAGCCAATGACATAATTCCACACAGGTCAGAGTATTCTGATTACTGTTTCAACTCTGCTGTCCATTATGGTAACCACGTCCATCTTGTCTTTGTTGATTAACTGCTGCCACTTGGTCCCTACTACCATGCAGTCCAATCAGCCCCATTGTAGTTAAGTGTCTTAGTTCAATTAGGGCAGTTCCCACTGTCAAATCTGGCTTATATAAAATAGCAATCACAGCAGTCTTCAAGGACGCTGGGGCTCCCTTCACAAATTTGTTCCTCACTGTACTGGTGAAAGTTGTGTCCTCTCTACTGTCCATTTCTGGTTCTAGGGGTCTAATCTGATAATTTCATTCTAACAGGCCAATTTCCTTAAGCCACTGGATACATTATATTCTACATTAAACCAAGGCAGGTCTGGTACTTCAACTTGACTTAATGTAGGCCACCACATAATCCACACTTTAGTAAGCCAACCAAATAAACAATTAGATCCTTTCTGAACCTCTCGAGCTGAAACATTGAATGAAGAATATGTACTTAGTGGGTCTAAATCAACTAACTCAGACTGATCCAATGTTACATTCCTTGCAACATTATTCTACACCCTAGTAGCCATTTCCATGCATATTCTCCAGGTTTCTGTCTATACATGTTAACAAAATCAAGTAGGTCTTTTTGGGTATAGCATACCACCTCTTCAGTCACACTTTGTATTTCAACTTTTGGGACTCACTTGGACTTAACTTTAGTTATAGGTCTAGCAGCAACAATGAGTGGTTGGGGCAGTTCCTGAGAACATTCAACAATGCCTTGCACAGCATCTACCTCAGGCAATGACCCAGTAGGAACAGTTGGGTTAATCCCATCAAACTGAGGTGGAAGGGATAATGGTTTTATAGTAATCCCTTCAGATGGGAGAGATTCAACAGAATTACAGGCTCCATATCCTCATCCTCCTGACTATCTGCCCATATGTCCCCATTCCAAGTTTCAGGATCCCATTTTTTCCCAATAAATGCCCTCACTTTACCTTCAGACACCATTTTGAGTTGACAATTTAATTGGCGTTGTAATTCAACTCCTTTACAATAAGACTCTGGGTTTGGTTTTTGGCAATATCAACTCTGCTACTAGAAGAAATAATGTTTTCTTTCAAAGCACAACTGGAAACATTGAGGTCTTTTATGTGGTGCTTAAACTGTGACTCAGCAGCCCTAAACTCATCTTGCTCTTTCATCACTTTGTGTAGCATAAATAGGACCAACCAACCAGCTTCCTTATACTCCTCATGCTGATAAAATTCCAGAAAAATATCATATATGCGATCACCCAGGGCCTCACTTCTCAAAAATACTTGATCTATTGGTAGTGCTATTTTGAATATTAAGGTTGCCACCTCACACCACGAATTAGCAGAGCCCTCTTTACTAATGAGGCAGAGTCACCAGTGCTTTTATGATTACTCAGATTGGAGAACCAAAACAGAATTGGTGCGAACCAATTTAGAAAGCCCATACTTATGATTTTGTCTCTCTGGAGCCACTCCCAGTACCCAATGTGTTAGGCTGCGTCCTCCAAAGAAGCAAAACCAGTAAAGCTTATATATACAAATAGAGAAAGAGAAATTTATCTTAGGAAAATGGCTCACATACTTATAGAAGCTGGCAAGTCCCAAGTTCTTGGATCAAATGTCAAGCTGGAGGCTTTTCCCAATTCATGCAGCTTTAAGAGCTGACGAGCTCAAAGTTGGCAGGCAGTATACCTGCTGTTGACTCCAATGAATCATGAATCCAAGATCTCCAGGCTGAATGGTGGATTGTTCACTCATGGACAATTGTAGGCAGCACAACAGGATTCCAATCCACAAAAGAGTGTCTCTTTTCCCAGGATGTCCATAAATATATTGGAACCAGGCCACACTCCCAGGGAAACTCCCTTTAAACAGATTGGTTGCTCAAAACATGTACATCTGATCCCATTATGGGAATAATCCACATCACAACTGCTTAAACCACACAGAATTGTGGTCCAGCCAAGTTGACACACAGCTCCAATTATCACAGAGACCAGTTAGGAAACTCTTGTTTCTTGTTGGTGTTCAGGCTGAGAGACAATGGTTGGTGGCTTGCACCTGGGTTGTAGGGAAAAATTTCCTCTAGCTTTTGTAAGCAATAAAAACAAATAATCTCTAGTATCATCTTAGGAGCTCTGGTGGCCCAGTGCCTAAGGCATTTGACTGCTAACCAGAAGGCTGGCAGTTCAAACCCACCAGCCACTCCTTGGAAGGAAGATTGGGCAATCTATTTCCATAGTGGTACTGCCTCAGAAACCCCAGGAGGGGTCTCTATTAGTCAGATCTTACTCGATGGCAGTGAATTTGGTGTCATCTTGGGGAGCTCTGTGGCATAGTGCCTAATGCATTTGACTGCTAATCAGAAGGCTGGTGGTTCAAACCCACCAGCCACTCCTTGGAAGGAACACTGGGCAATCTACTTCTGTAAGATACTGCCTTGGAAACCCACCGAGGGGTGGCTATGAGTCAGGATCAACTCAATAGCAGTGAATTAGTTTAGTTAGTTTGTATCATCTTATTGGTACCTTAGGTTGGGTAATGTATCAGCCTACTAAAACTTGATCTAGCGTGCACAATATTTTGAGTTGACATATATATGAGCATTTTATAGCATTTCCACAATTCTCAAAAAATCCTTAAAAAAGAAAGAGACTGTGATTAAAGAACAGCAAATCTTAGCATCTTCTTTCTGATATCTAAGATCAGATTTAGGACAGAACACACTAGAGGGAGGATTTCAAAACAAAGGTCTCAGGTCATTATTTCCACTTCCTCCTCTTTCCTCCCAACACTATGCCAAGAAAGCTTATGAAACAGAGTATGATCTTGGAATGTTTCAAGTTGCAAAAGAGAAAAAGGAAGCCCTTGCTGGCGTAGTGACACCTGCAGTTACAGCAGCAGCTCTGAGGCCACTGATGAGCAACCGTATTGTCATTGTGAGCCAGAAACTTACAGCTGTCCAGGAGCCCCCACTGACCCATGTGAGATCTCCAAAGGATGCCAGATGATTGACTGACTGTGGTTTTAGAGAGGTTCCAACAGGGAGCAAAAGTTTAGAGAACAGCTGAAATCCTCATCTCCTTACTCAACTCATTTAAATTTCTGCTTTTCAATGTATTTGTTTATGTGTTCAGCTATCAAGTAAATTATCTCAATGCAAAAATATGCTGTGCAAAATCAGTTTGTCAGTATGTTGATGTAAAGCAAAGATGGCCATGGAGTCATCATGAGTTCAAAGCATATGTTGTCCCTTACTGTGTAAACTTGGATTATTTAATTGATCTTGCTTTCTGCCTCAGTTTACCCAACTGTGAAGGAAATATAATACAAAAAACAAAATACTACAAATAAAAGTGCTTGTAAGGGTGGAACACAACAAAGTGTTTTTAATAAACTTATGGCCAATTTTGGCCCAAAGATATAGAAGATAGTTAGTAAATGTATTTTTCCTTCTCTCGTGTCCATTCAGTCAGCTGACAGGGCCATTTTCAGTGCTAGATACAGCCATGAACAGGACAGTGTCCTCCTGCCCTTCGAATAGTTTTTGGTTATTTGAATGATTTATTGTCTCACAGGGTTTTGGGCTGAGGGGGATCTTATAAAGTATTCAGTCCCCACACTTCATTTTCAAATGAAATGAAGTATGCTGTTTCCAGTAGCAGTCCAGAGAGGGCAGTGACTTGGCCAAAGCCCCTTAAGTACTAGAAGGAAATATAAGGCCCAGACTCACCATGCTGACAGGTTGTCTCATCTCTTCTTGTTCTGTTGTGCCCAAACAGGAAGTTTCACAGAAAGAATATATGTTACACACACATAATCTGCATATATATAACTTGCATATATAGATATATATTTGCACTTATATAATTTACATGTGTATATATATAATTTGCATATATATATATATATATATATACACACACACACACACACACACACATCTATGTATCTTTTTACATACATACTATGTAAAAAGTATGACCTATTTATTATAGTGGTCTTGAAAATAATTTTGTTGACTTCACTAAAAGTTCTGAGTGACCCCTTCAAATTCTGGGATTTTAAATATATTTGTCTAAAACACAAATCACTGATGTTGTTTCCAAATCTTGCTTCTGGTTAAAAAGAGGTTATTGGTAGTTTAGCAATCCTTGATTTTGGAATGGAAATTTTTAGCATCTTTCTTACTACAACATGAAATTTGACACTATGGCCCTTTAGATGTCACAGTTCACTTCCTATTTAAAGTAAGTAATAAGTAGTAAGTTCTAGCATAAAATATAATGAGATCTTTGCTATAATATTAAATAGTTAGTATCCTCCAATTCAATATTCTGAGACTGTGTGAGTGACTTAAAAACAGTGGGAGAAAACAAAACAAAACTAAGTTTATACGTAGATTCACAAACCCCACCAAGTGATTAAAGTCTCTTGATCTATGAAACATTCCCAGTTTTAGAAATAAAACAGTCCCTAAGTCCCTTGACTCCAAAATACTCCTTTGGTCTCTTTATTTTTCCATTGCAATCTTATGTTTATTTAAAGCAGATCTAGTAGGGACTCCTCTACTCACTAACAAAATTTTCTTACTTTCTGAATAAGTAAAAAATTTTCTGGTTTACAAAACCTCATCAATCCCTAAATAAGGGGTAGATATTTTTTAAAAGTCTTTTATTAATATTATATTCTCACTGATCATTTTGAAACAACCATAAAATCCCCCAAACATCTATGACATCATCATTATTATTTATGGAAAGGTAAGATAATAAGAAAAAAGAAATCTTGCAAAGCCTTATAGCAATTTATTAAGAAGAAAAGATATATATGCAGGTCCATTATGTGGGAAAACTTCAGGTTTCAGAAAAGTGTGATTCTCTGGAAGGCCGTAAGAGTCATAGAATTTACACTTGAGTACTTCAAAGTACCTGACCAATTGACTGGAAGATTTGTATTTGTTCCTATTCCCAAGAAAGATGATCCAAGACAATGCAGAAATCACTGAACAATATCACGCACAAGTAAAATTTTGCTGAAGATAATTTTAAAAAAATGATTGCAGCAATACATCAACAGGGAACTGCCAGAAATTCAAGTTGGATTCAGAAGAGGAAGTGGAATGAGGGGTATCATTGTAGATGTCTGATGGATCTTGGCTGAAAGAAGAGAATACCAGGAAGTTGTTTATCTGTGTTTTATTAACTATGCAAAGGCATTTGACTGTGTGGATCATAACAAATTATGGATAATGTTGTGAAGAATGGCAATTTCAGGACACTTAATTGTGCTTACGAAGAAACTGTGAATAGATCAAGAGGCAGTCATTTGAACAGAACAAGGGATACTGCATGGTTTAAAATTAGAAAAGGTGTGTGTCAGGCCTGTATCCTCTCACCATACTAATTCAATCTGTATGCTGACCAAATAATCTGAGAAGCTGTATTATGTGAAGAAGAATGAAGTATTGGGGTAGGAGGTAGACTCATCAACAGCCTGCATAATGCAGATTATACAACCTTGCTTACTGAAAGTGAAGACTTGAAGCATTTGGTGACGAAGATTAAAAATTTCAGTGTGGACTATACTTCAACACAAAGATAACAGAAATCATCACAACTAGACCAGTAAGCATCATGGTAAATAGAAAATATTCAGGTTGTCAATGCCCATCGAAACAACAGTCAAGAAAAAAGACCAGGTTTACTGGTCAGATAGAGACTGGTGGAAGCCCTGAGACAATGGCTCTTCCTCATCCTTCAGAATAGAACTGAACTCATCCCCATGGCTCAATTTTAAACAAACAATGGGTCTATAAAGTGAACAATAACTCTAGGGAGGTATGCATTCCTTAGAAAAATCAACCTTGAAATCAAAAGGGTAGCATTTATCCAAGGTCAAAGTGCAGAAAGCATGAAGGTATTCAAAAGAAGGAGGAATGGAAACAGGAAATGGGAGAAGTGGGATGAGAGATGTCACATTGTGGGGATTGCAATTGTGACACAAAATAAAATATGTGTGAATAATTGAATGAAAACTGATTTACTCTGTAAAGCTTCACCCAAAACACAACATTTTTTTTTTAAAATTGGACATACCTGCTGCAAAAGATCTCTTCAAAGTGTCAAAAAGCAAATAAATCACTTTTGAGGACTAAGGTGTGTTGATCCAAGCCATGGCTTTTCAATTGTCTCATCTGGATGCAAAAACTGGACAATGAGTAAGGAATACTGAAGAAGAATTGATGCCTTTGAGTTATGGTGCTGGCAAAGAATATTATACCATGGACTGCTAGAAGAAGAAACAAATCTGTGTTGGAAGAAGTAAAGCCAGAATGTTGTTTAGAGTGAGGATGGCAAGACTTCATCTCATGTACTTTGGACATATTATCAGAAGGAACCAGTCCCTGGAGAAAGGCATTATTCTTAGGAAAGGAGAGAATCAGAGAAAAAGAGGAAGAACCTCAATGAGATAAATTGACACAGTTGATGCAACTATGGACTCAAATATAGCAACAATTGTGAGAATGACACAGGACAAGGCAGTGTTTTGTTCTGTTGTACATAGGGTCACAATGAGTTGCAACTCACTTTATGGCACCTAACAACCACATGAGAGTGGGAATTGGAAAAATTTTTGATAAGAAGACAATTGCCCATGCGCCCCATAACTGGTATTTGTTCTAAATCTGATTGTGTCTGGGACACCAGAATATGTGGGTAGAAAGCAAAGAATTACATTAGATTTCTGAATATTTTCTGTTGGAAGCCAACTTACCTCTGCTTGCTAACTTCCCTGACTTATCCATTGTTATTGTTGTTGCTATTACCAGCTGTCTAGTTGGTCCCTGACTCATGAGGACACCATGCACAATGAGAGAGGATCATTGTAATCAATACGGTTTTCACTAGCTGATTTTTCAGTAGATCACCAGGCTTTTCTTTCTGGTCCATCCTAGTCTGAAAGTTCTGTTAAAACAAATTCAGCTTTATAATAACTTGCAAGCCTCCTCTGACAGGTGGATGATGGCTGTGTTTGAGGTGCATTGGCTGGCATTGAACCTGGGTCTCCTACCTGAAAGGTGAGAATTCTACCACTGAACTGCCATTACCCCCAGTCTATCAATAAGTCCTTCATTTTCTGTATCTGAAGGTTCAGGCCTGTTCACTGCCAGAGGCAGTGTTCAGCCCTCTGAGGTTATTTTTGACTCAAAAAAGGAGTTTCTTGCTGATGTCTCTCACCTACTACCCGTAACTTAAATTATGACCTCTTGTATGCCAACTTTTTTGTCCTAATGCCCTGATCACTCATGGCCCAAACTCTTTCAGAGACCCTGATTTTTTGTTCTGGTATGGGTTCATGAGCCCTCACCCTGAATGCTCAGATTTTGAACACAGTTTCTTAAACCTGGTCAGTATCCTTTTATTGAGTGCCCTGGACAATGAAATATCAGGTTTATTTGTTTGTTTTTGTAATAGAGGGAGCTAGCTGGATTATTTCTCCCTGTCTTGTCCATTCTTTGTCTTTTCTTTTAATCTTTTTTATTTTTATCTTTTTATTGTGATTTGGGTTATATTTTACAAAGCAGATTCATTTTATATTCAACAGTCCATACACATTTTGTTTTATGACACAAATTAAAATCCCCACAATGTAATGGCTCTCCTCCCACTTCCTTTCTATGGCCACTATTTCCCTGTGTCCTTCCCATCTATGCATTCCTGCCACCATACTTTCCCCCTGTGCAAATGGTGCCCTTCTGATAACCCATGGTTGATTGCTCTAAGGAGTGCATCTCCTTGGTGTAGTTGTTCATCTCAGAGACCTACCTGTTGTTTGGCTGAAAGTTAGCCTTGGGAGTGAGTCCAGTTCCAGGCCCAAAGGATGACAAGGAGCCATAGTTTCATAAATATCACCAGTCTCTATCCAATCTTGGTCTTTTTTTATTTTAATTTCATTTCACATTTTTTTCTTACTCTAACCAATATCTCCAATTCTGATCCCTTTCTGAGTGGTTGGCATTGGTAGCAGGGCACCATCTAGTTCTTCTGGTCTCAAAGTTATATAGGCTGATGGTTCTTACTGTCCATTAGTCCTTTGGACTAATTATTTCCATGTGTTTTTTATTTTCTTCACTCATCTCTGCTCTGGACAAGGAGAGATCAATAGTTGCATGTTAGATGGCTGCTCACAAGCTTTTAAGACCCCAGTTGCTACTCACCAAAGTAAGATGTAGGACAATGTTTTTGTGTACTATGTTGTGCCTATTGAGCTTGATGTCCCCTGCAATCATGGCCCTGAGTCCACAGGCCTAGCAACTCACTCCTTCAAGGTGCTTAGTGGTGGCAAAGAAATTATAAGCTAACTTTGTCCCCTGTTAGCTGTATGCTGTATATGGACGGTTATATAGCATATACAAATAAGCATGTAGGAATATTATCAGCCCAACCTATATATTGTCATGAGTATATTCCCATTTGTCTAATCACACCTGATCTTCTTGTCTTTCTACCTATATATCCACCCATAGATTTCATGTTTGCTATTACTTATAGTACAGCATTGTGTATGTAACACTATTTACTATTTTCTGTGCCTTTTGTGCACCTCTCTGTGTCCTTCTTTTCCTTAGTGATACTGTGTTTGTCTCATGCTTTTATTATATTGTCTTTGTCTTCACCCAAATCAACACCTGTGTTCTGGTTATCTAGTGCCACTCTGACAAGAATATACCACAATTTGGATGGCCTTAACAACAGGAGTTTATTCTTTTATAGTTTGGAGGCTTTAAGCCCAAGTTCAAAGTGCCATGCTCTAGGGGCTGGGTGAAATCCCCTCAACCTTGGGGTTCAGCTCTGTCTCCTGCTCCCAGCCCACAGGAGCTAAAGGCTTTCCTTCACTCATTAATTCAAGTCCATTGTAAGTCCCAAGGTTGGCAGAGCATGGCTGGCTGCTGAACAATGACACAGTTACATGCAGCGTTCAAGATGCCATAAGCTAGAGACCATTCCTAAGGCTTCTCTTATATACAGGAAGCAGACCACATCCCAAAGGCAGCTACTCAGGTGCTTGTGGTAGATCCCACCATGGAGTTGATCGGCAGTCTCATCATGGGGAATAACTACCACCAGCTGCCCAGCCATTCAACCAGGCTCAGCCAAGTTGAGCCAGTCTCACACAAACTTAACTACTACAACCTGTCTCTTAACTATCAAGCAATTTTCTCTCCACTCCCATCCTATCTCTGGTAACCAACAAAGACACTTTCCTTCCCTGTGGAAGCCTTTCCTTGTCCATTTTTATAATAATCGACTCATACAATATTTGTGCTTCTGTGGTTAACTTATTTCACTCAGCATAATGTCCTCCCAGTTCATCCATGTTATAAGATGATTTGCAGATCCTTCATTATTCTTTAATGTTACATAGTATTACATTGTGTGCATGTACCATAGTTTGGTTATCCATTCCTCTGTTGATGGGTGCTTAGGTTGTTTCCACCACTTTGTTATTATGAATAGTGGTGCGATGAACACGGCTGTGCGTATATATATATATATATTCATGTCCTGGATCTCACCTCTTGACGATATATCCCTAGTAGTGGGATTACTGGATGAAATGGTATTTCTATTTGCAACTTTTTAAGGAAGTGCCATATAGTTTCCACACTAGTTGTACTGTTTTATAGTCCCACCGGCAGTGTATGAGAATTCCAATCTCTCCATGCTCTCACTAATATTTGTTGTTTTCTTTGCTATTATTATTATTTTGCTCTTATTGCTGGAGTGAGATGATATTTCATTGTTGTCTTTATTTGCATCTCTCTAATGCAAATAAAAACAATTAATGATCTCAAGCATTTCTTCATGTGTTTGTTTCTTAATTCACAATATTCCACCCCACCCCCCTCCTTGTGCTCAGTTTTAAGGAATCCCGGTGGTACAGTGTTTAAAGTGCTTGGCTTCCAAGAATAAGCTAGTGGTTCAAAAACCCAACAGCTGCTCTGTGGAATAAAGATATGACAGTCTACTGCTGTAAAGATCACAGCCTTGGAAACCCTATGGGGCAGTTCTACTCTGTCCTATAGCATTGCTATGAGTCATGATCAACTCAATGGCAGTGAATTTGTTTTTTGGTTTGGTGTTCAATTTTGTCCTATTTTTCCCAATCCCAGTGAGACAGTGACAGTATTAGTTAATGTCAATATATTGAATACTTGAAAATATTTTATTGAGTATATTAAAGTATGTTAAATAAATGACTGAATGAACTTTGGCTTTTAATTTTTTTAATTATCATTATTTTGAGTTTGCTTATAGCTTGGCATTCAAAATCATCAATCCTCTTCCTCCTCCCAATGTCTATCATAGTTGCTTTGCTCTTTTTGCATCAATTCTCTTTTTCAGCAAGGATTGTTCTGCTCATCATTTCCAGGGTATATTGTATTCTCACCACCTCAGAATCATGGATCACAATGCTTCTAAAGCTTTTCCCCATCTTATCTCCATAAATTTTATTTTGAATATTCTTCTAATCATAAACTGATCCTCTTTTCTATATCAAAACCAAAACCAATTGCTGTGGAGTCAGTTCCAACTCAGGGCAACCCCATGTGTGTCTACACAGAGTAGAACTGTGCTCCACAGCATTTTCAATGACTTATTTTTCTGAAGTAGGTCACCAGCTCTTTCTTCCAAGGGCATCTGTATACACTTAAGTCTCCAAGCTTTTGGTTAACAACCAAGTACATTAATCATTTTTACCTTTGCTACACAAGGACTCCTGAAAGTCTTGACCCTTCATGATATGTCCCCTTAATTTCCAGATAGGGATTAATCAGTTGTTTTATTAAGTGGAAATCAGCACAGTTATAGTTCTGGATCACTAACTTTTCTGGTGGAAGTAACTGTCCTCATCTTTTTTTGTTGTTTGAAATTTTTTTATTTATTGTGCACTCATAACAAACTTGCTGCTCAATAAGCTTTGTTAAGGAAAATAATCACATTGAAAATCTTATTATCTGTATGCAGAAGTTATTGTCATAAAATGATGAATGTTCATCAAGGCTACCAATTCCAAAACTAATTCCACTTCAAGCTCATGGAAATGAGGAATTACTGATGGAAAGTAGAGTAGCTTCCTACAGTGGGCAGACACTGCCAATTTTCTGGAAGGAGACTAAAACCACACAGAAAATTGTGCTGAGGTTTGTACACATTCAGCCTAACTCTGATCTGAGGGGATGTTGGCCATCAGGAGATTAAACTGTTTTGAACTTGGAGGAAACAATATGAAAGAAGGCCAAGTGACCTAGTTGAAGGTTTCTTTCTTTTCTTTCTTTTTATGTATAATAATGAACTCAATTTATAAGAGTTGAGATTATATAACTTTAAAAATTCATTTGAAGGAGGGAGTCAATATGTAAAAATGGCAAACATTCTCTCTGAAGCCAGCGTTTATAAAAATTGCAGCAGTTTGTGAGTGTGTGTTTATTTTGCTGTCCTTAATGAGCAATTGATGATGTGCTGGACTTTTTGAGCAGATGTAAAGCCATCATGGGATGTTTCCTTACTTTTGTGTGGTTCATATGTCTAGTCCGAAGGAGACTTTCTTGGCATCAGGCCTAAAATCCAGATGATCTCTTTACTTGTTTGTTCCAAGTTGTGAAATCAGCTATAAGCTGCTGCTTTCAGTTTGCCAGTGGTGTGGAATTTTTGACATAGGAACATTCCCGCAGGCTCCTCTAAGCCTCTTTAACCTCTGGATGCACTTCATTGACAGCTTCCGAGTTGTGATAAGTATCTACCTTTTATTTCTAATTTAGAGTTTTCTTGAGCTATAAAATTACATTTTCTTTGGAGCAAATATTTTAGAGTGTACTGAGATGGTAGGTTCATGAATTCCCCAGAATGTTTACAGGAAATGGAGAATGAAGAGGTCATGTAAATATAATTGTAATCATTTCTTCATTGATTGGAAAATCTTAATGTCAAACACATTAATTCAAACTGATTGCATAGTGGAGAACATAAAGGGAATCTATCTATCTATCTATCTATCTAATCTATTTATCGCTATCATCTGTTGATATAGCTGTCATCTATCTATCTAAAAGGAAACTATATAAATAAAACTTTATTTCTATTACTTTGGTGTCTGATATTTACAAAATTAGAATTTGTGTACATAATAAATACTGATCTATATAATTTATTTATCTATCCATATAAAAATGTTTGGAGAGAGGAGTAGGATTGGCAGGATGGTAAAGTGGTGTTTGCTTTTCATTATTTAATATTTAGATTATTTTACTACAGTTAGGTATACATGTATTATATGTGCAATTAAAAAATCTATAAAAACACATATTGCAGTATCTCATCAATTGCATATCTATGAAAGCACAAAAAATTTAAATTGAATGCTGAGCATGACTAAAACATTTCTATTGTGATCATTTATGAGATTATTAATTTTTTTCTGGGGTTAGTTAGCACTTTATTATTGGGGGTGACAGGGAATTGCAGTACTGATTTCCAGGGCTGAACCACTAACTAACTACCAGATCATAAAAAGTTATTTTAAGGGGAACTTCCTTAACATTACTGTGGGTAGTAACTGTCTCTTTGTCAAGAATCCACTCGACTTTTCTAGAAGGGTTCTTAATGTGTGAAGTAGATTGATAATAAAAAAGTTGATGTGTTTGATGAGTGATGATCTTGTGATGTCTTTCTGATGAGTAGTCATAAATTATATTCTCAGGTAAACAATCATGTTATGGGGTAAAATTGAACATGTTATCTGTTTTTCTGTTCATTTTACCATTAGAAGCTCTGAAGAAGTTTTATATTTTTGCATTTTAAACATTCATGGTCATTTCATTGAATTCCTTTTCTGATGGAGAAGTTGCTCCAAAGCCTTCTCTATCTGCTGTGGAAGCATTGACATTGAGGGACTCTTTCTTAGGTGTGCCACCTTATCCTCCTCTTGCCAAATCCTACCAGGCTGCTAATTCTGCTAGGTATCTTTGTTGTGTTTTTTTTTTTTTAAATATATATATATATATATATATATGTAATATATGACACTTTTTTTTTCCTTTGGTTAGTGTAGACAAATGACCACCATATTCATAAAATTTAACCAAAGCAGAAGAAGTTTGTATAGCGATTTGATTTGGAGATTGGCTCTAATAAAAATGGTGCATTAGTCTGAAATCCTTCTGGGAGTGTGGTGTAAAATTTTGGCAGAAAATGAGATATGGTGCAAAAAGCTGAGTAAGGCATTGCTGGAGAAGGCGGAAAGCACCTTCAACCCTAAGAGATATATCTAACAGTTAGTAGGGAAGTATACAGATTTTGAAAGATGGCAATGAGACTTGTAACCATTTGCAGAATATGCTAATGTGAATAGACTAAAAACCACCTAGAAATATTGGATTAAATATAATTATCTTAAAATATAACAACAAACTAAAATTAAAAGGCAAGGAAATCCCCAGGTGCCAAAAGGAAGAAAGAATCAAAGTGAAAGAGACCACAGAAAATTAATACCATGGCAATTCACATATGTTTCAGAGAGGACACAGGCCCTAGAGAACAAATAGTCAATAATTACTCTACAGCAAAGAAAGGAGTACTCTTTAAACTTTACTCTTCAAAGTGCTAAAGAGCAAAGATACCTCTTTGAAGACTAAGGTGCACCTAATCCACCGATGGTATTTTCAATGACCTCATATAGATGTGAAAGCTGGACATAGACTAAGGAAGGCTAAAGAAAAGTTAATGCTTTTGAGCTGTGGTGTTGGTGAAGAGTACTGAAAGTACCATGGACTGCCAGAAGAACTAACAAATCTGTCCTGGAAGAAGTGCAGCTGGAATGCTCCTTGGAAGGTGACTTTGTGTCACCTACTTTGATCATGTTGTCACAGGGGACCATTCCCTGGACAAGGATATCATGCTTGGTAAAGTGGAGGGTCACCAAAAAAGGGAAGGCCCCCAATGAGATGGAGTGACATAGTGGCTGCAAGGATGGGTTCAGGTTTGGCAAGGACTGTGAGGCTGGTGCAAGATCAGGCAGTATTTTGTTCTGTTGTACATAGGGTCGCTATGAGTTGGAGTTGACCGGATGGCACCTAGCAACAATAATAACAAGGAAGGAAGGGTAAAGGGACAGGGAAACCAGATTACTGGAATGGAAACATCCAGAACAGAATGAATGAGAACGCTGACTTATTGTGAAAAATGTAACTAATGTCACTGAATAATTTGAGTAGTAACTGTTAAATGGGAACCAAATTTGCTGTATAAACTTTGACTGAAAACAAAACAAAATATTATTTAAAAATAGTAATAACCAGAAGGAGATTGGAGAAATGGTTACAGACATCTACAAACTAAATCCAAACTCACTGCCGTTGAGTTGGATCTGACTCACTAGGAAAGCTTAATTTGAGAATCTTCCATAAGGCTCAAAATTCCCAAACTTCCATACCTCATAGCCCAGAAAATAATTTAAACAATGAACTAGAGAAAATGTGAATGGAATTACCATTTATCTGGCACTTGTTTTGGAATGAAAACAAGTACTCTGAGAAATTAAAATCCTGTATCTGTGTCACATGCTGGTGTATGGCCTAAATTTGTACTACCTGGGCAGTGCAGATAACATGATCTGCAAAATTCACCTTACAAACCCAGTCCAAAATCACTGACTGAAGCTCCTCAGGTCCCTCACAAAGACAAGCCCCAAACCATGTCTTCATAGCTTATAGCAGTTTGGACTTTAACAGGATTTTTAAAAATGAAGCCAAAAATGAACCTACTTTATAGATTGCAAACCTCAGAAAAAAATCACCATGAGAAAGAGTCAGTAGATGTAATAACCAGATGAATTAATGCCACAAACCTAAAAACACTAGAATAATCTCAAAATAAGATAAGTATGTTTTTTTTAAAGAGATTAAAAAAGAAAAGCCATGATTAATACAAATAACTCAGCATATTGTGTTGATCTGTTGTTGTTGTTATGTGCTGTCAAGTAGGACCCGACTTACAGAGACCCCTTCTTGGGTTTCTGAGGCGGTATCACTACAAAAGTAGATTTCCCAACCTTCTACAATCTCAAAATGAAATGTACTCTTTCAAATAAGAAATAAACTCCAATGCTCTCCTTCATGTAGAAGCTGAGAGTGGAAGTTGAAAAAGTCAGGTTTGTTTGGATACGTAATGAATCTTTTGGGTTTGGTTTTATGTCACAAATGTCTATCCAAAAACTATAATGAAAATCTTACTGTACCAGGCAAATAAAGCAATCTAGTCAGGAAATGAAAGAAAATGCAAAGTTAAAGAAGTGCAAAGTGCTTTTCTTCGTTTAAGCTTAGGATCTCATTACAAAGAAACAATAACAGTGATGGGAGTGAAATATTGCTACCAGAGAGCATATTTTCATGATAAATGGTGAATTAGCCTTGATCCATTGAATATGGCTGTGTTAAATCCTACCATTTGCCACTCTTTTACATGTTTATTTAGTTAATTATCACATAGCATTTGATTTGGAGAAGATCTTTGTATATGAGGTCTGCTGTGTTTACTGTAGCATATTTCTCCATTGTATACCATTGGGAGTAATAGCTCTTATGCATACATGGAGTCATTTTTTTGCATTGGAAAAGGTGTTACAATCAATATACTAAACTAGATGTAATAATAACAACAAAAAAAGCATGTTTCTGTTCTCTTCCAAGAGAAGTTGTGAGGATTAAACAAGTTATACCTGAATTCTTTTGAACTCTTAAGAAAAAGCACTGTTTTCATTTGACTATGGCTAGTCTTCTATTTCCTCATATGGGAAAACTATTATTATTTTTTTGAAAGGAGTCTTGTGGTAGACGTTAAGGCCTACTGCATAAGTAGAGGGAAAAATAGACATCATACCAAGTAATAACCTTAGCTAATACTTTTGCCAAGCTTACTAAGTGCCAGACATAATTTATACTTGACACATATCCACTCTTTTAGCCCTCACAACAGTTCTATGAGGTTGGCACACATATTTTTTTTTCAACCTACTAATGAGAAATCTAAGGTGCTTGCTTAACTTGTTCCAGGTCACACAGCTAAGTGAGAGGGCTAGGATTCAAACCCCAAGAGACTAATCTCAAAGGTGTGTGAACACCATGTGATGACCTCTCAAGGATGCCTTAATTGAGAAAAATGATTTTAGTCTTGACTCTGCTATAGACTTTGGGCCAATAAATTGCAATTATTTGATCACTTGAAACATAGTGAACACTATCTTTGTGCTGAACATTCTGATAGGCACTGTGCAAGATGAAAAGATTGAAAGCTGGTTCTAATGGAAGAAGGTAAAATATCAGAGCTGTGCATAGTCTGTAATTCTCTCATATACTTGGAAGAAAAACTCTTCAATTTAATTAGAATCAATTCTGTTCAGCTTAATTCATCTGTACTGATTAACCATCTCAAACCTATCAAGCCCTAGGCTGAAAGTATAGAAAGATTCATAATAGAAAGATATAGAACATCGGCCAAGATTTCAAGGAGCTTACCTTCAGTAGAGGAAACAGACACAAAATGAATAACTTGAAGAGAAAGTGATATGTTATAATAAAGGAACACTTAGAGTGTCATGGAAATGCAGATAGGAAAAGTAACTAATTCTTAAAGGAGAAAAGTGTGTGTATGTGTGTGAGAGAGAGGCACAGAGAGAGGCAGACAAAGACAGAGAGAAAGAGAAACTAATTGAGCCTTGGAGGATGGATTGGAATTTGCTACTCAGAGAGAAGGACAGAAGGTTGAGTGAGGACCAGGAGGGAAGATGATTGATGGACCTTTTGACAAAGGGAACATGAACAAAGAGTAAGGAACCATAGTTGTGTCCATCAAAGGCGCTCAATTAGGGACCAAAGCTTGTGAAGGTAAATGGTTAATTTTTATCAGGTTTGAAGAGTAGAGCAATGGGAAGTTTTTAAAAAGAAAATGACATGATCTGATATATTTTAAGTAGCCAAACTTGGTATTAATTGAACGCTAAATTGAAGAAAAAAGAGGCTGGGAATGGAGGACGTTAAGAAAATAATTATGGCCTTCAAAAGTTCTATTTTACAACTCAAGCCCTCCCATATCAGTTTCCTTTAATCGTATGAAAATATTAGCCAAAGAATAAATTAATATAAGGGGCATGATCTATTAGTGATCCCATTGATAATTATTTAATCTTGTTTTGGATTTTGTCTATAGATAATCCAGATATTGACATCTAGATATTTATAATGATGGACCTATATTGGCAAGTTGTTTAAACTCTGTTTTAGGTTCCTCACTTATAAAATTGGGAAAATAATGATAACTACTTTTTAAATTGTTATGAGGATTTAATGACATAGGACATTGTTGGCACATGGTAGACATTTTATGAGCATTTACTATAATTATGGCTAAGCAAACTTTTAGAAGACCTCCATTTTTCTTTTTATTAACAAGTTCTGGGAAAGGGAACAACATGCTTAAATCAAGGTAAAATGGAATGAGGGACTCATGAAAGTAGTTCTTACAAGTTAGAGTTTATTAGCTTACGTTATACAACAAGTCATCAAATACCAAGGAAACTTAAAAAGCTTAACCAAGGAAATTTAAAAAGTATATTAATGGACCATGTTATTATCTAAATAACATATTTTGGCATATCTTTTCTCTTTACTTACCTGACCAATGTGTACATGGTAGACTCAGAAGAAAAGAACAATCACAAAAGATTGACATTGTTGGCTGAGAGCTAGGGTATATTTAAATCAAGTAGGCCCCATCCAGAAGCTAGATTTTAGTTACATTTTAAAGTCTTTCACTTTCAACTTGGAGGACAATATATTAGGAGGAAACCAACCAACCAACAAATCAATCTATGTAAACTGACTAAAATGGATTCCCTTCAATCTATATTCTTTTAAATCTGTAATTTGTCTTCCAATATCTTGGAGAGAAGATGAGTCCTACAAATTCATCCCCATCTGAAAACTTTTCTAACAATATGTGTTCTTTCACAGTTAATATTTCATATGATCCAAGTCTATGCATATATGTGCATATATTTCAAATTATCATATGCATGATCATTTTGCTTGACAGCTTACTTTGTTTTTATTGTCAGTCTATTTCTATGATTCTTAAATTGAAAAGTAAAAGGCAGTAGTTTCCATTAAAAAAATCATGGATTTTTTTTTTTTTTTTTAAATGTAAGTAAGTGTTCAGAGATGTTATGTCATTGTTATTAGGTGCTGCTGAGTTTGTTCTGACTCATGATGACTCTATGTACAACAGAGTGAAACACTACCCAGTCCTGCGCATCCTCACAATTCTTGCTATGCTTGAGCCCATGGTGGAAGCCACTCTGTCAGTCTATCCCATTGAAGGGCTTCTCTTTTTTTACTAAGCCAGCTTTACCAAACATGATATCCTTCTCCAGGGAATGGTTCCTTCTCACAATGTGACCAAAGTATGTGAGATGAAGTCTGGCCATTCTTGTTTCTAAGGAGCATTCTGGCTGCACTTCTTCCAGGACAGATTTGTTCATTCTTCTGAAAGTGCATGGTATTATCAGTATTCTTCGCCAACACCACAATTCAAAGGTATCAACTCTTCTTTGGTCTTCTTTATTCATTGTCCAGCATTCACATGCATATGAGGCCAATGAAAATACCATGGTTTAGGTTTTGGGCACCTTAGTCTAAAAAGTGACATCTTTGATTCTTAACACTCTAAAGAAGTCTTTTGCAGGAGATTTGCCCAGTGCAATATGACATGATTTTTTGACTGCTGCTTCCATGGGTGTTAACTGTGGGCCCAAGTAATGAAATCCCTGATGACTTCAACCTTTTCTCCACTTATTGTGATGTTGCTTATTATGAAGATTTTTGTTTTCTTTATGTTAAGGTGTAATCCATACTGAACATTATAGTCTTTAATTTTCATCAGTAAGTGCTTCAAGTCATCTTCACTTTCATGAAGCAAGATTGTGTTATGTGCATATCACAGGTTGCTAATGAATCTTCCTCTAAACCTGATGCTGAGTTCTTCTTCATATAGTCCAGTTTCTTAGATTATTTTCTCAACATACAAATTAAATAAGTATGGTGGAAGGATACAACCCTGATTCACATCTTTCTTGATTTTAAACCATTCAGTATCAACTTGTTCTATTCAAATAACAGCCTCTTGGTCTATGTACAGGTTCCTCATGAGTACTATTAAGTGTTCTGTTATTCCCATTCTTTACAATATTATCCATAATTTTTTATGATCCACATAGTGGAATGCCTGTGCATAGCCAATAAAACACAGGAAAACATCTTTCCAGTATTCTTTTCTTTCAGCTAAGTTCCATCTGACATTTGCAATGATATCTCTTGTTCTAGATCCTCTTCTAAATCCAGCTTGCATTTCTGGAAGTTCCCTGCCAATATACTGCTATAACTCTTTTCGATTTATCTTCAGCAAAATTTTACTTTTGTGTGATATTAATAATATTATTCAATAATTTCCACACTCTGTTGGATCACCTTCATTTGTAATGCACAGATATTGATTTCTTCCAGTTGGTTGGCCAGGCAGCTGTCTTACAAATTTCTTGGCATAAACAAGTAAGCATCTCCAGCACTGCATCCATTTGGTAAAACAGCTCAATGGGCATTCTGTCAATTCCTTGTTTTTACTAATTCCTTCAGTGCAGCTTGGACTTCTTTCAATATCATTGGTTCTTGGTCATATGCTACCTCCTGAAATAACTGAACATCAACAAAATGTTTTTGGAACAGTCACTCTGTGTATGCCTTCCATCTTCTTTTGATGCTTCTTGTATCATTCAATATTTTACCTGTAGAATCTTTCAATATTACAACTCAAGGCTTAATTTTTTTCTTCAGTTCTTTCAGCTTGAGAAATACCACTTATGGTCTTCCCTTTTGGTTTTCTAACTCCAAGGCTTTGCACATTTCATTATAATACTTTGTCTTCCTGAGCCACTCTATGACATCTTCTGTTCAGCTCTTTCATTATTTCTTTCATTTGCTTTAGCTACTCTCCATTCAAGAACAAGTTTCAGAGTTTCTTCTGAGATCCATTTTTGTCTTTTCCTCCTCTCCTGTCTATCTAATGACCTTTTGTTTTCTTCATATATGATGTTCTTGATGTTATCCCACCACTTGTCTGGTCTTCAGTCACTGGCGTTCAATGTGTTAATTTCTTCTTCAGATGGTCTCTAAATTCATGTGGAATGTAATTAAGGTTGTATTTTGGCTCTAGTGAGCTGAAATAGACTGATACTGGCCATTTTGAATCAGGCCATTATATGGTCCACTGTACTAGAAATGACAAATTGAGGAGAAATAAAGACACATTCATCATCAAAAAGCTTGTTTCAAGATTTATCCTGAAGTACATTGTAATAGTAGATTTTATAATCATGAACTAATCTTAAGTATGTATATTATACTTACTTGACTAAAAATTATAAGAGCAAGCCTTGAAAATGTATTATTAAAGATAAATTCGACATTTGGTAATGTCAAATATTAAACTCAATAAAAGCAAATAAGAGGTCAGACTTGATATGGAGTCTTGCCGTGTTTTGAAAGCCACAAAATAATTTGGTCTGAGTTCTTCTCTTAGAAAGAAAAGTTGATATCAAGGAAAGTGTGAGAAAAGTCAAAGAAAATAGAACCTCCCTAACTTGTGGTTTATAACATTATATTGCTTTAGGAATGTAGATAAAGTGTAGTTTTAGTAGCTTAAGAATAACAGTAAGGGAGGATCTCCAAGGCTTTTGTTGCTAATTATGCTTCAACATGTTGTACTGTCAATATAAAGGAACACTAAATATTCCAAAGAATGAATAAGATTTTCATTAGCATCATTCTCACTGTTCCAGAGATGAGACAAAGGATAGAGAATTTTTCCCCTTCCAATTTACACACTATTCAGGGAAATATTGAACTAAATATCTTAGACATAATTTAAAAAATATGTATTTCCCCTCTCAGATTATTCACAAAACAAACATGAGCAAAAATTATTTTATATAATGATAAAATGAACTTTATTGAATGTTGTGTGATAGATATATTTATAATAAGAAGAACAGTTGCTGAATCTGCTTATGTATAACCTCATGGGATTTGGTTTCTTGGCTTGTAGGTTTAGGGTCATGGGCCATCCCAGTTAATTGGCCTGATATTGTGTTTGGTGTTTCTGTTTTACATCCTAGTTCATTGCATAGTGTCTGGGGTCTTAAAATCCTGAAAGTAGCCATCCATGTACAACAATTTACCTCTGTTCTCCTGGAGTAATAGAGAAGGAGGAGAGTCAGGAATAAGAGAAGGAAATAGAATATGTGGTCAGTTGCCTCCATGCACAACTGTCACCTTTGTTATGAGACCAGAACTTGATGGTGTTCAGCTACCATTACAGAACATTTTGATCAAAGATTCTATAGAAGAGTGCTGATAAAAAGGAAGAAATGCAAAAAATGGATTTCACATTCTCATTGGAATCCAAACTTTCTGGAGCCACTGAGGTTGTATTGACCCTCAAACTATTGCCCTGAGATAATCTTTAAACTTTTTTAAGCCAAATAATAGTTCAGTGCAGTTAGTAAAGAATATCTACTTTGAGCATTGTGCTCTTTTAAGAACACAATGAGATCAAATTGACAAATGCAATTTGAAACGTTAGATAGGAAACTTCGGAGGCAGTAAGTTTAAATTAATTGGGGAATGTGAATGCAGCAAATTGTTTTTATATGGTCTTGTAACTTCCACAAAATGATTGGCTGGGCTACAATTTTGCAATGGATTGGTTGATTTACTATTGGAAATTTACCCAATAGGAGTAAGCCCCTTGTTGTCCAGCTAGGGGATTAGTCAATTTTCCCATCCTACTAGGCTTATATAAGGGCCAATCTCAGAGAAATTTGGAGGATCTCACTTCCATCAAGAAGAATCAGTAGTGGAGTATGTCCTTTGGACCTGGGATCCCTGCACTGAGAACTTCCTAGACTCAGAAGAGAGAGTTGTAACAATAATGGTGGAGGTACGGTGGGATGGCTGGCTCACAGAGAGAGACTTTGGAATGGGCTGATCTGCCCATGGAGAGAGAGACAGCTGCGGTGGGCTGGTTAGTCCATGGAGAGAGAACTGGGCAACTTTGTGTAGGAAATTTACCTGCTGCTAAAGAGCTGTCATACTTATCCGTGTAGGGGAGAGTCCTACATGTGCCCTGTGAAACATGCCTTCCCCCTGGACAGCATGGTAGGAGCCATGCAGGTCTTTGGGCAGTGCAGGTCCCGATGTCATTGAAGCAAGAGAGAGAAGAACCACATGGGCTTGGATAGGATGGCAGAAGCCAGTCACAAAACCAAAAACCAAACTCTCTGCCATTGAATCGGATCTGACACATAACCACCCCTCTTTGGGTTTCTGAGGAGCTCTGGTAGCATAGTGCCTAAGGCACTTGACTGCTAACCAGAAGGCTGGTGGTTCAAACCCACCAGCCTCTTCTCAGAAGGAAGGTTGGGCAATCTACTTCCATAGCAATACTGCCTCGGCAACCCAAGGAGGGGTCGCCATGAGTCAGGTCCGACTTCACGGCACACAACAACAACAACTTTAGGTTTCCGAGGTAGTATCACTATGGAAGTAGATTGCCCAGTCTGCCTTCCGAGGAGTGGCTGGTGGGTTTGAACCACCAGCCTTCTGGTTAGCAGTCAAGTGCCTTAGGCACTACACCACCAAACTCCTGCAGTGTAACAGAGACTTGGGACATCCTCTGTAGGGATATTTCCTCCAGTGAGGCAAGGCCCAGAGGGGCCCAGCTGCAGAGTAGAAGCATCAAGAGTCTTGTCTTGCACGCACCCCTCCTCCCAGCCCCAAGCAGTGTGGTGGTAGCCAGTAGCAGTAGTGACATGATGATAGCATCCGACCTGAACTGGACGTGTTGGCCCAGTGAAATAAGAATGAACATTGGTAATCTAGGGAGAAGTAAGTAGTTCCTCTTTTAGAATCTGTTGTTACTGTTTACTGTTTGCTTTCTATAAATAATAATAATGGATTTCACTTTGCCAACACTGTGTATTTCGTGTGTCTGGCTTTATTACAGATGAATGTAGCACCTATGGAATGATATCAGTAAGTATATGGGCAGTCTTATGGCTGCCTGAAAGTTTGAGGCACAGCCTGTCTAGTTTCATGTGAAATTCAGATAGACAGGCTCATAGGGAGAAACAGTTCAGAAAGGAGGCTACAAAGGGTTGCACAGCTTGAAGAATATAATCAATATCACTTAAGACAATGAACATGGAGAAATTGTTAAATTGGTAAAAGTTCTGCTGTTTATATTCTCAGAGCAGAACTTATACCAATTCAACAGTTTTCCATGTTCATTGTCTTCAGTGACACGACAACAAAAGTAAAATAAATTTTTTAAAAATGAACTTGCCTGCATGCAAGCTTTCCTGGTTATGGTAACAAATTATATTTAATGAAACATATAGGTACATTTGGGAGAAACTTGTCATTATTATTAGTTTACATAAAAAACCATTTGCTGTCAATGGAGATCCCATGTGCATTAGAGTAGAACTATGCTCCACAGGGGTTTCAATGGCTTAGTTTTCAGAAGGAGATGGTCAGACCTTTCTACTGAGGCCCTTCTGGGTGAACTTGAACCTCCAATCTTTCAGTTAGCAGATGAGGATTTTAACTCTTTGTACCACTCAGGGTCTCCATAGAGATTCTGTATAAGCAGAGTGCTCTAGGGATATGCAGAGGATTGATTCATGGACAGAGTTAATTCAAATAAATGAGCTATAATCAAGATCTTTGTCTTATCTTTTAAAGGCTCATCCAATCCAAATAAAATGTCAGCTCACTTTTCAAAAACTACTATTAACAATTGCATAGGATTTAATATATAATTTTCCTACTATTAAATTCAAAACCATAGGCCTCAATTAAGAGAATTTTGTAATTTTCACCATTTTCTTTATTGATTTCCATTTGGGAATATTTTTCATATGTCAGATGTGTTTCATGCACTAAGCCTATGTTCATCTCTGGTACCACATCATCATGTTCTCCACCTTCTTGAACTTTTAGAGGTTACTAAGAGTTCCTGAAAAGTTCATCTGCAAGTAAGTGGGAAAGATACTTTCTCTCTGGCTTTTTAGCTATTTTCAATATTTATGTACTGTGGTTAAAGTGTCTGAGCCATTTAAACAAGGATTTGATTGCATCTTAGCTGAATTTTTGAAGACAAGAGTCCTAATTGCAGATGTCCAAAACACACCAGAATGTTAATAAATAAGAATGGTAGCAACAACCTTTTCTTAGCATTTATTATGAATATTATATAAATAAGTCAGTGATTAATTTTTCTATTGGCTATGGTTCAAGATTGAAGTTTAACACTTTCCATAATATGCAGCAGCTGAAAAAACTTGCAACTAAAACTAGTTCAATTTTATTCAATGTTAAAGACTATCCCCAGGAGTATCTCAGATTCACCTGTATGATTTTCTAAAATGCCAAGTTATATAAAAGTGAATATTTAGCTCCAAAGGCTGAAAAAATTACCATGCATTACCAAACAAAACCAGACTCACTGCATGAAGTCGATTCTAACTCATTACAGCCTTATAGGGCAAAGTAAAACTGCCCCATAGGGTTTCCAATGCTGTAAATCTTTATGGAAGCAGACTGCCTCATCTTTCTCCCATGGAGTGGCTGGTGGGTTTGAACCTCTGACTTTTTGGTTAGCAGAAGAATGCCTTAACCACAGCACCACTAGAATTCCTATGGGGGAAATGAATTTCTAACTATGAATTTCATCACAAAGAATGCATTTTTTAAACACATAAATATTTTAAAAGACATTTAGAAATATTATTCTAACCTGCTAAAGTCAAAATAATTCCAATTAGTACTTGAAGCATAGGAGTCAGTTAAACAGATTTGTAAGGAAAAGTCAAAGTGTTTGCATTTACTGAACAGCATGACGTCTCCTTTTAATTTAGAAATGGGCTGCCATGTAGATGAGTTTCTAGATATTGTTTTCAATATAAATTGCTAAGATTTTTAATTAGATTTCTATTTTTACTATAGCAAAATATGTACAGCCAGGATCTTCATTTGGATTACTCCTAGAAGATTTGATAAGAAAATAAAGTTTAATAATATTTTAGAAATTGAATATATCATAGACATTCTCCAATTCCACACCACAAGTGATCAGTGTTTCTAGAAGGGGTCATAAGACCATAGTAAACTGACTTTGTTTCAATTGCATTCCTTCTAATCTTATCTAGACTCTTCTCCTAGCTCTGGATACTTTTATTTATCTCTCATTAAATTGACTTCTTATCACATTTCCCATTATGATCAATCTTTTTTGCAACCATTTTACTTTCAGGACTAAGTGAAACACCTTATGTCAGGGGCTAAACAAGATGTATCCCATATACTTTTACCTCTATCTAGATTCAATCATCTTAAATACTCGTTTCCAAAACCACCCCCATAATTATTCATGCAACTTCCATCTCTATCTGCTGATATCTTTCTGCCTAAAAAATGCATAGAGATATGATGGGTTGGCTAGCTCACAGAAAGAGACAGTGGAGTGGGCTGATCTGCCCATGGAGAGAGAGACAGCTGTGGTGGGCTTGTTGGTCCACTCTTAATGCTTTTCTTTATATTGAAGAACAAATTTATGGATAATGAAAGTCTTTAATATTGCATACATTCTCTTCCTGAAATTTAACACAAGGTATTGTCACTTTGTTGAAATTTCTTTTTGGAAAAAAGTAAGGTTACCAATAGACATCTGCTATCCAAATGAGAAGCAGCATAAATTGGTGGTTAATAATTCAGGCTCTGAAGCAGGCAGCCTGGATTTGGATTGTGTCACTTTCTTTTACTAGCTGTAGTATCTTGGACACATTTTTTAACTTCACTCTGTTGCAGTTTCCATATCTGTAAAACAGATAACACACTAGAGCTCTGGTGGTATAGTGCCTAAGGCATTTGACTGCTAAGCAGAAGCTGGCAGTTCAAACCCCCCAGCCACTCCCTGGGAGGAAGATTGGGCAATCTACTTCCCTAGTGATACTGCCTGGGAAACCCAAGGAGAGGTCGGTATGAGTTGGATCCGACTCGATGGCAGTGAGTATCTACCTCATAGAGAAGATGTTGTTGTTGTTGTTGTTATGTGCCGTCGAGTCGGCCCCGACTCATAGCGACCCCTCCTTGGGTTTCCGAGGCAATATCACTATGGAAGTAGGATTGCCCAACCTTCCTTCCGAGGAGTGGCTGGTGGGTTTGAACCGCCAGCCTTCTGGTTAGCAGGCAAGTGTCTTAGCCACTATGCTACCAGAGCTCCTCATAGAGAAGATAGAAGGATTAAATAAAAAATATTCATCAAACATTTAGAACAGTGTTCAGCACATAGTAAGTACTATGACATATCTGAATGGTATCACAATAGGAAGTCCTTGACAGAATGGGAGAAAATGTTGAACAAAAGTCAAAGTCATAAAAAAAAATACAGGTTTGCTGGTTTGAAAGAGATTAGTGGAAACTCCAAGTCTATGACACTCAGATACCCTTCAAGCCTGAACTCATCCCATTACTTAACTTTCAGGCAAACATTAGACAGAATTTAAGCTGGATAATATCACCGAGGAGGTATGCACGCCTTAGAACAAGCAACCATATTATATCAAAAGGGCAGTATTTGCCTAGGGATAAACCCAGAAGGCAGGAAAAGATAGGAAAGAAGGATAAACAGCAACTGTAAACTTTGGAGGAAGTGAAGATAGTGCTGTTACATTGAGGGGATTGAAATGAGTATCATAAAACAAAATGTGCATGAATTGTTGAGTGGAAAACCAATTTGCTCTGTAAACTTTCACCAAACTCACAATAAAAAGTTAAAAATATATATGGGTAAAATAAAATTCTATGCACATTTTTTTTCCTTATTTTTCTCACCCTCAAGTTATAATCAGCCTTTAAGATTTTTGGTTATGCTTTCTAGAAACTCTTCACCCTTGATGAAATTTTGCAGCAGAAGCTCTAAGGTGTTAGGAATGTTTGGTTGGTCGTTATTATTTAATTGAAATGTCTAACTCTGAGGGTCAGTCTAGGTAAAGAAAAATGTAAAGTGAAAAGTGGAGCTATGAATTTAAGAAGCATTAAGAATTTTGAGAGCTCAGTGATCACTATGACAATAAGTTTTATAGAAATGAAGGAAATGATGGTTGAAATGAGAGGGGATAAATTGAGCTTGAAGAAGTCCACAAACTGTGGAGCTATTGTTTTAGATGATTTTCAGGGACAGGTGATGATAGATGATAGATGCAGGAAAGAGAACTGTGGGCTAGGTGTCCTTGAGAGCTCCTGGAAGTTAATAAGCAATAGAAAGCAAGGGGAAATACTGGTTTAAACATACTTTAAATTATTTAATAACTAGCATTTAGGAGCTGTGGTGGTGTAGTGCCTAAGGCTTTTGACTGCTAACCAGAAGGCTGGCAGTTAAAACCCACCAGCTACTCCTTGGAAGGAAGGTTGGACAATCTACTTCTGTAGTGACACCACCTCAGAAACCCAAGGAGGGGTCATTATGTGTCGGATCTGACTCGATGGCCGTGAGTTTGGTTTGGTTTTATGAGAATTTGAAAGACCATTGGCACTTTATTTTATCCATTGTACCTGCCCCATAGGCACTTAAGCTTTTATTAGCAACTCTACCACAATCTAGGCAAAAGAAAGAAATATTCTTCACCCTACATTTCTATTTGTTAATAAGCCTATTATTGTTAAATACTCTCAGGTGGGAGAATGAAGGACAATACATATGAAAATATCTTTAAAGTAACACATTTGGGTGATTTGTCAATCTTAATAACCATTGGTATCTTAGAGTTGGCTGATCTTCCCTGCTCACAGTGTCCCAGCATGACATGTTTTGATCACTTATTCACTTTCTGAGACAACCAAAGTAATGAAGGAGCTTGAATGAGGTCTTTCTGGGATTGCACAGCTGAATCAGCACGAGAACGAACAGTTCCTAACTCCCACTCTAAAGTTTAAATTTCTAAATCATAACAGTCCCCCAAGGGACAACTGCGGACAGGTTTCTAGATATTGAAATTGTCTTCGAAAATTGAAGTTATTTAATTTTTTCAAATTGAATTGCAATTCTTTTTGGTCTTTATAGTGATGTTTATATATTTACAGTTCATCTGCTGCTGAAACAGCAGTAGAGTTTAGTCTTTGAAGTGAAGGGTTGTGTGTATATTGGCAGAGTTGAAGATAAACAATGCCAAAAAACTCCTGAAAAGATTAAACTGTTAACCACAAATACGTGGTTTCAGTTGAGAAGATTTATTTGCCGCTGACCATATTAGCCATTGTAGTTAACACTGGCTCCAGGAGAGTCATGCTTGGTTAAGAGCCAATGTACTGTATTTGTAGAACTGCAGTTGAATTTATAGGATGGCTGCTGTAACAGCTAATGAAGAAGTCACAAAATGTTCTGCTGGATCTTAGGCTTTAAGCTTCCTTTTGGCACTTTTAAGAGTTTAAACTCTCAGATGCACTGTCTCCCAGCATTTTATACATCTGTTTCCCTGTGTTGATTCATTCACTGACATGTGGTGCTCATAAAGCATGTTCCTTATGGACGTCATTACATTTGAGAACTCTTCAAATAGCCACTTGCGTTAAAGGATAATAAAAACAAAGATAACGTGGGCTTGGTAGCATTGGAGTGGTGTTGTAAGGAAAGGGGAGGCAAGGGTTGCTATGAGTCAGAATCAGCTGGACAGCACATAGCAAAAACAACAGCAGCAAAAAGACCAATCACCACCATCCATCAGTTTGTCTTACTCTGGTAGCTTGCCTGTTACTGTGAGAGTGGAAACTATGCCACCAGTATTTCAAATACAAGCAGGATTACCTGTGATAGACAGGTTTAAGTGGAACATTCAGACTAAGATAGGTTAGGAAGAAAGATCTGGCAATGCATTTTTGAAAATTACACAACAAAAACTTTGTGGATCACAACAGAACATTGTGAAATGCATTACCTTAGGACAAGTCATCAGGAGGAATCAGTCATTAGAGGAAGACATCATGTTTGGTGAAGTAAAGGGACAACAAAGGCAAGGGAGATGCTCAGTGAGATGGACTGGCACAGTACCGTCAACAATGGGCTAAAACATGGTAGTGATCATGAGGATGATGAAGGATCAGCTGATGTTTTATTCTGTTGTGCATAAGGTCTCATAGAGGCAGTATTGACTATATAGCAGCTAATAACAAAGACCAATCACGTGTGTGTTTTCTGACCTAAGCCTCACATCAGCACCATCTTATTTAAGATACAAAAATCTTATAGGAATTTTTCATCTCCACTTTAAAGATGAGAAAATTAAAAATCAGAAATGTAACATTATATGCCCAAAGTCATACTGGAAGAAAATGGCAGAACCGAGATTAGATTACAGCTGTGTGTGCTTCAAAGGCTATGCTTTACCTGTTACCATAAGGAAAACCCAACAACCAACTTTGTATTGAGAGATAAGCATGCTTATAATTACTTCTTTAATATCTGTTTTGCCCTAGTAGTCTGTATAGCTTGAAACAAAGAGTATGTGCTATGTTTATTAAACATCACTTTGTACCCCAGGACCTAGAATATATCGGCTCCTACTAGATGTTAGGTAAATATTTATCAAATTAGGAAGTGATGCTGAATGAAGCAATATTCATCACCCTAAAATAGACTGAAGGGACTAGGCATTGTCTAAGTAGGAAGGATAGGGACTTGGAAGTATAAAGAACTTTAAGTCGGTAACAAATAAAGCAATATCCATACACCTACAAAGACCAGTTAATACTAAATTAAAACAAACAAACAAACAAACAAAAACAACTCACTGCTGTCGAGTTGGTCCCAACTCATAGCAACCCATCTTTGGGTTTCTGAGGTGGTATCTCTATGGAAGTGGATTGCCCAATCTTCCTTCTGAGCTGTGGCTGGGGGGTTTGAACTGCCAGACTTCTGGTTAGCAGTCAAATGCCTTAGGCACTACACCACCAGAGCTCCCAGTTAATACAACTATCTTCAAATAAGCACACTAATCCATAAGGGCAAAGATTAAAAAAAAAAAAAAAATGAAGAAGAAAGATTTTTTACCAACTTCTGCAGTCTGAAATTGATCAAGCATGCAATCAAGTTATATTGATAGTTACAGGTGATTGGAATACAAAAATTGGAAACAAAGAAGACACATCAGTAGTTGGAAAATATGGTCTGGGAAAATGATGCCAAGAGGCTATGTGGTAAAATTTTGCAAGACCAATGACTTATTCATTGCAAATACCATTTTTTCCATAACATAAAAAGCAATTGTACACATGATCCTCACAGATGGACTATCCAGGAATTAAATCAACTACATCTGTGAAAAGAAGTGATGATGGAGAAATTCAATATCATCAGTCAGAACAAGGCCAGGAGCTGATGGTGGAGCAGACCCTCAATTGCTCAGATGTAAATTCAAGTTGAAGCCGACAAAAATTAAAACAAGTCCCTGAGAGCCAAAATATGATCTTGATTATACCACACATCTGAAGAACAGATTTCATGCACTGAACACTAATGATTGAAGACAAGAGGAGTTGTGGGATGACATTAAGAACATCTTACATGAAGAAAGCAAAAGGTCATTATAAAAACAGGGAAGAAAGAAAAGACCAAAATGGATGTAAGAGAGACTCTGGAACTTGCTTTTGAATGGAGAGTGGCTAAAGCAAATGGAAGAAATGGTGAAATAAAAGAGCTGGACAGAAGATTTCAAAAAGCAGCTTGAGAAGACAACGTGAAGTATTACAATGAAGTGCAAAGACTTGAAATTACAAAAGCAAAAAAAGAACACATTCAGCATTTCTTAAGCTTAAAGAATTGAAGAAAAAATTCAAGCCTCAAGTTGTAATATTGAAGGATTCTGTAGGCAAAATATTTAACTACACAAGAAGCATCAAAAGAAGATGGAAGGAACATGCAGAGTTACTGCACCAAAACAAATTGGTTGATGTTCAACCATTACAAGAGCTAGCATCTTATCAAGAACCGATGATACTGAAGAAAGAAGTCCAAGCTAGCTGCACTGAAGGACTTGGTGAAAAATAAGGCTTCAGGACCTGATGGAATACACATTAGAATGTTTCAACAAGCAGATGCAACACTGGAGGTGCTCAATCATTAATGGCAAATTTGGAAGACAGCTACCTGGCCAACTGACTGAAAGAAATCCCATTCCAAAGAAATGTGGTTCAACAGAATATGGAAATAATTGAACATATCATTAATACCACACACAAATAAAATTTTGCTAAAGTTAATTGGAAAAGGCACCAGTATACTGACAGGGAACTTCTGGAAATTCAAGCTGGTTTCAAAAGAGGGGTTGGAATGAGAGATAACATTGTTGATGTCAGATGGATCTTGGCTGAAAGCAAAAAATATGGGAGAGATGTTTGCCTATGCTTTATGGATTATTCAAAGGCATTTGACTGTGTGGATCATAACAAATTATGGATAACATTGAGAAGAATTGGATTCCAGAACACAAGTGTACTTGTGAGAAACTTGTACATAGAACAAGAGACAGTCATTCAAGTAGAACAAGAGGATATTGCATGATTTAAAATCAGGAAGGGTGTCTGTCAGGGTTGTATCTTCACAATACTTTTTAAGCCTGTATGTTGAGCAAATAATCTGAGAAGCGAGACTATATGAAGAAGAATGTGGGATCCAAATTGGAGGAAGGCTTATTAATAATTTGTGATATGCAGATGATACAACCTTGTTTTCTGAAAGTAAAGATGACTCAAAACATTTACTGATGAAGATCAAAGACTCCAGACTTCAGTACGGATTATACATCAACATAAAGAAACAAAAATCCTCACAACAGGACTAATAAGCAACATCATGATAAATGGAGAAAAGATTAAAGTTGTCAGGAATTTCATTTTACTTTGATTCACAATCAACACCCATGCAAGCAGAAGTCAAAAAATGAGATGTCATATTGCACAGGGCAAATCACCTACAAACGGCCTCTTTAAAGTGTTAAGCAAAGATGTCACTTTGAAGACTAGGCACACCTGACCCAAACCATGGCATTTTCAATAGCCTCAATTGTATAGAAAAGCTGGACAATGAATAAGGAAGACCAAAGAAGAATTGATCATTTGAATTATGGTATTGATGCAGAATATTAAATAGATCATGGACTGCCAGAAGAATGAACACATCTATCTTAGAAGAAGTTCAGCCAGAATTCTCCTTAGAAGCAAGAATGGTCAGACTATGTCACTGGTATTTTGGTCATGTTGTCAGAAGGGAACAGTCCCATCATGCTTGGTAAAGCAGAGGGTCAGTAAAAAAGGGGAAGGCTTCAATGGGATGGATTGACCCAGGGGCTGCAACAATAGGTTCAAGCATAGCAAAGATTATGAGGATGATGCAGGACCGGGCAGAGTTTTGTTTGGTTGTACATAGGGTCATTATGAGTCAAAGCTGATGTGGTAGTTAAGATCGTGTGTCAACTTGGCTGGGGCCCTGGTGGTAGTTATTCCCCATGGTGAGACTAGCAATCAACTCCATGTTGGGATCTACCACAAGCAGCTGATTAGCTGCCTTAGGGATGTGGTCTGCTTCCTGTATATAAGAAGCAGCTTTGGGAATGGTCTCTCTAGCTTATGGCACACTTGAACCCTGCAAGTAGCTGAGACATTGTTCAGCAGTCTGCCATGCTCTGCTGATACTGGGACTTTCAATGGACTTGAATTGATGGCCTGCTGTGTTGTTTGGTAACATTGGGACTGTGCCATTTTGGTGGCATAGTGCCTAAGGCATTTGACTACTAACCAGAAGACTGACAGTTAAAAACCACCAGCCACTCCTCGGAAGAAAGGTTGGGCGATCTACTTCCATAGTGATACTGCCTCAGAAACCCAAGGAGGGGTTGCTGTGAGGCAGATCCAACTCAACTGCAGTGAGTTAGTTAGTTAGCTGGGCTTGTTAGCCTCAGCAGCCAGTAGTCGCCTGAGTAAAGAGATGCCTCTAGCTTCAGTGGACTGGGAGCAAGAGGCAGAGCAGAAGCCCAAAGTCAAGGGACTTTCACACAGCCCCTAGAGCCTGGCACTTTGAACTCGGACTTAAAGCCTCTGAACTGTAAGAGAATAAACTCCTGTTTGTTTGAGCCGTTTCATTTGTGGTATATTCCTCTCAGAGTAGTACTAGGTAACCAAAACAGCTGACTTAACTTGATGTCACCTAACAACAACAACAAGAGTAAAGAATGTGGCATCAGGATTGGAGGAAGATTAATTAACAACCTGCAACACCCAGATGATATAACCTTGCTTGCTGAAAGCAAAGAAACTTGAAGCATTTATTGATGAAGATCAATGATTACAGCCTTCAGTATGGATTGCACCTCAACAAAAGAAAATGAAACTTCTCACAAATGGATTAATAAGCAACATCATGATAAATGGAGAAAAGGTTGAAATTGTCAAAGATTTCATTTGACTTGGATCCACAATCAACACCCATGGAAGCAGCAGTCAAAAAATCAGATGAGATATTGTGTTGGTCAATCTACTTCAAAAGACTTCTCTACAGCGCTAAAAAGAGAAGATGTCACTTTGAGGACTAAGGTGGCCCTGCCAAAGCTGTGGTATTTTTAATCACCTCATAAGCATGTGAAAGCTGAACAATGAATAAGGAAGACCAAAAAAGAATTGATGCATTTGAATTAGGGTGTTGGCAAGGGATGTCGTGTATACCATGAACTGCCAGAAGAAAGAACAAATTTGTCTTGAAGAAGTAAAGCCAGATTGTTCCTCAGAACTGAGGATGGTTAGACTTCCTCTCGTGTACTTCGGTTATATTATCAGAAGGGACTGTTTGGTAAAGTGTCGTGTCAGCAAAAAAGAGGAAGACCCTCAATGAGATAGACTGACACAATGGCTGTAACAATGGACTCAAACTTAGCAGAATTGTGATGATGGCATAGAACTGGGTAGTGTTTTGTTCTGTTGTACCTAGGATCTCTCTATGAGTTGGAACTGACTTTATGGTATCTAACAACAACAACAATGAATGTATAGATCAGATGAATAACCAAGGGATCCAGGGTAGGTAAGGTCAGAATTGTAGACAAGGAGGATAGTGTGGCAGGAGAAAAGGGCACGGTTCAAGTGACTGGATGTCATTTAGAGATTTTGATGCTGCTACAAGCATGTCTTACCTGTGTGAATACCATTAAGCTAGTAACACCCTTCTTTGTTCTGCCTCCCTCAGAATCACGAGGCTTGGGAAGTAATGGATGTTCACTGCTGTCAAAAATAATTGGCTTTATTATGACTTCTTGTTCTGCTTTAGATAGACCCTTTAGGTATCGTGGGAATTACTACTACTGCCATGGGCATGTGCACTGTAATATCATTTCTTCTCAGTGACAGTCTCTTTGATAATAACCCTTTGCCCAACAGGTTGGCTTTTCAGCATGTGATAATGATGGTAATAATAATAATTGCTAACATCTATGACTGTTTTGAGTTCCTGACTGGTGAAAATGGCTAACACACTGGACTGCTAACATAAGGCTGGAGGTTTGAGTCAACTTAAAGGCACCTCCAAAGAAAGATCTGCTGATCTACTTCCAAAAAATGAGGCATTGAAAATTCTATGTGCACAGCTCTGCTCTGACATATATGAGGTTGCCATAAGTCAAAATTAATTAGTTTTTATTTTTCGGTTCTATCTGTGGGAGCTCTGGTAGCATAGAGCCTTAGGTACTTGACTGCTAACCAGAAGGCTGGAGCTTCAAACCCACCAGCTACTCCTCAGAATGAAGATGGGGCAATCTACTTCTGTAGTGATACTGCCTCAGAAACCCAAGGAAGGGTTGCTATGAGTCGGGTCCGACTCAACAGCACATAACAACAACAACAACAACATTTATTTATCGAATCATTCCTTCTTCCTTTCCTTCATTTAGCTTGGATATACTAACTACCGAAATGTAATTACATCATTGAAAAGTTTACTGTGGTTACAAGGGAAAATACTCCATTATCTGCCTTCTAAAAAGACTAGAATTTGAAAGAAACATTTTGAAATAAGTTCTTCAAAATGTGAGATACATTGTAAAATGGTCTAAAATCCATTTTTAGCATTTTCTTAAATCTTGCATCTACTTCTTTGTTGTTCCAAAATTCTTCAGCACTATATCAACCACTGTTACCATTATTGACAGTAGTAATAATGATGATAATATTTTCCATTTATTAAGAACTTACTATGGACCAGAAATTTGCTTAAATACTTACATAGAATATCATTTTATCTTCACTGATATGATTATAATATTATTTCCAATTTAAAGTAAAAGAAATGAAGGTACAAAGAGATAAATTAGCTTGGCCAGTGTACAATGGTAGAGGTTTTTCCCACATGCTCCCAGACTGTGGCTTTAGCTATTATATTATGCTTTCTCTCCAGTAAAATAAAATGTGACCAATTCATTTTTTTCTCTAGAAATAAAACTATACTTACTTTTACAAAGTTTTTTGTTCCTTTGATAGAATTTACATTATTTGATAAAATAAGTTGTGGCTTATTTATAGAAGAGTTATATTCATTATTATTTAACTAAAGAAATTGACAAATTGGATGAGGCTTTGGAAACTTCAGTAACTGTTTGAGTGTGAGCTCTTTATGGCATGCAGTTGAATGACCAAAATATACTGATTACCTCTTTCTGTCATCCAAGATCATTTTGTGCTACATTAGATGACCCGTAGAAAGAGGACAAGCCAAAGCCAGTTGGACTGGCAATAAGGAGATATGGATTCTAGTTGCTACCTTCCCCCTCACTAGTTATATTGACCTGGATAAGTAACTTTAGCTGTCTGGATTAAAAACAAAACAAAACAAAA